>NC_141790.1:10667231-11011079 GCF_054643075.1 Acanthaster planci
CTGGTGAACGCTCAGATGTGATTGTGGTTCTCACACTGAACAACAGTTTAGGGCCATAAACGCCCCCGACTGTGTGTGCCTTGAATTTGTGGAACAATTTTTTTTAGTGTTCCACTTATTCCCGAGAACAAATACAGTTAGATAAACTTCCCACCCCCAGGAAAACATGTCCAACTCAAAGACAAACACTTCAGTTTTCAGTGTGTCTTTTTTTGTGAGTGTTTCCACCCAGTGGTTTGTCCAGTCTCTTCTTATCAGATGGGAAAAAAAAAAAACGGAAGGGGAAAATGGACGCCCCCCAATAAAAGGAAAGAAAAACAAGTTTTACCGCTGTAAAATTACTGCAGGCTCTAACTTTTGTCGGCTGAAATTTGTTATGAAAAAATACATTTTACCAGCTTTTCCATGGGAAGTTTGTTTTTCTTTTAGTTCTTTCGATCAGACGGATTGAGAACTGAGCTTGTGCAAAAAAGAGCAGAGTCCTCCTGCGATGGTCGTTAACATACTAACCAGATCCATGGAAAATTTGTACAATGTAGCCCACCTTGACAGGTTTTGTGGTACAAAATACCTGCACTGTTTGCTCATAGGCTGCATTCACCTATGCTCCTTCGTGACCTTGGAGGTTGTTTTTCTCTTTTCAAATCAGTCATGTGCATACCTGCGGACTTGTACATACATGTAGGTGTCCACGCCTCGACACACAAGTCTGAGCAGAACAGTTCCTAACCAACTTCGCCCGTGCAAGTTCGGAACATTTCCAGTGGCGTGTCGGCTGTCAAGCACCAGTGATGCAGCGTGCATGCCCGTGACAATAGCCCTATTCATAAACCATACGTGCGACAGAAGGGAGGAGATTAACCATGAATCGTAGGCTGATCCCCCCCCTCCCCGCAAGTGTTTTCTTCCAGACCGGCGCACATTTTGAAAAACCGAAGAATGTCAGTGGCGTGTTTGACACAAAAGCTCATTTTTTTAACTGACGCTTGTCAGGAAGTACCGTGAACTCCTCATTGGGATACCTGTAAAATATGTCTGTGAGGGTTTAGCTACCGGCACAGTTTACGCAAGAACTTCAGAAGGCTAAAAGAAAAAAAATTGAGAGAAGTGACCACTGCAGGGTGTTCGGTTAAATAGCCACCCAAGAAACCTAGAAAACTATAAGTTGAAGCTGTGTGCTTTGCCAGAGTGCTGAGACCTTTCTAGCTTTCTGTGTTTGAGATCTGATTGACAAACCTGTGTGTGTGGTACCGGTACATCGCTGTTGGTGAATTTCAGTGAGTGCCGGTTGGTGAGACCATATTATCGGCATTATGAGCAAGTTTCGTGGGTTTGGGATGAAAACGACCCTCTAGAAGATGTATATACACCAGCTGAGCATGTCTTAACCCAATTTCCCAATAATTAAGCCGGGTTAGTGAACAGGGTACTGACAGCCTTATAACTTTTCTGCAGAAGACTAGAGGCTTATCATGTGGAAGCTAGAAGCTGCCATACTGCCACAAAAGGCCCAGCTAACCCCCTCTCCCTGAGCTGAAGTGCACCCCTAATCGGTGAAAAAAAGACAGGTGGTTACAAGCGGGTTCTTGCAGGCATTCTGCGTGTACACAAAGACCATACTTGTGTACATGCTGGAGTAAATTAGTTACGCATACTCAGCGTGCTCCCCGTCGAACGTGCATATACTTGTGCGCCTCATGGCGCACCTATGCAGTGAGTACCCCAAAAAAGCCCCCTTTTGTTCTGCTCGGAGCGGATAATTGGCAAAAGCAGGACTTGTCAATTCAGCCAAGATGTTAATCATACTGCAACATTGAGTACATGTGTCCGAGACAGAAACCACACCACAAGCAATGTCGAGGACATAATTGGAATGGAGCGAGGACTTGGATGAGAAGTCCTGGGGGGGGATCCTGTTGCTCATCCCCCCCCCTCCCAGTCTAAACATGGCAGGGGGTGATTAGACAGTACATTGCAATGGGAAGTTAACCTCAAAACGGGGAAGACATTTCGCACTTTTTTCCCATCCGGGAAAATGAATATTCTTTTTCACAAATTGTGAAAAAAAATTTCCCCCTTAGTGTATTCACAGCTGCTTTTCACAAGTGGGAAAAATTTTCACAAAGCGGGAAAGTTTTTTGCAGCTTTTTTTTCACAAGTGGGAAATTTGCCTGTGATTGGGAATTCTTTCCACAATTTTTCCCAGTCGTTTTCATCGCAGGGTTACGTTTCAACTGCAATGGAGTCTACATGTATGTCCCCACCTCCTGTGGTCCCCCCCACCTCCTGTGGTCCCCCCCACCTCCTGTGGTCCCCCCCACCTCCTGTGGTCCCCCTACCTCCTGTGGTCCCCCCCACCTCCTGTGGTCCCTCCCACCTCCTGTGGTCCCCCCACCTCCTGTGGTCCCCCCCACCTCCTGTGGTCCCCCCCACCTCCTGTGGTCCCCCCCACCTCCTGTGGTCCCCCCCCCACCTCCTGTGGTCCCCCCACCTCCTGTGGTCCCCCCCACCTCCTGTGGTCCCCCCACCTCCTGTAGTCCCCCCCACCTCCTGTGGTCCCCCCCACCTCCTGTGGTCCCCCACCTCCTGTGGTCCCCCCACCTCCTGTGGTCCCCCCACCTCCTGTGGTCCCCCCCCACCTCCTGTGGTCCCCCCCACCTCCTGTGGTCCCCCCCCACCTCCCATTGTCCCCCATCCCCTCTGGACATTTCTCACACCCCTGGCAGTGTCTGTCTCTTTTGGAATTATTGTCATTTGCCTGCACAGGACATCACATCAGGGATGAAAAGAAAATCCGCAAAAAAATGTTCTCATTACAAGGTACCGTACATAGACCTGAACGATGAGGCATTGTTACTCTGCAAGAGTTGAAGAATCTTGGCCCTCTTTTTTTAATCAGTTGCCAATTAACTCCAACAATCACAACTCTCCGTAGTTTTTCTTTTTGTCTTATTGCAACATGTACATCAGCCATGCAACAAGATCAACAGTTCCTTTTTCAGCGTTGCCATGACGCGTTGCCCTACAAAATAACAGGTTGAAATTCCCACACAGGAGTGTCTGCATTACTGGATCATGTCAGAATAATTATAGCACCAAAAAGAAAGAAAGGAAAAAACTAGTCCAACTAGTTCACAGGGTGCCCAAAAAAAACAGGGCTCGGCGGGTATCAGGCATGTGGACTTTGGATCTGTGTAAGTTCACATCCATGGCGCCAACTCGCTAGAGAACACAGCCTCATTAGGTCTTTAATCACTCACCTAAGTGGCCAGCATGCCAATTTTCCACCACTGTGCCGTAAAACTGAAGCAGCTCAGTGGCGACAGCGTTAACGCATTAACGATAAAGACCGAATGAACGAGCAGATAAAGACACAAGGGGGCGTTTGATGGCCGAAAGATGGTGCCCGTGAAAGTTGTCAAAACAGGCGTCATAAATTTGAATGAGGCAAGGATCTGGTGTGAAGAGATCCTGAAAAGATAAGGAGATGTCAAAGTACCGAAACGACTTTAATTTTCACGTATTATGCTTGAAATCCCTGCCATAGTTCCCAATTATAAAAACCATAAAAATGTGTCACGACATCTTTCTCTTTAAATTTTGCTGAAGTGTAATTGAGGCTAATTTTGTGATGGGTTTTCAGTAACCAGATAATTTGTTTTTTGGGTTTTTTTTTCACCGATAGACAATTATCCATAGCTGTTTGTTATTTGTAACTACATCAAATCAGGCATCATGCCAGTTTTGGAGTACACAAGTGTTCCATTGGAAACTAAACTAGCCAGCCCATGTCTTAAGCGAGTGCCTTAAGCCCGTTGCAATTGTACACCCCATGGATGTTACTGAAACAAGAGCTGATCATCAGCCTAGCACGAAAACAGTGCCTAGAACGCACAATAATGAAAACTACGGCCAATGTTGTCAGCCTGTAGTTTCTGTCCTATATGTAGGTTACTTGCACTTTGTTATGGTGTTTCTCGCTTCCCGCACAGCAATATATCATCTCCACCCTACCAGCCCATGGCACAAACATTTATCTTTCCGAGACAGAAAATGGCTCTCCTTGGGAGTACTTTTTGGTACAAGCTTAGCACTTTGGCAAGAACCATGCTTTTAATTGGAAAATATTTTTCACTTCCCGATGTCTCCACCCCCCCAAAAAATCTGATCACTGATACCAGCAAAGTTTGATCACCGTGTCATCAGTCAAACCTCCCCGCTGAAGACTGGTCCAGTTGCCGTGGCGATGAGCCCATGCATGACCCCCCCTTCCCCTCGGTAACGTGATGGTAAATTGTCAGTCAGTGACAGATCACCATTGTATTCAGTGCAGATTGTTCACACTTCTTATATTCACCTGTTCTCGTCTTTGTTCCTAAAGATAGCCCCACTGTTGTCTTGTTTTTATTCTCCTGTCAATGCAGTGACAAAAAGACGTACACTGAGTCCACATGAACGTCTCCAACAATCCAACAGAAACAATATGCCAACACCCATATTTCAAGTTCCTTCCAGCGTCCGTCCATAATGGAAACACGCTCATCGATTTTGGTGACATTGTTTACCCATAGATCAAGCCCCCCCCCCTCATGGCTCTCTAGATTTGTGTCAGTCTGCGTGTGCATGGATGTTCCGGTAGATTTTTCTCCGCGTGGAGCCCCTGTCAGCCGGATAATCTCCTCCGCCTATCTCTCTGTTTGCATCCTGCGATAACGTCACTTGGCCCGTGGATAAGAGAAGTTTTTGTGTAAATAGATCAAAATAAATCATACCCTTCGTTCTGCGGGGGGGAAAAAAAGACTTTTTGTCTCTCTGTGGAGGCTGTTGAAGTTTGGTCCTGTAATAAGAGAGCAAGCCTCTCAAATGTCAACAGAATAGAGTTCCGGCTAAACAAATAAAAAATTATTGTTAAGTATTATATTGACCCTCTGATCAAAGTTTCATTTGAACAACAAAACTCACATCCGTGTATGTTCACCTACTGATGTGTCACTAGCATATATCTTAGCAGAGGGGGTTCTTGGTTTTAAACCCCCCCATTTGGGCCACTAAAATAGCAAAATAAAGAGGAAAAAACAACAGACAACATTGATAACTCCTTCCTTACAGCTGCCACTCCCCCCTCCCTTTGAGGCAAACTTAGACCCGCCCCCATGTGCAGCATGCCGTGTGTTTCTATTGAGCCTTTGCAGGCTGAGTTGTTGTTGAACACCCAAGTGTTCTTGAGTCCTCACAACCCAGTCACAAGTCAGTTTGAGTCAAGTTCACAATCCACTCATGATCCCTTAACATGAAGTTCACGTATGACGCGAGCGATCATTTTTTTCACTGTTCATGCCTACTGCATATATGAGTATCTTGTTCCTTGAAGTGACCGTGCAGCTTGACTTCAGACCTACATGTACATGTAACTTGCGATAGACTCAACTGCAGTCTTAACTCAACCCAGAAAAAAAGTCCAACCAACGCAATTAAACATGCGAGGGGCCAAAAAATTTCTCCCGAAAAAAAAAACCCAATCAATCATGTCAGATCGCATTTCAACAACCAACCTGAGTAACAAATCTTCCGTTTCGGTTCCTTTGATGGCACGAGAGAAAAGGTGCCACCCATGCACCGGTACCCAGTCCTTTCTTATTTAGTACGCTGTTTACATTCATGTAACCTTTAGCGGAGACCTGTGAAATGGAATCCACTGCTTTAAAGAAACCTCTTTCTATTCCCTGAAAGCTTTAAACCCACACGTTAGGCCTGTTCTGTGTACATTTAGCGGGGAAAGCTCTCCACATTGTTACACATAAATGTATATCATGCCTGGGGTATTTCCTTGACTTGAAGGTGTGGACTGTTCTCACACTTCCATGTAATGTGTCAACTTGACGACAGACTCGCATCAAGCGGTGCGCTGCATGGACGTGGCCAGCATCAATATTTATGGCTGTCTGTTGTGTCTAGTGGACAAAATGTTGCCTTGTCGTAACAATCATCTTAGTACTCACGCGATATTCCGAGAGAACTATTTTTATGCTAAGGCTGCACAAGTGAGTATTGGACTTTAACCCTAACGGTCCTCAGTCCTCCAACAGGTGCAGGATTGAGGACTGTTAGGGTTAAAACTTCATCTGGAATCATGTCTTTTTAGTTGCTGCTGCAAACTGGATACAATGCAGGTTTTAATTGAAGTACAAATGTAGCAAGCAGTAGGTCAGAGGTTGAGTAACACCTGAGTAAGCTGGTGGATTTTTTAATCACAATTAGGCCTTTGGACAACACAGACTGTACAGTGTCAATGAATATGCATGTACATGTACAAGGACTACCGTGACACCCGTGGATTGTTTTGCAGTCTTCGACTTCCTTCAGTTACCGGTAGAGTGACTCTGAATGCAACACAATGCCACAATGCAAAAGTGGGCATTTTTAGAAGCTTTATTCTAACAGTAATTTGGCTATGGGAAGGTATTAAAGTACTGGTGGTTTGGTTGAATTTATGAGCTTTTTCTTTTGTTTGTTTGGTTTTTTTTTCTTGTTTTCAGTAAGTCTTGGAAGAGCTATTGATTCCGTAAATTGTAAATAAAAAGTGGTAGACCTCTACGGGTATCATCCATCTTACTTTTCTGTCGTTCAAAGCAATGTAACCAAACTGAGGCTGGAAGGAAATACAGTCCGTTCTCTTTAATCAATGTGTGATGTTGCCAATGGGTCTACGGGGAACTAGACAAACATGGCAGCAGCAGGATAAAGATCTATAGGGTTCATGGTTATGCAGTTTTGGCTCAACTTGTGTTTATTGGGAGTTGCTGCAAGTATTTTTAGGTCTCAGACAAACCTGTCTCATTGCAAAACTTGAACAAAATTTTCTAGGAATTGTAAGCCACGTTTCTGTATGCAGTCCCACACTTTTATTTGCTGTGTGGTTTTAGGGACTATGCACATGTTGAAATGTTCTTGTAGGGACCAAAACCGTCATGAGGGCAAATTTTTATCGCCAAGCCTCAATCTCAATCTCAATCCTCTCAATACCTTGAAGGCCTACCGACACACACACAAAAATCCTTTCCCAAGCAAACATGTATACATGGACTTCATAGAATTTTGCGTTGAAGGACTGATGTCCATCCCCCCCCAAAAAAAAAATTCAGAAGTATGGTCACAAACTGGAATTAAATTCTGTTGTTAATAGACATGCATCGTTTGCAGGCTCAGACACAACCAGGTAATTGATGTCCACCACCACAAAGCTAAATAAATTTGTCCTTGTTTTTTTTTTTTTTCCTTTTTTTTTTCCAAACTCCTTGATCCATAGTTTAGGAATCAGAAAATTGACCCATAAAGAAGAAAGAAACGTCTGGGACTGGGGCTGCCCTGTTCCGGTTGACTACACTTGTCTTTGTTGTTACTGGTGCAGTCGACAGTTGCATCAGTATTTTGCATAAACAAGAACTTAACCAGAGTTGGGCTGCTTTTGTAATTGAGGTCAGAAAGTCGGCTGTGATGACAAGAGGCACATTTTCATACATTGTCGGAGCAAGAAATTGAAAGGTATGGCCTGACTCAAGCAGTTGTCTCCTGGCCATACTCTTACTGGTGGAAGTGCTGTTTTGGACTTTGGTTGGTAGCCTACAGCAAATAAATTATGAAGTTTTGGAAAAGTGTTTTTGGTGTGAGAATCGTCAAACAGTGAGGTTTGTACGGTAGCTTTTCTCCGTTATGTGGTCATGAGTCGGGTGCCTGTGCAGTGCTCCCTTTGTGTAGCAAAAATATGTTGCATGCAGTTTAGCTGCTGATGCCAGCAGAGAGTAGTCGTGTAGGCTTGCTTGGTTGATGGTTGTAGGGATAACGATTTCATCAGAGGAATGGTGTGTTTGAAGATCCAGATTTTAATGATGATTTTTCCCACTGGTGTTCTTGCAGGTAAACAAGTGAGCACCGTTGCCCGTCGGAATTCTAGGCGGAGGAGAAAAATATCTAGCGTTGAGTCGCCGTATAAAGCTTTAACCTCAACGGAGACTGTTTCAAAGGATGATCTGCCCAGTGAAGATGCCTCCTGTATCAGCGGGTCGACAATCCTGGAGAAGATGATGGACACTGAGGAGGCCATCCCAAGACCTAATCATCGGAAGGACTCCTTTCATCTGCACAAGGAGAACTCGGAGGTGGAGCAGCGCTACTTGCAATCTTGCTCGGACCCACTCAAGCTGCTGGAGTTCCTGATGAGCGTGGAGGATCCTCCCAAGGGCGAAGCTTGCAAGGCGGCTAGGGAGGAGGCCGTGGTGGTGAAGCGGAGGGCAAAGTCGGACGTCCAGAGCCCCGGCCAGTTGGCTCAATCATCCATGGTGGCCAACCGGTGGAGCATGCCGTCCACCCTGGAGCAGTGGTCCCACAGTTTCTGGGCTCAGCTTACCGGCAATGGCAGGTCGGGCCAGGACAGTCGCGCCAGCAACCTTGAAGTCACCAGTGTCTCAGATGGTGGGGTACCAGCTACACCTGTAATGCCGGGTTTGAACAGCAAAACGAATCGCACACCAGGTGAACTGGATAGAATTAACGAGGCAGGGAGTTCATCAAAGCTTTCATCCTCAGGGGGAGCACGAGATTCTTTTCAAAACAGGACCTTAAGACCAGACACGAACGAACCATTGCGTAACCATCGATGGAGCACACCACTAGGGATAGGCAGCATGCTGCCCTCTATTGACAGAACAGAGCCTGCTAAAACTGCTGAAAAGCTTGCCGGACCATCAGCCAGTTTGAAGAAAAATGCAGAACCAGCATTAAAACGCAAAAACTGGTGGCGCTGGAGTCTACCAGTTCCCCTGCGGAAGTCCCCTCGCTCTTCGCTTCATGCCAAAGAGCCCAACTCTGAACACCATCCCCAGCAAGCCCAACTGTGCCCTTCCAGCCAAGAGGACAAGGAACACACAAAAGCAGCAGCGGCAGTGAACTCTTGTAAGACAGAGAAGCGTGCTCCTTCCTTCTCTGATATCACAGATGCCGCTGCCCCATCCTCAAGCGTCATCAAAGTGTTTGTCGACAGCACCTATGTGGAGCAGAACAGCAGCCTCTGTCACTTCCAACCCACCGGGTCCCCTCCTGCAGGAGCACTTACCTCGGACCAAGAACACCTCCTGAGTGCACCGGCAATGACCAGAGCGTCAGTTTCCTCAGAGACTCAAGATGAGGCCGCAGCCTCTTTAGTGGTGCGGAGGGATGGCAGCACAGCCTCTTCTGAGCTGAATCTCAAGAAGCGGTTGTCATGGAAACGGGAGAAGAGCCTGGAGACAGTCTGCTACCTGGAGAGGGTCGATTCCAGTGAGTTGACTGGGTCAGAGGAGGAGGGCATCTCCGAGGAAGAGGTGAGCCAAAAACGGAAAGTTTTTCTAATCTCAATAGAAACTTTTCTCAGCCATTTTTTCTGTCAATCTCTAAAGCTAAAGGAATCCCGCGTAATATCGTAGAGCCAGGGTCCTAGCTCAATGGTTAAATCAAATAGCAGGTGCATGCACTGGTACTCCATCAGTTGTTTTAATATAAAACAGGCTGTAAGGGGTAGTGTACAGTGTGTCTATTCACACTTGTCTTTTCTGCTAATTGTGCTGTATTGCCCGTTCTTGATCACTCTTTAAAGTGGAATAATTTCCAGTTTTTGCCAACCATGGGTAGAGACTCTCACATTCATTAAGCTGTATTTTGTGCATTAGGAAATTTGGGTTGCATGCCTTACTGCAGGTGAATCCTGCAACACTGTGCTTCCGTGATCAGTGTAAAACTTCAGCGTATCTGATCAAGTAGCGCCATCTTTGGAAGCTCATTCTGTATCATTTTAGAGTTCAGTTAGTCTTTAAGAGTTCATGCACAAGTATCGGCATTGTAGATCTTGAGTGTACAGTCGTCCTCCCCCTATGTCAAGCAGGGCAATGAAATTAGCCCCAAGTTCCCACCCCCCCCGACATATGACCAGTGTTGATTTTTTAGATTTGGTTATTTATCAAAAACGTCATCCCGTAGGTGCACATGATAATCCCTGGATTGATTTGTTAAACAGTGCGTGGGTAGAATAGGCCTACTGTTGTTTGGTGTTGGCCTCTTTGGCCATCTTCATCTGTGCTCATTGTGACAACAGTGCACCTAGGCCGCTGCTTGGGGTCAGTTGGTCAGGTTTTTTTTTTTAGCCAGCGGTTTGTGGCTTTAGCCTACTTATTGTGTTGACAGTCCTTATCGTGAATTGATATTTCACTGGCACAGTCAACAGAGAGCACCATCGGAAGTTGTCATTAAATCGATGAAAACAAAGTGATGGAATACCCTCGGGGAACATGTTCCTGCAAGGAAAGAAAACAAGTGTGGGGGGGTGGGGAAGCAGGCCCCGATGAGATATTATCCCCCCCCTCCCATTGCCCCTCCGCTGGGAAAATTTGCAAACGGAGAAAACGGTTCATGGCTCTGGATTTTTGAGTAGCACAGTGAAGCTCAAAATGAACCTGTTTGTGAATCATGTCACTGAAATTTTTGAGAGTGAACATTTGTGTTTAATTGTTCCCCTGATCAACACCGGCTCTGGAAACAGCTGCAGCAAGTGTTAGTCCTGTAACTTGAGCGACCGTGGATAACGGCTTCAACAGAAATTGGGTCCCCACCCAGAGTGGGCCCCCTCTCCCATGTCACCCCCCTCTCCCATATGGACAGGACCCTGGCCATGATACTGGAAGATACATGTAGGAAGCTTGAGTGGGGCACACGTGTGTACACCCTTCATTTTTAGATCCAATTGTTCAATGTTGACAGTGTTGCCCATATTTCATTGCTTTGGATTGCTGTGACATTGCCAAATGTAATAGCCCACAGGCCAACCCACTTCCTTGTACCACCACTCCCAAGAACGAAAAAGGGTAGGCCTAGTGTACATGTACCAGAAAACATGCAGACACGTACATGTATGTAAAATGCCAAAGGCTTAATGATAGAAATGGTTCTGATGGTGACCAGCATTCTGTGAGTGCATTCATGAGACATCCGTCCATGTGAGCTCCACTGCTAATCAGGCATAAACTCCCATAGGAACTTTCTACATACTGGTACTGTATTTATTCACACTCACAGTTGGAATAACATAATCTCCAAAAGTCAAACATCTGAGTTTAATTTTTAGACTACAGGTATTTTTTTTGTATGGCTTTTTAAAAAGTAAGATTGGAATTCCCCCCCACACACACACACAAGTACAAGTGTGTATTTGCCTGCAACTGGGGACCCCCTATTGTTCCTCTTTTGTTTGTACTTTAACTTTTTTAGAAGACCACCCATCTGTTTTGTACACAGTTGTCAATCGGGGACCCTCTGTCAATCGGGGACCTTATTGTCCTCTGTTGTTCAGGGTCCCCAATTTAATGCAGAAACAAACTCCTTTGCCCAAGACACAGACTGTTAATAGTTTTTTGCATGATAGAAAAATCACCTTCCCTTAAGTCACGCTACTGATCCTGTCCAGGGCACATTTCCCCAGCTTCTAATTATCAAGCTTGGTTGAGCACAGAAGCTTGTAAATGCTACCCATTGTTGTGTGGATGGTGTGTTCCATTCACAGTCAGGAAAACCTAACAGTGATCTGTTAGGCAATTCTGGGGCTATTCACACAGTTGTAGGGCCATTAATAACAATTGGCTTGAAGTTGCTAATCCCTTGTGGAAACAAATAGAGGTACATGTACATGTACATGGAGGTGACTGGACAGTGTTTGCCTACTTCCCAGTAATGGGTGCAGCCACTTTGTCCAGTTAGGCAAGTGGGGGGTTTTGGTATCACAAGTCCTTGGAAGTTTGCTGTGCACACAACAAAGATTTCCTGGTAGCAACTTGGATCTCGTGTTTAGGAAGGTGAGTTCATAGGAGGATTTCAGCAGTTTTTTGCTTCTTTTTGATGGGGCCGGACTGGAACCCAAGACATCAACTTTCTGATGTCTTATGCAACTTACCGGTACTTTATTACCCTCTCCTGTGGGGTGTTCAGTCTGATAAGTCGGTAACGAAAGGAATACAAAAATTTGTGTTGGAATTTATGTACATTCTGTTTATTGCCTGTATGGAGTTTTCTGAAAGCAAATGACACATGTACCGGTAGGTTATACCAGTACAAAAGTGATCAATAAGAACCTGTGCATTTTCTGTCCTAATGTAGTTCTTGACTGGAAACTATCAAGAAAAGGTCTTATTTGTTGGGGGCGGGATCAAGGTTCATTCAAATATACATGTAGAAATACAAAGAGGCAGAGAGCCCAGAGGCCAAGGGGTCCGTATGTTCCATTCTTTTCCTCTATTCTGATCACCCAGGATCCGCCTTTTGCTTGTACTCAAGACAGAGTCAGGCATGATGTTCAGAACAGGTACCCCGTGCCATTGGTCTTTTTTCTTCCTCCATGTTCTGGTCATGGACTGGTACACCGGGCTGTGCCGGTGTTACAGTTACAGGCTTTTGAGTTCCATGACTTGCAAAGGTCTCCACCGAGATCGTGGATAAACAGAAAAGTACATTTGGGGGGGGGACCCTGTGCAAACATGTTTGAACAAATATCCCTCCCCGCCCCTCAGAGTACAGTGAATGGCATCATAATGGATAGGTGCTCGGAGGAGATTCACGTGGAAGAAACGTGAACCCTCGTTTCGGTGTGCAGAAACAACCGTACAGGCACTTCATCATATTAATCTACCGTCGAGATCATCTGTAACAGAATTAGGCCTACCCACCAGCATGCCTTCAATGAAATTTGTTAATTTGCTAAGTTTGAAGTACTTGACTTAAATGTAGCTTATATTTATATTTAAACTAAAACAAAAACATGCATTGCTTTTCTTCAAGCTTTTTTTTGGGAGGGAGGAGCAGACGTGATTTCACAGACTCTCATTTTAAAAACAGAGTTGTAAACTTCTTTTGTAAAAATCTTTTGGGCCTTTTTTTTCCTTCTTAAAGAGCAACTCAAAGGAAAACATGTTTTCTCTGAATTTATCTTTTCAAATAAATAGGGAAGCTGAGAAATCCAACGCAGTGTAATTTGTCTTCAGAGCTCAACTATAACAAGCTAACAAGGGCTTTTTTTCTGTTCATGCCAAGATTTGAATTCTGAATGTAGATTGCATCATTCTGAAAAAAACAGAGAAAATGAGGGGAATGATCAAGTCTACATTCAGCGTGTTCAGAATTCACATCTTGGCATGAACAGGAAAAAAAGTCCTTTTTAGCTTGTTAAAGTTGAGCTCTGAAAACAAACGACAGTGCCTCCGATTTGGATGTTTCCAATTTATTTGAACAGATAAAAATCAGAGAAAACATGTTTTCCTTAGAGTTGCTCTTTAATAAAACTTGCTTTCTTGTAAATAATTACAGCAAACCTGAAAAGAACTGTATGCTCCATAATCCAAGAGATTGCACCATTTACATTCCCCCCCCTTTTTCCCCCCAAGGATGAGCTATCGCTTACATTAAACCAAGGATAATCCCAAAGTTAATCTCTTAATGTGGACTGCTCTTATCATGCTTATCCTGACGAGCCGCCACTTTTTGTTTTTTTTCCTCTTCTGATGGAAACTTCAGGGATGAACAGAATTCTGTCGCTCAAGAATTTCACATCATGGTCTCTCTGATATAATTTTTCTTTCTGTCATTTAATGGATTGAGTTTTCCTACCCAAACGTTTCCCCCCCCCGCATGTCAGTGGTCTTTGGGCAATTGTCTGGCTCTACAGCTATAAACTTTCCGTTCTGCTCTGTTAACAAGGTACATGTACTTAGCAACAAATGACTCTGTGAAACCTGTGTTAATGCCCTCTCGGTGATCCGATGATCGGTCATCCCTTTGTCAAAGCTAACCTTCCCCAAGTCAGTAATCATCATACAGTGCCTCATTGCATGTGTAACCCACAGAGGCACGCAGACAATACCCTCACCTTCAAATGGATTAACCAGACCCTTCCAAAAAATTCACAGACTGTGGGTCAGCACGGGCCTCCCACCGTCACTACCTCTGTCAGAACTGTTTCTGTGGCACAGGAAACGGTAGCTATGCAAACAGTCGGGGAGTATTGCAAACAGGGACAGCTGGTGGGAAAAAAAAAAAACAAGAAAATTTATCGAGTTCACATCCGCTCTTGAGAAAAGTATTTGCTTCCAGGCCCTCTGGAGGGTAGGGTTACACAGAACCCAGAAGGAAAAAAAAAATCTGCCCTGTGTTTACTGGAAACTTGATCAAGTGAGTGTGCCTCCAAAGACAAATTGGGGTCCGGTAGAATAGAGTTTGCCCTTGCTGTACTGGCAGCTCATTATCGGGCGTAGAAGTTTCCAGCTTTGGGCAAGAGAAAATGTTTGCAAGCGGTGAGTGAACTTTTTCTTTTTCTTTTTTCATGATTGCTTCGTCAGGTTTTTTTTTTTTTCATTTTCGAAGGTTTTGTTGCTGGTCTTTTTATTTTTTTTATTGTCAGCTGTAATCAATGCTAGAATGGAAGGAACTGTGTTTGTATGGTTGATTTGGGGTACTTTTTCAACCGTGCTCCTTGTTGAAAGTTTACTTTATTACTCCACCTGCTTGTACGTGGCTGAGTGCCAAGGCTAAGCAGTTAGCAGCTTGGTTTGAAAGGACAGTGTCCTTTCATTGGTTTGATGGAGTATATTCCAGTTAATTCCTGGATGATCAGTCAATGAAACACACAAACTTCATGGAAAAAGAACACAGCAAAGTGAACCAAACTTTCTTTGGGTTCTTTGGGGGGGGTTGTGAAAGCAATTGAGAAAAATTGCTTTTCAGAAATTGTTATCCTTGCCACTGAAGCCCAAAGTTATTGTGCATGGGCTCGGTGAGTTTGGATGTCGTGAAAGATCACGCATTCAGTTGATTGAAGATTGAATATTTGAAACAGCCATAAGTGGGATGGATGCTTTGAATGTTTGTGGTTGTTGCATTTGTTAGGCTGTGAATGAATAAAAATAAACAGATTTTGTGCCGTAGGCCACAAAAATTCCAAACTGAGAACCATGAGCCAATGAAGAGAATGTACATATAGGCGGGAATTCCCAAATCAGGTTAAGAAACAGCCAACTGCCAATAGATCGGATGTTTCGCATTGTTTGAGTGTTACCTTTTCAAAAGTCCAAATTTCTTTTGGTGCAAGATGAAGTCCGTGCCATGTATATGTAGCAAAATCAACAAATAAACCTCTATTCAGTGTGGGTTTCACAATAGCCTGTGACCCATTTATAAATGATGGGGGAAAAAGGGAATGATTCGGTTTGCGGTCAGAGTCCGAGGCCGAGGATTGTATTAGAACGCAGGGTATTTAATTTTCCGAGAGGGTGATGGCTCCAAGCCGGGCAACTTTTGAGTGCGGCTGTCCCATTATCGTCCTTGCACATGTCTGCTCGAGACACCCCCGGTTGGGACATGTTTGCATTCAGGGATGTTTCGGGGGGGGGGGGAGATGACGGAGAATTATGACAAGCCCCTGTGTCTGATACGGCAAAAATAGGTCCGGGCCCTCCTCTTTTATGAGCTGCCCGGTTGGCATTTGTCGAGTCACTTCGTTGTGACAAAGTCAAGTGGGGAACGTGAGGAAATTTGGTCCACTCGATGAGATGGAGACCATGGCGCAGTTTGACAGTGGCTGGGCCGACCAGAGGAGCGAGAGGACTTCCTGGAGTTTTTAGGCTGGTCAGCTTTGAAGTAGCTATTGCACCTTTTCATCCAGCCATGCCCATGTACTGCTGTCGGGTCGGTAATCTCCGCGGAAGCAGCATGGTAAACCATTCCCCGCCTTATCTGATTTTAGTTTGAAGAGTGCCGTGCACGAACCTTCAAAGTTGGCAGTGTGTGTCTACATGTACATCTACATGTATCTGTGAAATCATTCCATCTGTCTGACTACCGGTGCATTGCGTACCAGTAGGCATTATCAGTTTGACGGCAGATAACTCAAATGATGTCTGTCTGTCATCAGTCTCAATACGAGCGATTCACAGTAGTGCGCCTCCAAGAGTTTGCAACGCATTGACCAATCACAAGGCGCGAAATCTGCCGACCCTTTCCAAACGTGCATTGAGTTGACAGATTTCGCACACTGTGATCGGTCAACGCGTTGCAAACTCTTGGAGGCGCACTCTTGTGAAACGCCCGTATTGTCCAACTCCCAGAGATACTTGGATCATCTGAAGTGCTGAGTTGAGATTGTTCTTGTTATTCTGCTCCAGTGCCATTCCAAACTTTTTTGGGGTTTCAATCCCGTTCCAACCAAATGCACTATGGTACCAGACCGGCTGGAGGCAGGGTTTTTATTGTATTCTCTTTCATTCTGTACTGTGAAAAGTGAGATTCTGTTGATTGGACTTTGTTGCGTTCTGTTAACTTTTGGTCACATTCCACTTGATTCAGAAGAGAGCCCCGAGCGAAACTGGGAAAAGGGCTGTGCTCAGTCCGGACGACACCCAAGGTTGCTAACTGCAACAAATAATTTCTGGAGAAAGGCTAGTTTGCTCTCTGCTTAATTTTTTTTTTTTTTTATTTGCCGTTGAATGAAGTAAACTTTGTGCACCAATTGGGCAGGTTGTGTGCCGTTCCACAGTTTTTTCCGTGGACTGCGTTATCTAACACGGGTACCGGTATAATTTCCCTTCATTGACCGAAGCCTTTCTCTTCCCCATGACTTTATTGTAGTGTGATTCGAATGTCACAGATGAGCCTAATGCCCATTATGAACTGTGTAAACCTCATGAGTTTGTTCACATATTTGATGATGGAACAGCACTTACACACATTGGGTTTCCGTGGAATCATGAGTTGGGTTTATGTTGTCAATGCCATTCTCATGGGGCCAGTGTTTGCCATGTTCTAAACATATGTAAATGTCATCTACGTCAATATCAAGGCCATGGTGCGTGTATGTTATTGCGGATGTCATCATAGTTGTGGTTTTAAGTAATCAAATACACTGGCCTTGCCGTTGACATTGACGTTATTTTTGTGCGCAGCTTAACTAAAAACCTTCAAAAAAATGTGCAGTTGTAGGGAGAGTTGTAATTATGACACGTATTCTACTTGATTCGTTGCAATCTAGCAATTTATTCCCCAGCAAAAGTACTGTGCACATGCATTTTTTAGAAGTTTGTCAGTAATTGACAACTTTTGAAGAATAGTTTTAAATCTGACTCCCTCCGTTTTCAGTCTTGGACCATGTCCTGTCATTACAATGTCATTTTCAATGTCATTTTCTATACTTGGATTGAGTCAACATGTTTGCAACTCAGTTTTCAATGTTTGTGACCAGTACTGACACGAGTATCCTCAGAGGACAGCAGAGGAACTTTTAAACAAAATTTTCGGTCAAGAGCTGCCAGAAAACAAGAGTGTCGCAGAAGAGAACGCTCGCCCCGGCCAAATTTGACTTCATTCACTCATCAAGAAAACGAGGGGATTTTTTTACCTTAACCCTAACACTCCTCAGTCCTCCAACAGGTGAAGGATTGAGGAGTGTTAGGGTTAATGAAAAATCATATTTTTGAAATGGTTGCCCTGCCATGTCCCATTCTCCGTACCCAACCCAACAGAGTCCATTATTCATCTGACTGTTGTTGAGTCTTTCAATCCCTGTCAAGGTTGTTCACAGCACCAAGTAGAAGCCTTTGTATCAAAGTTGAAAAGGAAAAAAAAGGAGAAAAATAATGTAAAAAAATCCAGTAGGATTTCCTCGTATTCGGATCCATTGGCAGGGAACTAATAATCGAAGAAAGCCCGTCTGCCGCTTTGTCCATCTCTCTGACACCCAAACCTTGGATGTTCTGGATTCTTTCTTTCCCCTGCTGATTTGACTGATCATGTGACCTTTCAAAGAATCCAATGTGGGGTTGTATACACCTGAGTAATTTCCTGTCACTGGGAAGGGATAAACACCTTTTATGATGTTGCCAGTGCAGTTTGTGAGTGAATGAAGTAGAATTTTGGAAAAATCAAGTGGGGAATAAAGGATAAAGAGTGGTGAACAACATCGGTGTAACATTTTTGTCGAAAGGGGAAAACTGATACCTTTGATCTGTATACTTCAAAGTAAGTTACAGTTGTTGGAAAATATATTTTGTTTTATTTCATTTCATTTGGCACACTGCCATTTTTGAGGCGAACAGAATTTCAGCACTTGATCAGAGACAAGTCTCCAAAAGAGACCACTGATGAGGTAGTTTCAAATTGGCCTAAGTGTGTGGAAATTTATGCAAAATCGGTTCATCTGCGGGTAGGTATTCCAACGGTCAGGGTTGTTGGCTTTCTCTCATTTCAAGATGGCTGGGCCGCCAGCGTGAAACCGAACCCTCATTGTTTCTAGGGAGACAAAGGATTTATAGACTTGGGAACAACCATGGCACATACTTCACGTGTTTGGGGAGAGTATCACCTGACAGCAAGAACTCAAAACTGTTTACAACTGGGTCGCAGCCCAGGTGATACTAGGGCATCCATTTCAAGTGCAGCTCCATTGATTTACACAAAGCTCTGAAGAAATGTGGCCTTTTCAACTTGGACTTTGGGAGAGGGTCGTCCAGTTTTTTTCCCCCACATCTCATCAGATTGGCATGTACCTCCAGTCTTGTTAACTGGGACAGAGACCTACAAAAATTAACTTTCTTGCCAAAAACGTAAACTAAATTGTATTTGTTTTTCGACTTCATTCCGATACTTCAGTAAGTTAAATCCCGTGACACCCTGAGCTACAGCCCTTTGACACTTTGAAATTGAAACATGTCATACTTATAGCTGGAACTCTGAGGTTCTTAGAACTGGGTCCTGTGTTATACACTGAGCTGGAACCACTTGATACTTCTGGCCTGGAACTCTGTGTTGCTATGAGCCAGAGCCTGTGGTACACATGTACTTTCAATTTGGGCTGTATGATACATGTAGTTCTGCGTTGAACTTTGTAATATATTCTGCAAGACTGTTTGATACTTGGAGCTGGAACTGCATTATATTTTGGGCTAGAGCTTTTATCTTCTTTGATCTTGGACCTGTTGATACTCTCACCTGGAACTCTGTGGTACTTTTACAGTGAACTAAAGCTGCATGATATTTTGGGCTAGAGCTTTTATCTTCTTTGATCTTGGACCTGTTGATACTCTCGTCTGGAACTCTGTGGTACTTTTACAGTGAACTAAAGCTGCATGATATTTTTAGTTTGAACCTTGTGGTACACTGTATGGTACCTTCAGCTGGGATCCTGTAGAACATTGAGCTAGACCCTATTTAGCCCATTCCTTTTAGCTTTGCATTTGGGTCATTCCATGAGGTTGGGGCACAATTTGTGACGGTGTCCATTGTTACATGGGTTCCGTAAAAATGAACAGTTATTTTCCTGCATGTGGATTCCAAATTGACATTGTTATACATCTTGCGAGGCTGAATACAGAGGTGTGTGTTATTTTTACAGAGTAAATGACCTACTCTACAGGTCGTGACAGGTGGTAAAAGTTTTGGTTGCAACAAGGACACCATCACAAATTGTGCCCCAACCTCAAGGAATGACCCATTTACATGTACTAGCATTAAAAGTACATTTGCCTCAGCACCTTACACATCATTTGCATTTTAGCATCCCTGTTGGTATTCCTGCAAAAAAAAAGTTCCATTTGGCTTGCGCTGAACAAGGTTTTCACAGACGTTGCTAGACGTCCCAGTGCCTGAACACTGTGACTACAACCAGTTTTTTTAATACCTGTCCATGGCAGTCTGGGATTTACAAATGTACACCCTACACTCGGGACGAAAATTAGATTAGGTGATGAAAAGATAACACACGGCCCAGGGGCATTGGTGAGGCTTTTTTGGTCACGTTCTACCGAAATGCAGGCCTGCAACACCTGCAGGAATGTGGCCCGTTCTGTCAACATGAGGACTGCACTCAGGCTGGGTTTGGTACTGCAACCACTCACTACAGTAATGTTGAAGATCGAAACCTTTCTGGTGGGACCGTGTCCTCATCTTGGCTTCCCCGTACCCATACAAATTATTCCTGGCAAAATGCTCTCTGTCCTCTTTGAGAAACATGCACTTGTGCATGAATGAAGGTTTACCGTCGAGACACGACTTGAAACTTTGCCCTGTTTTTTGTGTCGGAGCCCGCGGCGGGTCGCACTGTGGAAGAGTTCAGTGACATTTCCAGCTGACTGTGTTAACCACCTCCCCCCCTTCTTCCCCACCGTCACTTCTGCGTCAATTTTTTTAGAGATTCCGTCCCAGATGGATTGGGAAAGATTCCTCAAGTGGCACACCCAGTCATGCGAAAGATTAAATGGATGTCAATGACACTTGAAAGAAAGAAGTGGAGAGAGTGTTGTACCCTTAGAAAAAAAAAAGGTACCCTTAGAAAAAAAAAGGGTACATAGAGAAGCTAAGAGGTTTGGTGGTACTTTAAACACCCGCATGAGTGCGATGTAAAATCAAAATAATGATTTTTCTTGATCGTAGGAAGACATATCAAAGGCTTGTCGGCCAAGAAGGTGATGATTAATGGAAAGCCGTGGAAGTGTGACTGTAGGGAGGAAGTTCTTTGTGCGTATGGGCGTACATGTACTGTATAATGCTACATCTTTCAGTGACATAAATCTACCATAGTCTTTCCCTCATGATGTAATAGAGTTCTACTTCGTGTACTGAGGAGACGGGAGGTCATTCGTGGCAGAATAGTTTGGTTTTTGACTTGCAACCTGTTAGTGCGTTTTTTTCTAGATGATTCCAATGTCACTGAAAATAATGGTACCAATGCTTGGATTGCAGGAATGTCGGAAATCATTTGGTAATTCTTGTTATTGTTAGGAGAACTGTATTCCTGCAGAGGAAACCATTAAGTTAATGGCCAAACAAGCTCCATTCTATAACCACTGCCTGTACACTTCCACAAACTAACTTCACCAGCCCCTAAGGGAATTCTCTGTTCTAATTCAATTTGTCAGTGGGTTGTCAAGCCTATTACTGCGTTCCAGTGCTTGCTGGGCACTTCAGATTTGATCTGATGGCCAAATTATGGTTGGCAGTTTCACAACAACAGGCCGTGCTGAGCTGCCCGGCCGTTTACGCTGTGTTGTGTCCACACCACAAAAAACACAACAGTGTAGGTTTTGTACACAATTGTAAAACTGTTTCCAGGCTTAATTCTTCTTTTCTGGGGGGGGTTACTTTAATTCATCTGTGACAAGTAGCACTTCACACTGGACTGCACAAATTGTTGTTGGCAGATGCAGAAAGGCATTTGGATCGGCATTGAACCGGTTTGGCCGTTCAAGTCCACGCTACAGATGCATGCTCCATGTTACAACTTGTCCCAAGACTTCCCGTTGTTACAGTGTACATGTAGTTTGCTGTTTTTAAAAATTGATTTCTATGCATCTCCAATTTGCGCATGTCCTTTACATGCACTTGTTGAAGCATGTGCATCTGTGCATGAAGCATGAGCGTTTCATGTAACGCACTAGGAAAAAAAACAAGACAACAGCATGTACACAGCACAGTGCAAATATCTATAGACACCTGTTGAGATGTTACTGGAGGGATAAATGCAAATCTAAGGAAATGAAATTGAACCAAAAGAGGTTGAATGATTTATTGGGTATTGTGCCCAACTGTGATCCACTCGGGAGTCACCCACACATATTTCTGAATGAAAGATGTAGGAAAAAATTTAATCCGAAAACTGAAGTCCAATGTTCAAAAATCTCTGCCGGGATGTCCTAAGTGACCCCTCTTGGCCCTTTCGGTCACCATGGCCCCGGCACCCGCCTGGTCTTTCTCCCGCTCTGGCCTTGCTGGACAACACGGAGGAGCAACAGGGGCACAATGGCCGCTCGACGTGTAAAGGGAGTTTACTTACACCACTGTGGCTCCAGTGAAAATATTGATTACAAACACCCAGGTGAATGGAGAAGCGAACAGTGAGGAGTGCATTCTTTTCTGTTCCTCTCAGAGGGAAATTTGGCACCACAAGGCGGTGTTGTTATAACCTCACTCGAAGACAAAGGCAGTTTTTTTTCTGCTGCCTGATTTTAATCCCGGCTCTTTCACCACCCCGCATTCCTTGCAGATTGTGTTTTCCTTTGATCCGATTCGTTGTACTTGGTTTACGGCCGTGGATAGGAAAAGTGTAAAGGTAACAGTTACGACCGGCACAAAAGGGGACCGTTTTAATCAGTAACAAATTTGAATTGTTCTTTTATGTAAGTTTCCCTCATGATAGCCCCAGCTTGTGCTTTCAGCATGAATTGATGGTGAGACCGAGTACAAATATTCAAGGATTGTCTTTTGGTGTCTGTTACCGCAAGGGAATTGTACTTGCCATGATCAACTCTTGAAGAACGGCATTTATAAGGTCGTGCAAACTTTGCACTCCTGCGTGAAAACAGCCACTTTCTGCATCTCACGTTTGTTGTAAGTTTGATCAGAGAGCTTCCAAACTCTTGATGGATTTGGCTGGACCAGTCCATGGCTTCTTATCAGATTGAACCTCTCAGTTATCAACTCCCAATCGTGGAACTTGATTTTAAAATGGAAACTACCACGTGTACAAAACCTTTGACAGTTGGTATCACAAATTTGAGGCATCACAGAGTGGATTCGCGTGTCAAAATACAACAGATCTTGTTGCTCAAACATTATATCTGCAGTGATGAATTTCACAAATGATTTTCTGTATTTTTTGTTTCATAGGAATGCAACGAGAATGAATCTGCAAGTCCCCTATCACTGCTAGAATTCATCACAAATCACCAATCCAACCTTGACGACGAAGACAAGGAGAAGGATGAGAGTGAAGCCGTTGACTGCATTTTGACAGATAACGGCAAGGAGTCCTCCAGGGCCACCAAGACGGCCCCCGTCCCAATCTTCTCCCCCTGGGTCCTGCCTTCCGATGAGCTGAAGTCCAAGCTCGAGTCAGTCTATGCCGAGCGTCAGAAGGCGGAAAGTACAGACGATGACGCAGGTGACATCTGGAAGCTAGACCCCAACGCTCGGAGCTCCTTCCAGTTTGGCTCAGCTGGCCAGGAGACGGACCCTCCCGGGACATCCCCAAGCGGACCGACAGTCTACCACCGAGAGACCAACATGCGTGATGCGGTTGCCATGTCGACGGGCATCGGGAAGCGACTGTCTCTCAAGCAGCAGCTAAGCGTTGACCCGGACCTTGACCAGAACAGGGCGAACTTGGAAACAACAGGCTTGCAAAGCCGCAGCAGCATCAAGGATACCCACTCCGGGAGCAGGAGCCCCATCCCACCCTCTCCCACAAATAATAACTGGCCGAAGCTGAACCGCACACGGTCGGGCTCTGGCCCTGAAAGCGTGAAGGACAATCGGCGAAAGTTGGACGACGTCGGCCACAAGACTCGATTGCGCATAGAACGGGACAGGGAGACCAAATCCTCTGTGAGTCCTTCCAGCCCTGGCATCAGCGAAGTTCCCCCAGCCACCCCTCCCAAGAGTAGGACGACTGGCCAGACCCTCACAGTGCCAGTCAAGACTGAGACAAATGGGGAGCCGGCTGGACAGAAAGGTGCTGATGCTTCCCTTGGGGATTCCTTGCAAGCCTTCCATCGGAGGAAGAAGAGCATGGCCATCGCACTGAGCGAGGGTCTGCTAGACCTCCAGGCAGAGCACGCTGCCTCTGCGGAAAAGACCTCGGAGCTCCAGATGGTGTCACAGATCAGCCAGCTCAACCAGGAGCTGATGCAGTTGACGCAGCCTTCTCCCCCAGGCACCCCGCCCACCCCAAGCCACCTTTCCAAGGGTCTGAGGAGGTCCAGCAGCCGGGGAAGTTTGGCTTCCCTCCCGGGCTCATCCACCAGCCCCAGGACTAGTTTCCCGGGCATGCGGTTGTGGAAGTCGGTCGCGCAGTTCCAAACAAATGTTGACGAGTCATCAGCAAGCCCACCGAACAATTTGCCAAACAATATGCCGATGTCAGACAAAGAAAAGTCGTCGACACTTCCTGCGATGAAGAGGACTTCTCTAAAAGACGACGAGGATATTAAAGAGAAGATGGTTTCTCCCAAGGTCATCCTGTCCAGGATCAAGCAATGGAGCAGGAAAAAAGGCCAGTCCAAAACCAAGGCTAGGCCCGAGATTGTGAAATTAGACCCAGAGCTGCCTCTGCAAGGTTTAAAGAAGAAAGATGGAGAGGAGGAGAAGGAGGAAAATGATAGCTCCTCAACTCCAAGGAAGGCATCTCCGTTGCATCTCACCGACGATGCCTACATTCACAAGGACACGCCCGAGCCACCTCAGGACCCCCTAGTTGCCCTGTGGCCTGTCCCCATGAGCAAGGACACGGCCCTGCGAAAGACCTGGCACGGCACGCCCTCCCGCAAGGCTAGGGATGCAGAGGATGAGGCTGGGGACGACCGGCGGCCAGGCCGGTCCAGCTTCCAGCGCTGCAGCTCCCTACGGGCCCCAATTCGGCAGCGCAAGCGGGGCCTGTCACCCATGGAGAACGCCCACCTGGTGGCCTTGCAGTTGAGCTCAGAGACCATCCCAGGGAGCAGCGTGGACAGCGGGATCGTCAAAGACAGGGGGACAGAAGAGACCTTTCTGGCGGTAAGGACAACTTTTTATCATTATTCAGCACTTTTGATAATGAAACCAAAGATTTCCCATAACCTTCCGGGCACTGTAGCTTGTTCGCCTGACAAAACGAAGCTTTTTGAGAAGCAGTTACAGTTTTCAGAGCTGGGAGGAAAGCCCCAGAATATTCATGGCAAAGACATACAAAATCAGACAGGGACTGAAGACCCAATCCAGAGGTAGACCGAGTTGGGAATCAAACCCAGGTCGCCGAGGTGGATGGCAGGGAAATTACCATCAACCTGACTCTTCCAGATTGGAATAATCGAGAAGCTTCATGTTTTATCAATTCCTGCAGGGTGATAGTGACACATCCAGCAGCAACTTCTGTAGTCCCTGCTCGTCCCTGGGCAGTAGCAACCCACCATCTCGACCTTTGTCCTCTGACCTTTTGGACCTACAGTGGGAGAAAGGGTCAGTGGACAGTCAGGCCGTGGCCAACGGGGGCCTACTTGAGGAGCGGAAGTTATCAGCTGTCACGATTGGTCGAAGGGAATCTGGGACTGGAAGTGAGTCAGGTTTACAGCCAGAAAGTTCCCGACGTAAAATCATTGGAAGTGGAATCCGATATGAAGTTCAGAATTTTCTAGTCCTTTTTTTTACAGAGGAAGAAAAAATTTTAATGACCAGTTTTGATAATCTCATCGGAAAGTGCAAGATAACAGATTGAGATAGACCAGGTCCTCGAGAGTATATCCATGTCCTCGCTAGGATATCCTCTCTAAATGTTATCATAAGGAAGTCCTCTCCTGGAATTTATAGTAATTCTCTGTCTTTCCACCAAAGGACCAAGGCGTTCTATGGTCTCCCAGCTCAGCCTCCCGGTAGGGTTCCAGTGTGCTGGCCCAGAAACCCCAGATAGCGTCACCTCCCCAAAGAAGGTCACCTTCTCCCTGGACGAAGACCTGACCAAGAAAGCCATGGAAGAGGACCTGAGGCGCCTTCCCAAGCCCCTGCATCTGCCCCGCCGGGTCAAGACGGACCCCGTGGACACGAAGACCATCGCTGGCGTGGTGAAGGAGATCGAGGAGGAAAACGCAGGTAGGCATCGTCATACAGACTGGAGGAAATAGTGGCCCGCTCTACAAAAAAGGGTAATAAGTCGTGCATTGCCAAAACACGTAATGGCCTGTTCTATTTGGAGAGGGCAAAATCTCTTCAAAAATGTGATTTTGTGTTTTTTCCTTTAATAGCTGCTATAATATTTATATTTTCGGAATTTGTGACTACAAACATGGATACTGATGAATAAAGATTAAAAATTGATCATTCACAGGAAATCCTTCATAGCATTGTGTTTCCAAGTGCTACACTTAATGAGCTTTCTCGAAAAGTGCTTTTATTTAATCCGAAAATGTGGATATACAAATGTCTATATATCTCCGAAACGCAGCGCACTACAGGGGTCATTCCTATATCAAATTGTAGCTTTGATGTACAGAATCCAGCCATATCAAAAACTCATAACCTGAATCTGGGGACTTGTTACCCGTTTTTCTAAAGCCGGTCACGTATATCCCCAAAAACTCTTTGTAGAAATAATCATCTCTTTACAGTTTGTCAGACTTATCTTGTTAGTTGCACCTGATGTGAGCAACAAGTCCATTACGTCGTTGCGTATTAAAAGAGTGGATAAGAAACAATACAGATATCTTGCGTTATCTATCAAAACTAATAAACTGGTCAAGTCATATTAAGTCAATCATTTTCAGTCAAACTCTAAGCGAAATCAGACCAGTCCATATCAAAGCAGTACAAACCTAATTCTGTGCAAATTATTTCATTGAAATCCTCTTGAATTGGATGTACCCAGTCAACTTCGAATCAGCCTAGTTAAGTTTCAGCGGTTATTCAAACCCAGTCCAACTAATCTGAGCAAAGTTGTTCTAAGCAATTTCGTCTCCATATTCCAATGAATTCAATCCCAACAAATCCAACCTTTTGCCGGTGTGCTTTTCAAGACGAAGAATTCGTGTGCAGTTTTCAACGTTGCACAGTTTACTGTCCATTCGCCACGCCTTGCCACCAAACTTTTCCAGACACACCCGGCCCCGCCCGGAAGCAACTGAGGCGCCGCGCCCAGTCCGACCTCTCCAGCGCCAACAAGAGGAGCCGAGAGGAGGTTGTCTCGCCCGTCCCTCCTGCCATTACAGAGGAGAGGGACACGGAGAAGAACGGGACCCTGGCTCGGCCCAAGAGCATCCCAGATCACCTGTCGCTCCTGGACAGGGAGGGATCAAAAGCCCCGCCCAGGAAGAACTCCCTGGCAGACCGTAAGTTCTGTCTCCACACTTCACCTCAAAAATGTACACTAGCCGTTTGTCTTTGGTGCTACAATGGTACATCAAAAGTGGAGTAAAACGCTTTCACCTTTGTTATCGTGCCTAAATGTCAACCAATTAAATTCATTCTCACCAATAAGTACAGTTCAAATGAACATATGGTACGTTGATAACATACATGTAGGTCGTTTATTTGGCACGTTTTCCTCACTTCTGTGGAACCAGATTATTTGCATAATGTATCAAAAAGACACAAATCTACACGAAAGCTGTTACAATTCCCAATGGCTTTGGGAGATTCCATTTAGAGGATGGTGATCCCTTTGAGGGAGAGTCTTTCCTGACCCCAAGCTGGTGTATATGCAAATCAGTAAGGTTTAAATCCAAATCACCTGTTACGACATATTTATGTGTAGCATGCTGCACCATTCATATATCCTCTGCTTGAAAAAAATTACACGTACTTCAAAAAATAGATAGAGCTATGTTCACTAAGCCAATTGTGTCGGACAACTGATGCTGCTCTTGTCATTTTTCCGGCCAGAATGGTCAGGTAAGCTCAGCCGATGTCAGCAGGCGTTTGCATGTATTGGTACCCTCATTAACTATTTCTGCTGACACCCCGTCGATTTGATTCCTTTCTAGTCATCGGGACGGAAGTTGGAGAGGTCTTGTCGACGTTTGGAGACCAGTACAACTTTGAGGTCAGTACTAGCAGTGGTACGCCCTCTCCAATGCAGTAGGAGTGACCGGAATGGCTGGGATCTCATATTGTAGAGGGAACTCGGGGCTTGAAGGCTTGCTGGTATACAGAACATGACATGAATATGACCTCTGATAATGAGGCCCAAATGTAGACAAGTGCTCTCAGAAAAAAAAAAAAAAAAAAAAACCAACCCACTCTCAACATACCTGTACAGAGTTTAGTGATTTTTCTGTGTACTGTAGACTTCTTATGCTCTGAAGCAGTTCTAAGGTGTGAATGCCTATCTTCTTTTGCCTCATTTCCTTTTGTTTTCCTCTTTTGGTGGTCCGAGAGGTAGGTTTAGCGGATGTTATTCTGTTCTGGATCCGATAGCACACAGGGAAGGGAATTTCAAGGTGACAACTTGATGCACAAAGCAGGGTACCCTTTTTTTTGTTCAGAGAGTTAGTGTTTGCAAATAATTATGCTGTCTGGAATGCTTGGTCGACTGAATTCACATTTGTTGAGGGTACTGAACATCCTTGAATCGTCGTGCATGGGCAGTGATATTTCAAAAGTGTTCCGACAGAGCTTTTTTTGACGTTGCCATATCGGACTGCCCTCAAAAGGGTGATTGTGTGAAAATACCCGTCAAGTCCAGAAAATTCCAGCAGGGAATTATTAGTAATTGACTGATCTGGCGAAGCGTCTTTCACAGTTTTTGCTGTAGTAATAATTGCTCACTGAAATTTGGTCCTTTGTAGAAAGCCAACGACAGTGGAAAGCAAGCGGGTTTGTTTCCCCCAATGGTATGAGCAAAAACACCAGGTGCTCTGGCGTTTTATTTCACCAGCATATTCAAAGTTGCAGCCGCAGTTCCACATTTGTAAAGAGCAGTACTCGGAGACCTCTTATCCCCTTCAATTATTTCCCCCCCCCTCCTTCACCTAGTCAAAGAGGGTACAGGTGATGGGTTGCTTGGTTTTCAGGTTTGTTTTATGCAGATCGTTATTCCGAGACGAGAAGCATTTGAGAATTGTAATTCAGTCAGTCACAGATTTGTCACAAGTCAAGTCTTGAGTCATGCCGCAGCCTTTCTGGGTCAACCTTTGACACAGCAGAGCAGAGGACGTCACAGGTCTCTTGACTCGAGACCGGATGAGTTGAAAATAGTCTGGAGTATATCCAAAGAAGTACTCTGAATTGGGGCGATGTTGATTTGTACTTTGGGGTTTTGCCCTTCACACCGACACAAAGTACATCTTTGAAAATGGTTCGACTGCTGCTGCATCTGGCTCGGACCAGCCAGCTGACCCGTCAGGCTCAGTGATCGAGCGGTTAAGACATCTGCTCTTCTAAGCAGGAAGTCATGGGTTTGAGTCCCACCTGAGTGAGCTTGTGAATTTGTTGAGTTCTTGGTCAGCTCTGAGCATACAGTGTAAGATATATATATGCCAATGTAAGGGCAAAACCCTCGCGACTAACTTGTGACGGCTTTCAATGACTCGATTACAGGCCTGCCGCCTTATTTCTGCTCTGCCCCTCTCTTCCCTGTGAACTGATTCTCAAACCCTGGGGTTGTTATTTCGTTGCTTAGAAGTCTGCTGCAGCTTTGGAGTGGGTACAACTGGAGTCAGACTGTGTCCGCAGTGAGCATTGTGGCTATGTCTGTGGCCACTCACCCTTGCGCATCACTGGCAAAAAAGCAAGCCTTAGCCATTGAATACCAGATTCGGACACAGCCTCGGTCTGCAGCCAGTATAAGCATCTCTCCTTTTTGTAGCGAGCTCTTTTCTTCTTTTGGCCCGATTTCCCAGGGGTTGCAGGAGTATGATCAAGTTTTTGTGCAGTACAAAAAGCCACCGGGAACCAGCCAAGTAGGTTTCACATGGAATTTTGGTTGGTATCCTGTTTCTGATTGACAAACTCATCGGCACTTCTCAGTTTTGTGTGTCCAGTTTTGCTCTGTGAAGTTGCGCTTACTCAGTTGAGATGGTGAAAAACACTAAAAACTGACTTTTTTTCAAATCTCGTCGACAGGCATACAGTCCCGACACCATGCCCACCTTTGCCGAGGCCCTGTGGGACCATGTGACCATGGACGAGTCAGAGCTGGCCTTTAAAGCGGGTGACGTGATTGAGGTGACGGACATGAGGGACAAGAACTGGTGGTGGGGCTGCCGGGAGGAGGTGGAGGGGTGGGTACCTGCCCAGTTCCTCAGGGTGAGTGTCGCCAAAGATTCCCCTTTGGTTCTGCTCCTCATTTCTATGCTATAGGTCAATCTAGCGAGCAGAATCAAACGCCGTTCATGTGATGGTACCACACTCACATGCGACTACTACAAGTGAGACTCCAGACCAATTTTGTTGTCCTCAACAGTTGAGAGTCAGCCAAGGGGAGACGGTGGAGGAGTGCATGGAGCGATTGAAGGAGGAACGGGAGCAGATCAAGAGGGCCCCCGCCGCCGCGGCATCGGCAGCTGCCGCCAAGAAGGCCCGCAAGGTCAGCCTGAATTTCCTGAGCAATGAGCAGGTCCGGGCAAAGGTCGTGGAGGAGATCATTACCACGGAGCGGGACTACGTGCACAACCTGCGGGACGTGTGTGAGGTGGGTCGTCTTGACGATAAAGGGCGGAGGGGTGGGGCCAGGGAAACTGAGAGGTAGCGTGTATGCTTAGGCACCGTCAGTAGGGGGCGCTTTTCTTTGTTGGCACTGCACAGCCAGATTTCATATCTGTATTTGTCATGCAAAAGTTTTTGTCTGTCCATTTTTCAAGTTTTGTTTGTACTTTTTTGGTTGGCAATGCTCATCAAGGGTTAGATTTTGATTGAATTTGTTATACTTTTGTTCTATTTTCTATCCATTTCTATTTGATAGAGGGTATCAATCAAATGTAACGCTCATGTATAAAGAGTACTTTCTCAGAGTTTTTAAATTAAGAAAATCTTGAACCATCTGGCTAATGTCCTGAAAGATGGCTTTTCTCTCAACTACTGACGGTTCTACTGACGGTTCTCTAACTGACCAATTCTCTAACTGACCCATTCTTTCCCCCCTTGCAGGGTTACATCCGGCAGGCCGCAGACCGGCCTGAGATGTTCTCGGTGGAGATCATGAACAACCTCTTCGGCAACATCGAGGAGATCTACAGCTTCCAGAAGGGCTTCCTGCTGCAGCTGGAGGCCTCCATCATCCAGGACCAGCCCCAGCTGAGCAGGATAGGAGGATGCTTCCTGGAACACGTGAGTGTCTTTGGATAAAACTCCAAAACTAGAGTAAAATTATCAGCAAGCTCCAAAAGTAAGAATGTTTTGTGGAATGTGCACTTTCGAGAAAATCTGTACTGAGACAAAGATGGCAGTATGTGAAAATTGAAACAAGTTGCAAGTTGAGAACGTTTAACAAGAAGTTGAAATGGCATTCTTGTAATGTCTGATTGATATTTTTTGGGAAGGAGAATTTAGCCTGAAGTGGGTTTTTTACTCTGCTCTTTTATCTACAGAGGAGTGGCTTTGAGACGTATTCGGAATACTGCAACAACTACCCAACCGCCCTGCGCGAGCTTAAACAATTACGGGAAAAGCAGAAATACGACCAGTTCTTTGAGGTAAGACAGAAGTCACTTCTTCTGCTAAAGACAATTTCTTCTCTCAAAACTGTTGTTATTGACAGAGGCATGAATGATCAGGGCGACTTCTGAACATGCTCATGACAACATGGGGACTTCCAATTTAGGGCTGTATATATTCGTCAGTAGAGTACCGGTGCTGCATTCCAGTGGTCTCAGGTTTGAATCCCCCAATTTAGGGCTGTATATATTGATTAGAAAAGCACCAGTACAGCTTTTCAGCAGTCTCAGGTTTGAACAATAGGGCCGTATATATTGATCAGTAGAGCACCGGCACAGCATTCCAGCGGTCTCAGGTTTGAATCCTGCTGCCATCAGTTTTTGTGGTGTAATGGAGCTCTGAACAGTCAAAGAGTTTTGAGCAAATAATCAGTGCAGTAATGGGTGGCATGATTGTTAGCTGCCAACTACAGAATTCCATTGGTCACAGGTGTGAGTCCAGCTTTGGTCATTTTTTTTCCTTTAATCGTGTGTAATGGAGTCATGAATGATCAAAGCACCTGCCTGAGCAAACCTGTTGATAAGGTTGCCAACCACCCGCACGTGTCTGGATATTTCTGAAGGTAGAGTGATAGTGCTGTGTTCAGTTGGTCCTAGGTTCCAATCCTCCCTCAACCATTGCTTTGTCATTGTTCGTAATAGAGATATAAATCATCAAAGCACCCCCTAAAAACCTTATAGCCAAACTAAGTAACAACAACTAATGTATGTTGCTCCATAGCTCAGTTGGTGGAACACCAGAATACCGATCTAGAGGTCAAAGGTTCGAGTCCCGTTCAGGCTTACTTTTTTCTCTCTCTCCCTGACAGGCCTGCCGCCTCCTCCAGAACATGATCGAGATCAACCTGGAGGGCTTCCTCCTGACGCCCGTCCAGAAGATCTGCAAGTACCCACTGCAGCTGCGAGAGTTGCTCAAGTACACCCGGCCCCACCACGCGGACTACCAGGAGCTCAGGGAGGCCCTGGAGGTGATGAAGGAGGTGGCGGTCAGCATCAACGACCGCAAGCGGCGGGTGGAGAACATCGAGAAGATCGCCGCCTGGCAGAAGTCCATCGGAGACTGGGAGGTAATGGTGAATTTGTTCTTTGAAGCACTCAGGAGGATGTAATCTGGCTTGAGCAGAAGCACCCCCTCATCGGTTGAAAAGAGCCATGCTGGTGGGGAGTGTTCATTTGTTGGTAGCCACGCAACCGTAACACGTACATTTACTTAGTCGTTTGTGAACCAGCAAAGTGCAGTTCCCACCAAAGGAGCCTAAGATGCTGGGAAAATTGGTCCAGCTCAAGGCTCATAACTGACATCTCTCTTGGAAAGTCGGCGGATCTATTTCTCCAGTTTCACTGAGAATTGAAAACCCCCAAAAGAGTGCTTAAATTTCTGATTTTTTTTTTACCTCAGGATGAAGATCTGCTCGAGAAAAGCACCCAGTTAATCCACTCCGGAGAAATCACCATGTTGGTTGGTAAACGATGGACTTCAGGCAGACGGGCGTTCCTATTTGACCACCAGCTGGTAGTCTGCAAAAAGGTGAAGAAGCGTCATGAGAAAGTTGGGATTATGTGGGAAAAACAGCTAACAATGCGACAACAGAAAATTTTTTAAAAAGTGAGAGGAAGCTTTATTGAAAAAGATGAAATCAGTGCTAATCCATGCATTCTTTTATGGGGTAATGTAGAAATAAAAACATTCAGTTTTCCTACTATTTAATTGTGGAGGATCGAAACTATGAAGCTATTTTATTTATTAAAATGAAAAGCATTCCTGTGACCTCAGTGTTATTTGGTGAAACCAGTATATCCTCGACAAACAGTGTTTTTTCTGACCATGTTTTTTTTTCCTGCAGGATTGGAAGGGAACATTACAGTATAAGAAACGGATTGATCTGGACGTGAGCGAAGTGTCAGATATGCGAGATGGCAAAGGTAAAAAAAGTCTTGGCTTTTCCTAATTCCTCCTTCCAGAAGTTTACCCTTTTTTACATGATATGTCCGCCCCGTTTTTGTGATGACAAGAGAATGTTCGCCGTCACGTTGAGATGCACGTCTAGTCTAGCCTCTCTTTTGTGCCATCTCGGTTCCATGCAGACTTGCAGTGGAACATCACCGTCAAGAACGCCTTCAAGATCCACAACACGTCGCTGAACAAGCTGCACATCTTGTGCTGCAAGGGGGAAGTGGAGAAGCAGGAGTGGCTCAAGATGTTTGCCAAGGAGCGGGAGTCGGTCATGAAGGACCAAGAGAAAGGTGAGTAGCAGGCACGAGACTCACTTGATGCTAGCCTGAGTTTTGAGATTATTTGTTGAGTAAGAGTGAATCACAAAGGACAAAAAAGTGACTAGCAATGCTAAGTCTCACAGGTGAATTGAGTGATGAGTTGTGAAGGTTTGAGATGTTTGCCAAGGGAGGTCAGTCTTGAAGGAAAGAATATATAGGATGGGTAGTCACAGTGACGCTCATGATGTCTGAGCTACATAAGACTTGTTTCCTCATGATGTCGTCGTGGGGGCAGGAAAAAAATAGCATCTGAATGGTCATTCCTGTTTGTTTCCCACGGTCTTTTCTTATCATAAAATATTTTCTTATTTTACATTTTTCAGGATTCTGCATACCAGCAGCGTCACGTGAGGCAGCCATGAAGAATGTGATGGCTGGTGATCAGCCAAGCAAACCTCAAGATATGTCAGGTCAGTGATCTATCCCACCGCTGCCACCAGTTTTTCATTACCACATATTTTCAATTTCTCATTAACTCATCTTATTTTAACAAAATCAACTCATTGACGAAGTGCAAAAGGATTTTCTTTCTTTTTTGCTGTATTTGGTTTATTTTGTCTGATTAAGTAAATTTGTGATAAATGCCTGATGTCTTTTGGGTTCTGCTTTCATTTTCTTTCTAAAAAGTAGTTGTCACTCGTAAGGTGTCCACGATGCCCTATGCTTACCAGCACAAGATTCTTGAAACCTCCAGCAAGAAAGTACCTCTCCCAAAGGCGATCTCATCCACTGATGTCTTTAAGAAGAAGGGCAAGGGCCTCTTCGGCATCGGCAAGAAGTGAGGGCGACCTCTCAGTGACCCAGCAGTTGAGGGCGATCTAACAAGAAAGCACCACTCTTTCAGGAGATGTGACCCTTAGCTAGAGGGTACCCTGACGAGAAAGTTCTTGAAAGAAAACCCAGAAGAATGGAATCAGAGTCACGTTCAGCAAGACTTAGGGTTGGCTGCTCATGATCTGCCAGTAGAGGGCGTCCTTGGAGGCTTGTATCTTCTCAGAGAGATTTATTCCACATTGCATGTCATCTTCTTCAAATGGCTTCAAGAGAAGCAGTACCTGTTTGCCAAGAACGATACTGTCAGCCTGCCTTAAACCCAAACATCCATCTCTTCTTCGACAGTGTCATTCCATGTCACACAAGGAGGAATACTTCAGGTGAACGAAATGGCCATTGTTCAAGAGAAGGCCACAGTAGATGAGGTGGTCTGTGCAGAAATATTTTTTTAGCTATTATCTGTGCTAATGATTGAATGCAACCAATTAGGATAAGTGTAGTGAATATCGACTAGGATTCTTTTCCTATTTATTTTAATTACATAAGTTTAATTGGTCAGTAAATATGTGCCGTAAAAAGCTCCGAGCAGACTTGGACAAGTCGAGCGGCTTGCTGTGGCTGCTTTACCAATCACATGCTGATTTCATGGAGCTTAAACACAGACGCATACATGCACTTTTACAAGGAAATGTGTAGTTCGTTACTTTAAACCTTGTGTATTTAATAAGGTGCACAGCAAATGCATATCACTGTTCCTATTTGAGAGAGGTATTGCGAACAGCCTCAGCCCTGGGAAAGATCAGGCAGTCTTTTGTTTGTGTATTAACTGGCTGAACCACATGCAAAATCTGACTTTTTTTCTTGTCCTTTTTTGACGTACCGCCGCCTTGTGAAATTCTGTGAAAGTAGACTTTGGGTATTTGTGACTGTATTTTGCTTAATTTGAAATCGCACGTTATTTTTTCATGAAATAGTTTATCTTTTGATTGAGTGTTTGTTAGAAAATTGACATATGCCAAAAAGGTCTCAAAAATTACCAAACTTGACAGTTGACTTCATGAAATTATATTTTAATTTTCGTTTTTCAAATTGTCTTCCAAAGAAGTGTCACTTATTACCAAGGGCCTTTCAGAGATGCAAAAGTACTTTTTCAGATGATGAGTGTTTATTTATTTTGTGCTATGTACAGAATTAAAGTAATTGGAGAAGGCTCATAATTAGTATTTGAATAAATTTAGTTAAAGGTTTCTGTTGATGCTTTGATCAGCCGGCTGGTCATTGCTTTTTCTTTTCATTTATAAATAAATTCACTTTGAATCAAACAAATTGTTTGTAAATGATGCCATATTTGAGTGGGCATCAAAACAGAGGTAAATCAGTGAATTGAAAAAAAAATTGCTTTTTAAGTTCGTAAATATTCATATATTTCTGTTGGACCTAACCTAGAAAGCGGTGATACGTATTTGAATTTCCAAGTTTGAGTTTTTGGAGAATCTGTCATCAATTCAGACCTAATATGTTTGTTTTATAACTTCAAACATTCATCTTTCTCTCCTTTCCTTTTTTCATTCTTTGCTTGAACTCATTTTCCCTTGAATTTATTTGTTTGCATTTTTTCAAACAAATTATGTATAACTGAAACGTTTGTTGTAATGCTGCAGCTGTTGAAATGATTGGCTGCTCATTGTGAGCTTTCTGGAAATCGATCTCCCCCCAGCCAAAGGAAGTTATTTTTCTTCAAAATATTTCAGTACACTTCGTTGCAGCAGCCTCTTTCTGCTCATTCTCCAAGATGCTTAGCTTCAATTCTGCTAACTTGTGTACGAATTTGGGTTTGAAGGAGTAGGGAAATACAACTTCGTTTTTCAAAGAAACCTTTTTCATTATGACAATTGGCTGTGCGTTTGGAAACCATGTTTAAGCCTATCTTGTACACCTCAACAAGTATTTAAACCCAATTATATTTATTCACGTTATATTTCATGTTCTTTGTAAGCAATACTTGACATTTTGAGAGCTCAGTGTGTTGTGGAACATCTTTTTTATCGGCCAGGGTTCATCTTCATCTTTTCTGGCTAAAATTGGATGTGTGCCCAAAACAGGTGCAAACCGTAAAGTAACATTTTACCAAAGTCGTGCCTCGTTTGTGTTGAATTAAGGATTATTGCACAGATGCAGATTTTTATGCAAGTTCAACTTTTCATTATGTCAATTTCTTGATTTGAATTTTCTTTGCCAACCTTAAATGGTCTAAGCAGTCACAAATAGATTCATGTTCTTATGATTCAAGCATCATATTCACTTTTTGATGTGTAAATTTGCTTCCACGCCGTTTCCGGAAAGAAGCATGTAAAATAAACAGTAATCGTGCAGAAACATTTCAGAATAAATACTCTGTAATGTCATTCAGTAACTGAATTTCATGAAACTTCCAAGTAATTTTCTGAAAGACGTAACTAGATGTTTATTTGTACATAGACTGTACCTTCTTTTTGATTGGCTTTACCTGTTGTAAACATTATGTACTTTTGTAAATCTCTGTGTACATGTATCTAACTTCCATTATACCTCAGAGCTACATAAACATTTTGCAAAAAGTCCTGTGTATGATCGTTAAAGACAGTTTATGAAAGATTTGGGTGCTTTGTTTACACATGAGATTGAGTTAATGACGTGTAAATAAAAGAATTTGTTCGAATTGTATGAGTATATTTTTTCGTATTCGTCTGTCACATTCACAATTGCATTATATCAGTATTTAATAGGGACATAAGCATTTAATCTGGAAATGAAAAAAGAGATCAGGATTTATCTGAAATATGTACTTTTTTTAAAAAACTTGCACAGGTTGTGGAGTGGGTTTTTATGGAAGTCACTAAGGGCTGTTATTGGCCCAAAGTTGTAGGGTGCGTATTATGCAAATTGTGCTTTACAGCGCCACCACGTGTTAGAGCTACGTGTACTTAGAAGAAAACATGGCCGCCTCGGACAAGGAAAACGTGAGTTGTGTGCTGCAATTTTCCAGTTATATTTTTAAATTTGAGCTAAAATTTTTAATTTATAGAGTGGGTCCTGGTAAATAGACGATATTTTCATAAACAATACGGACTGTTTGTAAACAAACGTGATCACACCTGTTAAAAAATCAGAAATAATTTGCATACTAGACCTAGGCTATAGGCAATTTGGGGCTCATTTTTCGTAAATTTTTCAACTAGGCCCTAAGCTAAGCCTATATAACGTTAGGCTAGCATGACTAACAAAGTTAGGCCTCATGGGCCTAGGCCTATTTTTTCTGTTTTTTAAATACTGACTTAAAGTAGGGATATTTCGAGATGTTCGGGGCATTTTTGTATATGTGTAATGCAAAGCAATTTACGAACGTGAGTGTGGATTTGGACTGACATGACTAACGACAGGGCCCTCTCGCAAGAGTCTCATTTATGCACGTCCCTAGCATAAGGCCTAAGGTCATGCGTTTCACTTTTTGTTGTGTTTGTGTGCAACTATTCAGTGTTATTGCAGTGATAAGAATGCAACCTTTTCAAGCCTTTACTTAGTTAACGTAATAAGTTTTGTTCTGAAATTAATTCAACATATTCAGCATGCACTGGGAAATTTTGTCATACATATCCCTCAAGAATGTCAAGCCAGTAGTCATGGTAGTTGTCATGGTCCTGGTTGTCAGTTTCTCATGTTTGTTGGCCTGTAGCAGTATACTGTGAGTCATGTCACTATTGTCAGTAACCTGGGACATTGAAAGAAAGAGGGAAGGGTGAAAAACAATTGGTCACATCTCATTGATTGTTAGGCCTTCCCGATAATCTGCTGATAAATCCACCCACTTCTCAGGAACCTTGAATTTATGTAATATCTTCTTGGTCCTATTGATTAAAAATCGGAGGTCTCTGGTAAAATTGAAGCTTGAAGAAATTGCATGTTTTCGTTCTTTTAATTTAGCTTTTAATTCAACGTTTATACCATGTCAACAATTTTACAGTCGACCAGCAAACCGGTGAAGATTGACAAATGGAACGGATCTGCTGTCAAGAATGCACTTGATGATGCAGTCAGAACGGTTTGTGTTCAACTTTCACTCAACTGTCAGCCGTTAACTTGGCCTAATCCATTTTTTTGGGGGGAGGGAGGGTTCGGGGGTGGGGTTTGTTCTCAGCGTAAAGTTGAGTTGTCCCATATCAATTAGTTGTCTATTGTTTATTTTCACCTTGTAGATCATGACGACCCACTTCAAGTACACAGAAAATCATGGTATGATTGACAAGCGATTGGCCATGTGCACGATAGCGTGTATGTTTGCCTTGACGGCACTCCTCTACGATTACCTCTACCCCTTCCCGGAATCCAGAGTAGTCCTTGCCACGTGCGTCCTATCATATCCTTTTTCAAACTATTCTCCGGAGTGGTTTAAATGCTTCATTTTGAAAGTTTCCCATCGCGTTCAGGCTTTCACAACTCGGAAAGGATAATTTTATTCAAGAAAAAAAGGGAAACAAAATTGAATTGTGGGAACCTTAACTGCTGGCACGTATTTCACCACGATGGGCGTACTCACTCTCTACACCTCCTTCATTGAGCGCAACCACTTCCTGGTCGTCCATCAGAAGGACCCAGCCGGAGTGGACCCGGACAACGTCTTCACCATCGACTCGTACATGAAGAGGTCAGGAAAAAGTCATACTGGGGGAAGGGGTTCCAACTAGGACTGTGCCGAATATTTGAATAACTGCGTATTCGATCGATTATCGGATATTTGAATATTATTTTCCGAATTTGAATATTCGAATGTAAAATTCATGAATAGGAAGGGAAAATTTTCTTTTGTTTTAAATGAGAAAACTTGCACTATGGAGGCTTGTTTCAAGCAGATTCAAATGAAAAGCGACTGAAAGCTTACAACAATTCAAAAAGTAAAGTATTCATTAAACAATTTAAAAGGAATAGAAACAGGGCAAGAAGTCTTGTTCATCTCTTAAATCTTGCTAAATCGTGGCTGGAGATACTCTTAGATGTGAGGAGCTATTATATTGATCATAAAGTACAGTTGTGTGTGTTATTGCGACTGATTTTGTACATGGTTTGTTCATCAACAATCTGCCGGTCAGTACGACTAAATATTCGGATATGCGATCGAATTGAAGTGGAATAAGTAAATCATTCAAATTGACTCATCCCTAGTTCCAACAGCAGATTCACTCTCTGTGGCTCAAGGAGCATTTCAAATTAGCTGGCGAGAGAAGGCTATCGCTTTAAGTGAAATTTATGGTATGCACCGATCACGAGATGGCACACGTGCACATAGAATGATGTCTTGGCGGGTAACCTGTCTGTGCTAACCACACATTTTCTGAGCTTGTACCCAGCCACGGCGTGAAATTCACCGTGGGGTTTTGAGTTCTGCGCTCAGATCTACTCCGCAAAAAAATGCCTGAAAAAGAAATTTCATTGTGAGTTTTTTCTCTTCCAGGTTTGATGACATGTACACGTTGGTCATGATGTACAAGGACAACAACACCATGGCTGAGCGCGAGGCTTCACTCACCAAATCGGTAGGCTGTTGGTTTGACGAAAATGGCTTGTTAGTCATGGACTTGTTCACTAACGACGTCAGCTCGTTACACGACGGCCTTTTGACCGAGAAGAAACAAAATTGAACGTATGGCTCCATGTCGTTCCCCCGGTTTTTGTGTCTCTTGCGTTAGTATTTAGTGTAGGCTCTTCCGCAATCTTTTTGTGCTATTCAAATATTACCAGACAGAAGATACTCTGGACGTTTTGTGACCCAGTGGGTCACAAGGCGTCCAACCGTCTTCCGAGTTATTCACCTTTAAAGGTAATCTTCCATGATTCAAATCAATGGGAACTCATAACACTTTTCACCTGCGTTATGTTCGTATTCATCAGGAGAGGGAACCGAGTGATCCATCAGAGCAAAGAGCTGAGTTTACTCAGTCTTACTCAAATGATAACAAAAGTACCCCCCAAAAAAGGCCTTAAGACTCATTCTGTGGGATCTGGTCACCCGATTGGAAATAAATCGCTTTATTACATTTCCTTAGTGTTGGCAATGCTCACTGTGCATGCAACTTGGGTTCATTGCTTTAGTAGTGTAGTTTAGATGTTCAGAATTTATATAACACAACCGCTTGCTGGCTACGGTGACCTAAAATACAAATCACAAAAGTAGGAGGGACAGGCATTTCAATCCGAGCAGAATCTTTCTCAAAGGCAAAGTTTCTGCTAGGTTCGAAACGTCAGGCCCTCCCGCTTCTGTAGTTCGAAGTTCACATCGGTGCTTGCAATTGTATATCAGTATTTTGTCCGAATTCCAACAAAGTATAGGAAAGAGAAGTTCCTTTTTGTAACCTGAAACGTTTGTATTTGGCCGTACCTCAAACCTCTGAAGTCCTATCTTGCAAGACTTTGCCTAACTGCTCTTTTTGAGAAATATTTATTTGAATAAGTGAGGATTTATTCCTTGAAGTAACATGTCAACATCAACGCCAGGGTGTATAGGTTTGAGGTTTGAGCAGCGCAGTGGTGAGCATTTCATTTTAGAAGTTTTAAGACCTTAAAAAGTTTGGGTAATAAAAATGGATTACCTTCAGATAGTCTCAGTAGATAAAGTGTGATTGTAGGTGAAGATCAACGTTAGTATTGGCTTCGTTGATATTTTATTTTTGAAACTTGACAATGGAAATGTCTCCTCCCTGGAAAATATCCTTGTAAGGATCCCAGAAGAAAATCCTCCCTTGGAAAATATCCTTGTAAGGATCCCAGAAGAAAATCCTCGAAGATCGCTTCAGTTTCCTAATGGTTCAGCATCGTACCTGTACAACCCCAAAAGTGGTCTTGAAGAACGTTGTCAACCCTCCAAGCAAAGATGCAATCTGCACTAAGTTGTCCTATCAGTCTGTACTGTAGAGGGAGAAATGGAAGGAATTTTTGGACTGGCTGTCACAAAAACATGCTTCTACAATCTTGCTTACAACGCTTTTCTTTTTGTTTTTTTTTCTTTGTAGCGTCTTGAGCATCTGTTGTTAAGTGGATGTATGGCGCTTTATTAATGTTCATTTTTTTTTATTACAGTTACAAAACTCTTCTCCGTACCAAGACCCAAAATCTTTATTTTTTTCCCTCTTCTGCATTTTCTTATTATTACTGAGATCATTCTTGCAAAGTCCAACCAACCAACTCCAACCGATGTTTAATTTCTGTTTTATTTCTCCATCAGTCTACAAATATTTAAAATGTATAAAATATAAAAACAACACACTCTACAATTGCAAAATATGTTGGTTTTTTTTTTTTTTTGGTGGCAGTAGAAACTTCAGCATTACAAAAGCACACATCTGTATGCAGGGAGTAGAAAGTCTGCACACACTCATTGACAACAAGAAATTTAACTACGATTTCTTGATATTTTTCCTGTACCCCTTCGTATGAATGTGTCACAGAAAACCGTGTTAACGGCAACGTGTCAGTACTGTTGTGAAGTTTCAAAAGATGACTTCACCGTATTTTAAAGCCGTTTTTGTTGATTGCTTGTACGTTATTTGGTAAGGGCCGGCGACCATTTAGACCCGGTTTGAAAAGGGCCCCTCCCCAGTAAGCTCGCCCTGTTGCAAAAACCCCTTTCATACCGACCTGGGATGCTGGACTGGTTGTTGATCTCGAACTTCTCCATCCTGGGGTCTATTGTTTGCAAGTCACTGGTACATGTAATCTATCCCAGAAGGAACCTGCTTGTGGTTTTTAATCCTTCAGCTCTATACAATGTTTACACTAATCCGCTTAGACCCCTATTCATCTGTGGAAGCATGGTGGGGGAAGCCTTTCATCAGGGACTTTGAAATGCCAATGTGCAGACAGGCCTGATACCGGCCTGGAGTAGCCTGAATACCGGGCAGGCATTATACAGGTCGGGCTACCGGGGGGGGCCCTTTTCAAACCGGGTCTAAATGGTCGCCGTCCCTATTTTAGGTCGTTCCACAGCTTTTACTGAAAAGTACAATCATACAGTTATACATGTATGTAGTCTTGGTTTCAATTCAAGATAGTTGTTGATGTGCATTATCACGACAAACTGTTTAGGTCACCCTCACGGTTTGTGGGCGATTGTGGTTCGTCATAATAGTGCCCTCTTGTGATGGCAGGTTAACACGAACATCAACATCTTGAAACCAAGACTAACACGTACGTTGTCAAAGTTAACTTGACCAGCTTAAGATATTTACCTTGAAGTTTTATTTATATTAAATCAAGTTTAGTGCCACACAGTTGTGAACTTTTAGTTCAATATTGTTGAACATGATTTTCCTTTTACAGTTCACGGTATTCCAGAACCTTGAGTGCTGAACGTAACTCTCTTGTTTTGTCTGTTGTATTGGAAGTCCAGTTCCCCACCTGCTGAGCTGTTCTCCATATCTTTGGAAGCTCCTGTATTGTGCGCTAAGAAGAAACATGCCAAATACCAGTCACACTTGTCTGTACCACATTGCATTTTGGGCCGGTAATCCGATTACGCTTAGCAGGTTCGTCTCTGTTGAGCATATTTGGGAACAGCAGCTTAATGAAATGGACTCGTGGCTTTCATTTGGTACTCCCAAGTTTCAAGCTGTATTTACATAATTTGATGACGAGAGTGCCTCAAATAACGGGGCCAGACCTTGCACACTTAACGATATTTTTGAGGGAGGAAAAAACCTTCAGAAAGCAAGTAAAATGGAACAAGATGATTTTTATGAAAACTATTTTTCACATTGAAATGTAATCATTGGGTGTCCAGTGTCACTCTTTTGGCACAGACTAGTGAAACAGAATAAGCAACATTAATACTTGTATGCCAATTGTGCTATGTTAGTGTAAAACCATGTCACTGTTTCCAAAACTTCAACAATTTGGAACCAGTTCCTTGGCTGAAATGATCTAGGGACCAGTGTTTCATCTAGCTATTTGTCCACCTGAAGAAGTTTCTCCTGAGTTTGTGTTTTCTTCATCATCAAAGCGACCACTCGCGTGGCTTGGGCGTACAGGCCCAGCCTCGCATGTCCTGCAGCCGCAGGGCCTCGGCGGGCATGTGGGTCTTGGGAACGGCCGGCCGGCTGATGAATGGGGAGTCAGCCCGGCTATGGAACCTCCGCAGTGGGGAGGTGCACCGCCCACCTCCATCCACGCCCCAATTGCCACCCCTGCTGGAGAGTTCCATGGCCGACTTGGGCCGCTGCGGCTTCTTCGGCGTGAAGGCCCTTCCGACGGAGTGACTGAGATTGAAAGACGGCGTGGGACTGCAGCTGAAGGAATCGGACTTGGAAAGGCATTTCTTGCCGGCGTGCCAGGAAGCACTTGGATCTTCAGACAAAAACAAATTACAAATATTCAAAATTTCAATTTAAGAATAGAATTGTTTGGACATTTCTATAGGGACAACCACCATTCTTGGAGAGCACTTTGACTTCTACTGAAAACACTTCAGTTCTTAAGGAGCAGATACTTCAGCCGAGAAATCAAAAGCGAGATACTTGCACATATTTGCTGTACATAGTTCAAGTTGGAAGTGAATTTATAAAATAAACTGATTTAGGTTCTTGTTTCCCAAAAGCTACTCAGACTGCAGTTCACAAACATTTCTCACTTTCAAATCCCGCTGATGCCAGCCTGGTAAACGTGTCTGACACAGACACCGGGTCATATGGGCCAGTCGCTCTAGGCACTGAAACAAAAAAAGAAAAAGCAAAGTGCCTTGTACATTGGAACATTTCATACAGAACTGGACGTATGGCCTTGTCTGAATCACTCGGATGTGGCCTGAAATTACACATAACTCTAACTGGAAGTGACTGCAGCCATCTGCATGGACTGAGTGTCATTTCAAGACACGGCCAAGTTCTCTGGACAAGGCCTAATATTTGTAGAGATATAATTACTCTCTGAGAACTTCCACATCAATCTCAAGTGTAATTATAGTTGCCGTCATTCTTTGTCGTTACCGTAGTTACGTCATCTTTATACTCATGTCATCACTGTTATTGAAATTATCCCAATCACCGTCATCTCATCTTTAACATCACTGTTATCACACCCTTCATCACCACTAACACCGCAAGCATTCTTATCAAAATTATCTCCATCCCACCAACAACTTCAATTCTCATCTCTCATTCTCACCACTTTTGACCTACCTGATGATGACCTGAACAAAGTCTCATCTACGTAGGAGCTCGGACTAACACTCCTGTATGTGTCAAATATGCTGGCAAAAAGAACAAGATGGTATAAACTCCTTTTTCAGGAGAAAGCTCCAAAAAATGTTTTGTGCTAGAACATTTGTGCCGAAACATAAAAGTATGCAATTTTTTAAAGCATCTTTATGTTGTGACAACAGGCCACAGGATACTTTGCATGGGCTTACTTTCTTTTTAGAGGAGTGAATCTTATCCTTGATGGATGGATGAATATCCCATGCTTTGGTGTGCACGTGAAGTACTCTCTGCCCTTGAAGATCCCACTATGCTTTCCAACTGTGGAGGAAAAGTAAAACAAAAGTTACTTGATTTTATTTTCAAGCTTTGTTTTTCAATATTGTTCCCTTAAATCTTTCCTCAATTTTCACAAAACGTGGAAGGCCTGACGTTTCCATCCTAACAGAATCTTTCTCCGATTTCTTTGATTTTCTTCACTTTGTCGACCTGTTCGGTAAAGGTTTTCATAAAGATTCAAAACTGAAATCGTTGAAAAAATTCAAACAAATCTCAAGATTTTTTTCTTGGGGGCAGTGCAGATTCAACTTGTGACTCTGCTGTGTGCATGTTGTAAAAAAACCGGCTGTGAAAATGTATGGTTTGAGAGAGAGGCCTTCATGAGGGGAGTCAGGTTGGCGCTGTGTTTCTTTCCTTTCCTTCCACCTCTGGGGCCCAGGTTGAAATCCGGCTCAGTGCACATGTGCATTGGGTTCTTCCATCCCTATCTGAGTTCATGGATTTTCCCCGAAACATTTATTCTGGGGTTTTCCCCTCACCTCTAAACCTGAACATTGTCTTCACTCATTTTCCTGTAACTGGTGCTAAATGCGCTGTTGGATGATCAGATATGAATAAACAATGGAATAAATTTCCATCTGCAGTTTCTATACATGCTCAACTTTACAACTAAAGCCTTTAAAAATAAAATGCTATCCGTTCACAGTTTTCAATGTGGAATTTTGGGGGATGGAAAAAAAAGTAAACCAATTCTGGGTACAGCAGCCTGAGTTTCCTCGCAGTATGAAAAATCTTAATATGACAATTTTCAACACATAAAGCATTTTGTGAGATCGCATATTTTGGGCATGAAAAGATTGAGCCACATCTCATGTTCCTCAAACTGAGCATCAAGATCTCTGATCTGTTCCTCACCGGGCTCGTCCAGGTCAACTCCCACCCAGTCCCCCTTGACGTTGGACAGTCCCCCCTTGTACTTGACGGTCCCTGCAAAGATCTGACCCTTGTAGTACACCTCCACCCGCTGGCCGATGTTGATGTTCAGGAAGAGCACCATGGTGGTGGGAGGATTCTAGCTTGACTTGGCTACAAAAGACCTTGGGAGTAAACGTTGAACAATTGATTCTTTTTATTAAAAAAAAAGTTTTGATAATTATGTAACGTCAAGTGTTACTTTAAGCTTAGATACTCAATGCAGCTCTGAAATAACATGCTCAAACGCCACATTAAGATCTTACAACTATTCTTCGGGCCAGACCTCATGCATTCCTCCACGACTAAACTCTGACTACGAGGTTCAGAGATCTTGCCATGTTATACTACGCTTAACTGACTGAAAAGAAGGCTTCCAAGAATTTTCAGTTACTGAAAACTCACCTGGATTTATTGCCACATGTAGCCCACTAGTACTACTAAGTTATGCCGCTCCTGAAGTTATCACTCGAGATACACCAACACCTGCTGCTTTATCATTGTTGTAGTTACGCGTCTATCCGATTGAGCTGTTCCAAATTAAGGGGAAGAATTATTCGAAACGTTATGTGTTAACGTCTTGAAAAATTAAGATAAATACCTGTTTGTCCGAAAAAAAGTTTTCAGTGATTTTCCAGCACTTATATCTCTATTGTTGTCCAAAATGATCTCAATTTTTACTATATTTAATGGAACAAAATTGAATATAGTAATAAAATCCCTGCTAAATAATAGACTTATCCAGTTAATTGATTGAGACTGGTGCTCAGCTTGTCATGACGCACTCCTGCGTTTGATTCGAGAAAGGAGCTTCGGTCGATAGGTCAAACTCCCAGACGTCACAAAATCACGCACAGTATCGCACAATCTCCAGCATGTTCAGGATTTACTCCTGCTGGAAAATGGCGGCGCGCTGGGGATGCGACGAAATTTTGACTGAGACAATTTGACTGAGACAACATAATCATGACTGGCCAGGGTAAGCTCATGATAAAAGCATGGCGTTAATTTTTTCCAGTCCAATAACATAATATTTGTAGTACACAAATGAATTATACCCGCCTGGAATGCGAAGACTAGACTTGGGCAGTTGGGGATGGGGCTGGGCCGACTGCAACAAATTTGTACCGAGGCGGCGTGAACGCGCACGACGAGTGACCCAGAACTGTCGGGTCCGACATCAACCCCGCTTCCACGGGGCAGATGTCAGACCCCACAGTTTAAGGGGTAGCCCGGCCGGTTTCGAGTCAACTCGGACCCAAACATCCCAAACCAACTCAGACCCAATACCAACTCGGATCCATTATCCATGCAATGTTTGTAATTTTCTTTTGTCTCTCAAAAGTCAAAAACATCAGTTTTCAAAGTCTTTGTACGAATTTGGCTAAGACTGGCCAACAGCATGTCCACCATAGGGCAGTTAAGTTCATAACAAACAAAATGCACTATTTCATCAGAAGGAATGCTCAAGAGGTCTCATGAAATACCTTTTTGTATAAATGCCGTAGTAAAAATGATTCAAATAAAATGCAGTATCTTATAAACAACTTGGCTATTCATTCCCAAAATAACTCTAGAAGAAAGTGTTTGATAAGGGCAGTGACTGCACAGGAATTATTCCATTAGCACCCTGTTCCTGTAATAAGGAAACAAAGTCCACTTCCTCAAACCATAGAGCAAGCTCTAACTAACATTTTGACCTTAAAGAACCATTACTCAATTCTGATAGGCCTAGTATAGGTAAATTTTGATTAACCAAGAAATAACTTGTTTAGATAAGTTGTGTCGGAAAAGTAGAATTTGTTCCCTTATAATAGGAACAGGCTGCTAAAGGTAATGAACCTCGTTTTATTTTGCTTTGTGTGTGCTTTAATAGCTCCATTTTTTTTCTACTTTTTTCTGTGAAATAAAAATCCTCCTGAAACATGAATGATCAAATCACCGTGATCACAAACAACTAGCAATGTAATTGGTATTCAGTGTAAATTTATATAAAATGATAAGGAAGATATTTGGATTTTTTGGTTAAGAAATAAATTGTAATCCACCGGCATAGCCCTGCCAGTGCCAGGATTACCGAGCTATATATGCAATCACACGTATGAAGCCAAACCACCGTTCACAACCATGCACAATGCATGACATCTAGATGCTCAACCAGCCATCAAAACTTCATGTGTGAAATTAGGCTCCTATAACATTCGGGCTTTATGTTCCTTTAGAAAAAAAAAAACCCGCCCACAATTTCGACCCGGGATTCAAACCCACACCCCATTCATCACAAACCATTATGCTGTAACTGCTTGACTACCGCAATATACACAAGTTGGCAATGTTTTTACCGTTGATATACCAATGAACGGCTGCAACGCAAGTCTAATACACATAGGGCATGCACAATAACACAACCACCGTGGTTTGGATTCATACGTAAGGTTGCATATAAATCTTGGATTACCTGCTCTCAAGTCCCACTGAATAGTAACTAAACAAAGCACACTCAGTCCCGTTGGGGAATTCAGCAATTTCATGGCAGTTGTTTCCATGTAGTACCTGCTGAAGCTGTGTTGCCAAGAAAATATATTTGACCAAATGTCGCACAATATGCACTTCATTTGTGTAACAAGACAGTGTATCCAAATTGGCCCACAGGGTGTCCAGAAGATGCTAAGGCACCCTTCTGGCTTTCTGACGACATGGGATTAATGCTGTCATATTACTGCTCATTTGTCAGTTCTTACAAGCTACTGGAAGTAGAAGTTGTTTTCAGTTAAACAATGGCGGCCAAGTCTCTGAAGAAACCGAAAGCCAGTCTTGCCCAGGAGTCCGTCAAAGTCATCGCCGAGTCCATCGGTGTCTCTCATCTCCCTGATGAAGCTGCGCTCGCCCTGGCCGAAGATGTCACCTTCCGACTCAAGAATCTCATCCAGGTAATCAAGAAAATTAGACCAGGTCGCATTTGAGAAATGAAAAATGCACCCCTCAGAAAGACTGACAACATTGCAGAACACTTTTGTATGTCAGATATCTCTTGGATGACCTGAGGATTTCCTAACAGTTTGTTTGCTTGTTTTTTGTTTTAATTCCATTTTGACAGGAATCGGCAAAGTTTGCTAGACAGAGCAAGAGAAGGAAGATGTCAACGTCAGACTTTGATGACGCCCTCAAGGTTGAAAATGTGGAGGTAACATTACGCTTAAGATTTGATTTCCTGAACCCCCCCCAAAAAAGATGGCTTCCTCTGAAATTACTCATGGAATGGGTCGTTTCCATTTCTTTCTTTTTTTATTATTCAAAGGAACCTTCACTCTTTAAAATCCCTAGATGAGGTTTGGACAGTTTTATTAGTGAATTTGGGAAGTAAAACAAGATTACCAAAAAGATAAAGGTCTGATGTCCCTCGGAAGTTGATGTGCAAAGGCTGTGCAATTAGTTCCTTGCAGAACAAAGGATTCCGTAGGATTTGGGAAGGTTTCTAGCAAAAATTCCCCTGGAATAGACCTCTAGCATAACGATGGCACACTTTTGTTAATGTGTGCTTTGCTATGGCAGTGAGATGGGACGCAATTTATCAAGCTGCATGGGAAAGCGAGTGTGTAATCAAGGCGTGGCGTCATTAAGTCTCGGGTTTATTGGAAGTATCGTTCATGCCATGTTCATTTTCTTTATCACAGCCTTTGTACGGGTTCAATACGCCCGAGTTTATACCCTTCCGATTTGCCAGCGGCGGTGGTCGCGAACTACATTTCATCGAAGAGAAAGAAGTGGAGCTGTCAGAGATCATCAGCACACCTTTGCCTAAAGTTCCCCTGGAGGTCAGCCTGAAAGGTTTGTTGGTTCAGATAGCAACTCAAAATTAGGAGCATTCTCATTTCATTTGAGGTACACTAGTTTTTGTTTTTTTTTTTTTAAAAAGAAGGTACCTGGGTAGGTACTGTGTGCAGTTTTGAGGAAGGGTTCCTTTATAGGAGAATTTGGACCGAGTTTGAAGACTTTTGAGTGTCCTCAACACTTTTTTGGGGTCCCCAAGGTAATGTTTGTTCTACACATTTGTGGTCCAACAACAAGTGGGTTTGTAACGTCATGCGCGTGCACAAATTCAGCATTCCAACTTGAGAAGCACTCAAACTTGGAAGCACCTGGTATTCTTAGGAGGTGTGACACTTATGTGTCCTATATTTGCCCACATGGCAGTGAAGTCACAAAGATGTTATTGGAACATTGCTATAGCCAGTCATTATCATTTTGGAACACAATGTTTAACCACTTGCCACCGGGGTTGCCGGTACTGGACACGTATTTCGGGGTCTCCGAAATCGGACCAAGGAAACTTGGCTTTGTAACAAAAGACCGTACTCCGAACAAAAGACCAGGCTGCTGGGCATTACCAACTTTTTTCACTCTAAATAGTGGAGATAATCCAGCCTTGTTTTGAAACAATATACCACGGTTTTGGGGATTTATTGCGAGCGGATTACCACTGGGGACAAAAACGCTCCACCACCGCAGCAATGAGCCACTGCACGTTAATCTGGCCCCTGTTGAAAAGAGGTCAGCAGCGCACTGTGCCAGGTTTGTGAACAAAAGAAAATTACATAACATCACACAATTTGGGCTCTTTTTACAAGGCAGCAGGCCTGGCTGAAAAACTCCAGCGTCAATAGATGTTGTCTGTCAGATTAGAGTAGCAACCAGACAGTCCTTCGTGTGGGTGTAAGTGTCCAGTAAATGAAGATATGAATTTTTAAAGAATGTTGAAAACAGGAAAAAAAAGAAAATTATCCCGTCCCAGCATCATCAACTTTCATAAATGCCCCCGGCGCAAAGTGGTTAAGGCTATCCCTGACCTAGAAGTTAAATATTTATCGCAGCAGGAGGCATAATTTCCAATGAAGATCATTGTGGTATATTTTTCTGTATTTTTTCCCCAGCTCATTGGTTAAGCATCGAGGGTATTCAACCTGCCATTCCAGAAAATCCTCCCCCAGGTTAGTGGGAACAAATCCAGTTCCTTTGTAAATTTTTTAATTGGAAAGGTTTCAATCCCCCGAAATCCCTACTGTCAAAAGTTTTCCAAACAAGACGAGGTTTTGTGATCTCTTTGTTCTCCGTTTTAGTCGGTCGGGATCTACAGAAATCAGACGCCACGGAAACCCTGGTGCCCAAGAAGCCCTCCTTCAAGGACCAGGCGGGGGGAAAATCAGGAGAGGAAGGGGGCAAGCTGGCACCCCCGGGCCTCAAAGGGAAGGGCGCCCTGGTGGCCGAGTCCGTCAAACTCAAGCCTGTGGTCACCCATGAACTGTCCGTGGTCAGTACCTCTTCAGTTTTCCTCCCAATTAAACTTCTTCTCTTGGGATGCGATCTCTGAGGATTTTTCAGACCAATAAAATTCAATGTCCAGGTTTGAAACGTTCTTACCAAGTGCAAGATTGAAACAGTCGTTACTGTTCATGAAAGAACTCATTCCTAGTTGACCAAAACAAAACAGCCCTTGAAAGGCACAACATTTTACTGACATTGTGTTACAACCTTTGTACTGGATGTTTGGTCGATTTCAACCAATCCCACCTTTTTCTTGATAATACAAGGAAGTGACTTCTAAGAAACTCTCCGATACATCTTCAAAATAATTTGAGGGACATTTCAGTCAATCTTGATAGAAAAGGTGGGATGTTTTAAGAGCAACTACAAAAACACCTCCTTTCTGATTATCTGAGGTAGCTCCTTTTCTTTTATCATTCTAATCTTCCTTTTGTTCTTCTAATGTTCCTGGTGTTTGGCAATTCCCATTTTTGTTACATCCCAGTCTGTTAATTCGTCTTTGTTTTGTTTTGACTGTATTGTTTTATTTCCATGTACCGATAATCTGTTGTCAGTCTTCCTTGTCTGGTTCTTTTTGTTATCTTAATAAGGCATTTCTGTATAAGACTTTGTCTTCTGAATATGCCTGCGTATTTTGCCCCTTTTATTTCAATGTCTCCTGGTCTATTTAACTTTCACTCTTGTGGTCATAAATCTTTCATTTATTGACCTTGTGTATAATTTGATATGTACATTGCAAAACAGAAATAAATGTTGAGTCAAAAACAAAACCAAAATAGTGATTTGCTTACTTTTAGAAAATTGCAAGTTGCCACATTTTGTTAACGATTCTGTGATGTGCCTGAACCGTTTTTCTCGACAGGAGCAGCAGCTGTACTACAAGGAGATCACCGAGGCTTGCGTGGGGTCATCAGAAACAAGAAGAGCGGTGAGTACCTAACTTCTCCTGCTTTGCAAGAGAAGAGTTCAGAAATGTGTGGCGCAGTTTGTCGATCGGGACACATGGAAGTGATAACAGATGCAGAAGTTTAAGATCAGTCAAGAGTTGTGGAGCAAACAGATGGGTGTTGAGAACGTCATATTCACTGAGGTCAGGTGTGGTCAGTGACACATAAACCAACCCACAGCCAACGTTTACTGGCCTTACTCAGTGTCTGTTCCTGGAATTTGGCTGACTGGCGACCTCATTTTCGGATGATATCATCCCGTCTTGACCCCCCTTCCCCACCCCTTGTCTTCTCCAGGAGGCCTTGAATAGTTTGACCAGCGACCCCGGCCTCTACCAGATGCTACCGCGCTTTAGCACCTTCATCTCGGAGGGGGTGAAGGTCAACGTGGTGCAGAGCAACCTGGTGCTGCTCATCTACCTGATGCGCATGGTCAAAGCCTTGATGGACAACTCCACCCTGTACTTGGAGAAATACGTAAGCTTGTCAGTCGTACTGTTTGTCTGGAGGACTCAACCACCCCCATCGAGCTAAAGCATCCATGTTTTGTGAACAGACCCGTGGAACATGCAACGCAGCAGCATACGTGAATAGACAAGTCTATTTCGTGACCAGAATTCCAATAACTTAAAAATCCACCTTTGTATAACTGCACGTCGTATCTGTTTGGTCTAAAACTTGTATCTAAATAAAAGTGGCAACAAGGCTATAGTCACAACAACGCAAACAAAAAAGACAGAGTGTTTTCATGGAGCGGTGGAGTTCAGCAGTATCCAACCTGGTCTCAGCTTCTCTTGGGCGTTCTTGATCCAAGCAACGAACAGAAGGTCATTTATTCTAGCTGTAGCATTCTATTAGATGCAGTAGCATTCATTGCCACATCCATGGAAGACGAACCCTTACCATAATGCTCATCCTATAAGGTTTATCAGACAAAAATACGTGGAGCGAGGGTTACTGTTGCCTCTTAACCATGTCGGTGAGTGACCTTAGTGTGGGATTGTTACGGTTTAATGTAGCTAGTTAGGCTAATGCAGGGGCAGTTTTCCCCCTGGACTGTTTTGCTTGGATGATCTCGGTAAAAGTGCAGGCCTCGTCTTGTACTTTCAGCTGCACGAGTTGGTGCCGGCCGTCATGACATGCATCGTCAGCAAGCAGCTCTGCCTACGGCCGGACGTTGAAAACCACTGGGCCCTGCGAGACTTTGCCTCCAGACTCATGTCCAGCATTTGCAAGTAAGAAACGTAGGGGGGGGAACCTCCCAAGCTCTGGAGAAGCTCTGTAGATGAACAAGAAATGCCGATTGTCTATCCGGCAGCCATATTGCTTGGGACCAGCACGCCGTATTTGTGCACACAAGTTTAATTCAAGAATAGCGATGTAACTCTCTCCCATGGGCCAAGCACAGGCACTTGCCACTGAAGACAGATTTGATCAAAGGACTGACACCCGAGGACAGTAAAAATCTTGTTCCCTCTGTGTATCTGTCCTTTGTTGTAAATGAAAATATGCACACTTGCATTGGCCAGCCCTGCTTTGAAGGGGACAGTGTCCCATTTTCAGGAAATCTGAGACCAAGTTGTGAGGGAAAATATTGTCCCCGTATTGGAGTTGTCCCCGTAACCATTGTTCCACGTTTGTGGTCCCCACAACGACGGTGCCAATGTGTGTAACAGAGGTGAGATTTGTCAGGATTTTCCCTGATTTTAGGATCTTTCATCCGGAATTTTCCAGATTTTAGGCTTTTCTAAAACAATCTCTTTTGAAATCTGGAAAATCCTGCGTTTACCATTAACCACTTGCCGCCAGGATTTCCGGAACCAGACTCCTTGGGTTTATACGCATAGTCGGGCTGCACGAAATCTGACAAAAGAGCTGGGCCTTGTAACTAAAGACCGTACTCAGAACAAAAGACCGAGATGCTGGGAATTGCTAACATTTTTTCAGTTGTCAATAGCGGAGGAAATCCGTCATTGTTTGGAAAGATTATACCACTGTTTGTGGCATTCAACACGGGGACAAAAGCGCTCCAGAGTTGAGCGATACAATACCACTCCACGCTAATCTGGTCCGCATTTGAAAGATGCCAGCAGCGCACTTGGCTAGTGTCGGGAACAAAAGAAAATTATGTAACACCGCACAATGTGGGCTCTCTTTACAAGGCAGCAGGCCTGGCTGAAATACTCGGGCGTCAATAGATGTTGTCTGTCAGATTAGAGTAGCCACCAGACAGTCATTCGTGTGGGTGTAAACGTCCAAATGAAGTTATGAAATTCTGAAGATGGAAAATCTTGAAAGTGCCCCAGGAATACGTCATGCAACTTCAAATTAAACCAGGCAGCATATGGATAAGGGATACCCTTCGGCAAACACCAATGTTTACCATAGACCCTCTGCTGCTGTGGGACCCTCTAAACCGCTGGGGATTATTTCCTGGATACTTCCTTGTCCTCTAGTCTAACTTCTGGAGTGAGTGTTTATGCTTTTATGTAAACTTGGCCTCCCTGCTGCTTTGCCCTGTTCCAGGAAGTTCAGCACGACCACCAACAACCTGCAGTTGCGCATTTCCAAGACATTCGACCACTGTCTGTGCGACGAGAAGTCCACCATGGCCGCGGTGTACGGGGCGCTGTCTGGACTGTGCGAGTTGGGAACAGAGGTCAGTCCAAAAGGAGTTGGGAAAGAGCTTGTCGTGGCCATCCATGCCAAATTCCCTTGAAAGACCGTGCCGCACCCTGACGTGAACGGGGTGCAAGATGTCTGCCCTTGTAATAGGATGTCAAAAGTTTGAGTCCCTAGCTTCAGAGGCTCGTTTTTGGAAAGCAATTAACCGACAGTTCCAGTAACGGCTTCACCAAATTCGAGCATCGCACATCGTTGATTACGATGATCGCAATGATTACAGACATGCACCGAATCACTCCAACTTCACACAACGCATGACAGTTTTCGAAGGGTTTTGTTGTTAGACCTATCTATAGAGGCTTTGCATGGTAGCCATCTTGAAGGGCAGTTCTTTTGTTCCAACAGGGAAAACTCCTTTGTGCATACCCCTGTTGAACCAAAGCACTGGCCTGCAACATGGCAGCCATGCAAAGCCTCTTACTGATATTTTCTTTATTCATTTCAGATCCTGAAGAGCATGGTGCTTTGCAAGTTGACTTCCATCAGCGATAGGGTTAGACTGTCTTCTGAGTCCCCCATCATCAGCAGTGTAGACAAGAGTGCCATTGACCACCTCATGCAGCTCGTTTTGGTAAGGCCAAAAAAAAAAAGGACTGTGACTCGAGCTTGTAGCTATTTGTATGCAAGACTTCGAACGGAGTATGCTGTATGGCAGATTGAGTAATGTAGGAGGAATACGGGCGATTCACAAAAGTGCGCCTCCAAGAGTTTGCAATGCGTTGGCCAATCACAACATGCCAAATCTGTCGACAAAGCACTGTGATTGGTCAACGAGTTGCAAACTCTTGGAGGCACACTATTGTGAATCGCCCGTATTCTTCAAGCTTTTATGTTATACTTGCACTTGTAAAGTTAAGACTTTGAAAGTATAAAAGTTACAGGTTTGTTGCTTCACCATTTTGGCCTGTTGCCAAGTATTCTTTGATCTTGTACTGTAGTTTGTGTGTGTTTTTAACCCCAGAAACACTGCGCACCCTACCTCAAGCAGACGCGCCCCACGCCGGACGACCTAGACGCCTACAAAAGCGAGTTTGGCTTTCTGGGCACAGCGCTGTACACGCAGGTAATCAAGCTGCGAACGCAGCCCGCCTCGTCTGGCACCCAGACTTCATCCTCCCAGGCCAGGCCGACGCTGAACCTCTCGCAGGTAGGCAGGTTTATACAGGAGCTGTTACAAAACCAACTGTGTGGGGAAAATAGACTTGGCTCACTTGGAACCATTTTTTTTTCAGTTGGCCGGGGAAACGTGAGTATAACGGTGCTTGCCTCTGCAGACATCTTCAGTCTCTTCCGTTTGCCAGGGTTCATTATCGCGAGTTAAAACTCATTTTCTTATGGGCAGTTACATCTCTTGGCACACCAACGTCAAGTGGTTGAGCACTGAGGCAGAAGCTTGGAGCATTTTTGTTTGGTTATGTCATCAGTCATTTGAGAAGGATTTCCGAGGCTAGGATTGAGCCAGTGCCGTGACTTGGCAGACGGTCCCGGCTGTGGCAATTATTTATGACCCAGCCTAGCAAAATGAGCCGCCAGTCACCAGAGCCACTTTTGAGTTCAAAGGTCTTTAAAAGAATCTTGCACGTTGAAATTTACTGGGAATCCTCAACATTTTTCACCCTCATAATGCCCATTCTCATCAGGCTGCGAAACTGAGTGATACGTTGAAATGAGGATCACTTTGCACTCTTTGTATTGCAAGTTAATTATTCCTGAAGGAAATGGTCTTAAGACTCATTTTGTGGGATCCAGTCGTATAGCGCCTAACAGTGTAGCGTACAGAGCCTAAATACGTAGTCATGTGTTTCACGTCAACTCTAGTGAATTGGTTTTTTTTGCCGCCCTAGGGCCGCTCGGTGAGTTTCTCGGGGTTGGGACCGCGCACCCCTACGACCCCCGTCACCCCCCTGGGGGGTCCCCCTCGCACCCCTACCATCATCACACGGCCCAGCTTCCAGAGACTGGCCTCCGCTCCGGCCGGCCCCTCCTCCACCGCGGGATCCGGCCAGCAGAAGATCGTCTTAGTGACGACGTCCAGCTCCAGAAGTTCCAGCCTGGTCTCCACGATACAGGTCAAGACTTGCATATTGATTTGTCAGCCAAGTTAAAGCCGCAGCTAGAATTTTTTGTTCATTAACCACTTCATGCCGGGGCATTTTTCAATGTTGATGATGCTGGGCCGGCATGACTATCATTTTTTCTGTTTTCAAAATCCTTCAAAAATTCATCATTTCATTTAACGGTCGTCTATAGTCGCACCAAGTAATCTTTAGGCACTACTCTAAGTTGATAGGTGACCTTTATTGACGCCCGAGTATTTCAGCCAGGCCAGCAGCCTTGTAAACAGAGCCCAGATTGTGCGGTGTTGTATAACTGTCTTTTGTTCACGAACCTGGCTTAGTGCGCTGCTGACCTCTTTTCCATAGGGTGCTGTGTGGCTCATCGCTGCGGTGATGGAGCGCTTTTGTCCCCGGTGGTAATTCGCTCGCTCTCAATGCCCCAAACCCTGGTATACGATTTAAAAACAAGGCTGGATTATCACCACTTTTGAGAGTGAAAAAATGTTGGTAATACCCAGCAGCCTGGTCTTTTGTTTGAAGTACGGTCTTTTGTTACAGGGCCCCGTTTCCTTTTGTCCGAGTTCGGAGACCCCGGCCACCCATATAAACCATACGTCTCCAATCCCAGAGTCCCCGGCAGGAAGTGGTTAACCACCTCGTGCACAGGAGCCCAGTACCCGGTGCCTTGGGTTTGTACGCATAGCCGGGGTGCCCAAAATCGGACAAAAGAGCAGGGCCTTGTAACAAAAGACCATACTCGGACAAAAGACCAAACTGCTGGGAATTGCCAACATTTTTTCAGTTGTCAATAGCAGAGGAAATCCGTCATTGTTTTGAAGGATTATACCACCGTTTGTGGCATTCAGCGTGAGCGGATTACCACCGGGGACAATAGCGCTCCAGCACTCCACTGATGAGCGATACAATACCGCTGCACGCTAATCTAGCCCCGATTGAAAAGACGCCAGTAGTACACTGTGCCGGTTTGGGGACAAAAGAAAATTACACAACACCGCACAGTCTGAGCTCTTTTTACAAGGCGGCAGGCCCAGCTGAAATACTCAGGCGTCACTAGATGTTGTCTGTCAGATTAGACTAGCCACAAAACAGTCACTTGATGGGGTTTAGGAAAAGATATGAATTTTTGAATATTTTTGAAAACCGACAATATTGACAAATCACCTGGCATTAGACACTGCATTTTCAAAGGCACCCGGCAGCAATTGGTTAACGTTGTGAAATATTTACCATAAGTATTTTTGTTACATTCAGCGCAGATGCCTGGTAAACAAAGGATGCATTTTGAAAAAGTAGGGTTTTTTTCCCTTGAAGGAATGCAAAGTCATTTATTTGGCCTGCTTTGTAAGATAAAGGTTTTGTTATGCATGTACACAGCATTTGTTTCGTTGACTGACTTCTGGATAATAATGCTCTTTTACTCTCTTCTGCTGCCGTCCCTTTCCCATTTGAGCATAAATTCAAATCAAATCCTGGCAGTTCAACTGGCTCAAGACAATGTCAGAAATGTGGAAATTTGAATGTCAAGCACAACTCTTGCCTGTGTACTTGACTGTTACAAGTTGGCGTGTCAACGTGCACATTTCTCATTAATTTGACTCCAGGCGTCAACAACCATCGCCTCGCCCCCCTCCGCACCGACAATAGTCCGCGTGATCGGCGGACAGAAGCCAGCGACTTCCAATTACGGGTCAGCCCCGCCGATAACGTCCACGCAGAAGTTTGTCGTGGTCGCCCCGACGTCTGCCCACCAGCAGCCCCCGGTCAAGGTCAAAGTGGAGGCGCCCAGCGGGGAGGCAGAGTCGCCCGTGCCGGCGGTGGGCGGGTCGGACTCCACCAAGTTGATGTCGCTGGTGCACGCCGCCAGCATGCAGTCGCCGCTCAGCACGGAGGCAGACGTGAAGAGCGAGCCGGGCAGCAACGAGAACAACTGAAAGGATTGGGTACGTGGGGAAACGCAGGAAAAGGGACATTTCTTTCGTCTTGCGAGAACTGTCTACTGTTCGTACGGGCTGCTGAAGTTTGCAGGAAGTCCAGCTATGGTTGGCAGCAGTTTCTGCCTGAAAATGCATATTTTTCACACATTTTTGTTAGAAGAATTTCCCTTTTGATTTATATGCTACATGAGATTTTTTCAACACTATGTACTGTTTTTGTATTGACAGCCACCCATAGTTGACATTTGACTGTAGCAAGGCTTCAGACTTTTGTTGGGGAAGTCGTCCAACCTGCAGCTTCGTCTCTGAAATTCAGCGTGAGGCTTCAGTCTCGGGGATTTCCTCGGAGTGTATATACGTACCTTTTGATGCACTTCCGGTTTTATTCAAAGCCAGAGCTTTGGAACATTTCCAATTAATTATGGAGAGAGAAAAGGCTGAGATTACGAAAAAGGTTGGTGTCTCCCGACGCTCACCGGCCTAGTTAGGTGCAGTTTTGTCAAGCACTTGATCATGCATTTGAAATGTCTGTGCGTAGGCTACCCAGAATGCTTTGCATTTCCTTGAAGACATCACCACTGGACACAAAAGCATTGGCTAGCTTAACAAATATTCCAGTCAGTTCAATGTCCAAAAGCACATCCATTTTTCTTCAAAAGTTAAATTCTTTCGTTTATTGCGGAAAAACGTTTTAGAGTGCATTATAATATATAAAGGTCAAGGGTTAACAATAGAATGTATGTACATGGTTTTTTGTTTTCTTTTTTGTTTTTTACAGAATCATGTACAAAGCTTTTGACAAAAGCAGTATCAAACACTTGACTGATCAAGATCATACGACTAACCAGACATCGTCCTCTCTACAATGTACATCTCACACAATTCTGTGCATGTTCTCTTGCATGGAGTATAAGTCTATATTAATGAAGAATCCAAGATAAAGACCGATTTGTTCACGTGTCAGATTTCCACCAGCCTCAAACAATGTTCTTCCACATCGGAACACATGAGATCAACGTGTACCCTGGTCAAATTCCATTGGAAAACTGAGGTCAACGGTCAATTATTTCTGACCGAAACCCCCTTTGCACCCTGAACAGACTACTCGAAAGTGAGATTGTGAGATCACGCACGCGCGTGACTTATTTTGTTGGAAGGGTGTCGGAAATAAATGTAGCCTTTTGTGTAGTCCACAACGTGTGCATGCGTCGTCTGTAAAACCTAGCGAACATGCTGTGAAACTTTTGGACCCATGTTCGGCCCCTAAAATTATTCTCAAAACCGGTGTTTTTTGACGCGGATGTCCCTGCACGGCAGAAACAGAAAGGAAAAGAAATGAGAATTTTTTTTTTTTTTTTTTTTTTGTGGAGAAATGTACAGATTATACACCTTACTATGGCAAGAAAATTTAAAAATGGAAAAAAAAATCTCGGTCAACTTTTTTTCAAAGTAGAATGTACAGCCTCCAACTGTTTAACCTACACACAAACGTGTGGCCCAGCCAACATCTGACGACCAGTTCAGCAAAACAAACGTTCGATGTAATGTTAAATATATTTGCATATAATTCTGCATATAATTACAGACCGCTCGTACATGCATCGTCCGTATCCATTCTCTCATATCGGCAATTCCTTTCTCGGCCTGTTTGCGCAACACACACACCCTGCCACCAACGAGGCTCACACCATCTGTCCAACAAACACATCCTTAATTACACTAACACGGAACATATCAAAACTCGGTTTTCCCCAAAATTAGCCGTCGTGTAAATGCGACGATAAAATTCTGGAAAAAGGCGGAAGTTTGACGCCCCTGTAAAAGGACATTCACTACAGCTTCCTAGCACACATGTCTTGCCCAATGTGAAAACGTCTCCATGGAAACGTGCACCTCATCTTGAGGCAATATGCACACAGTTCACTACGCTCTTCAATACGAAAATGGTTCTCAAATCACTCCCTTTTTTTAATTGCTGCCAGCAGCTTTTAACCGTGTAACTTGGGTTACACAGTTCCCATTAAAACCTGAACTTCGTGACCTAATACTCCAAGAAAGTTTAATGCTCCTTCGTTGATAGTTTGAATTCTGTGAGAAATAAAATTTGAAGACAAATGTCAACAGTCAAAGCAAAACTCGCCTAATTTTATTACAAAAATAATGCTCTTGAAACGCGTAAACTAGACTCTTTTCCTTGGAACAGAATTTACACTTCAACTCAGTGAGTGCCACATGGCCCTCCCTCATTCTGGGAAAAAATTACTCACAGATGTTTCAGCCATGTAAGATATTGAAAGGAAAGATTTCATTCAATGAATATTGAAATCTTGTTGCATCATAACTAATCCATTATATTCCACCATATGTTCAAAAAAGACTTTCCGCTTTGGTTAAAAAAAACCACATCCAGCAGATCTTACTAGGCTTTTCATCTAGCCAATCAACAACCAGTAACACCAGTCCCTCGTGAATAATTCACAACCCTGCCTGTATTACCTGCACCCCACTGCCAATCAGCAGTGACAACCCCAACCAATGCCAGATGCATAATTCATGACCTTAGCTCCCAAACAGTCAGCCTGACCACTCCCCCCCCCTCCCCATGTGTTCCATCCATCACATGCAGTGCATCGACTCTCGCCAACTGCATGGAATGCCCCGCACCACATTCCTGTATCCGTCCCAAATACTGATGCCCTGACGAGATGCATTCTGCCAATCCTTTCCCTTAAGCTGCACCCATTTAAATTTGATTCCAAGTTCCTTCCCCCTCACTCTACTTTCCCTTAGGTGATGAGATGCTTGGAATTTTTTGGTCTTTTGGGGCAACTCTTGAGATCAGGAGGGTTTAACCGAGAATTGTTCGCAGAGCAAAACAACGGAATACCCACCGTTTGTGCTTAGCAATTCTCGGTAGTTCTAAGCTTGTCAGGTGGAAATTTTATTCAACTTACTGCCCTTGTATCTTATCGCGTCATTCCTTTCCACTTTTAAACCTACTCCATTCCAGGACAAGGAACTTGCTTCAACATGTGAATAATGCAGTATGCTCAAAACTTTCCTTCACTATCACCGTTTTGCCAGAAATACGCATATATAAAAAGCGTAACCTTTCACCTCATGAGACGGGTGCCACACCGTGGCATCCCACCTTGTGGAGACACTGGCTTAAGGCGGGGAACCCAGCGAGACAACTGGCCTTCCCTCCATGTCACAGTGATGTCTCAGCAGAGCAGGGCCATCTGACCAAAGCTGGAGAGAGCTCACTGACTGCACTCACAGACCTGTAGGGTATTTTGTTCCAAGGGAGCCTCATGTCTGGGGTCTTGGGGTCTTGGGGCTCCAGTCTTTATGACTGTCCAATCACTGCTTCCATAATGAATCCAGGATCTGATCCTACATATCAAACAGAGACAAACAAAGATACATGTAAATAACGTTCCATTTCTTGGAGAAATTCCTGATGTTCACAAGTGACAATTTTGACTTGCATTGTTTTGCTTCGTTTTGACGTACTTCTTTAAAAGCTGGATTTCTTCCAGTGTTGCAGCAAAATGTGTCAAATTTTATTTTTCGGAATACATTTCTTGAAGTTTCTTTGGACATCAAATTGTCTTATAAAAATAAAACCCCAACTTCTTGTACCCTCCAAATTGAATATACTGTATTTCAAGCAGGCTAGGGGGTTGGCCAAAAAACAGGTTATCCTGGCCAACACCTGTTAAGTGATGTACATATTTCCCCGATGCCTGGTATTCTCATATCTGACTCCACAAGTTCGCTTATAATAATCAGCATGATGGGTGCCCCGCTGACATCATTAACATCACTGGCTTGTTATCGTCAGTCCATGAGGGCAAAAACACCTGCGACTCCCTGCAATTTGCATGTAAGTAATTCCCAAAAGAGAAACCCTACTCCCTCTACTCACTGGACCATTCTCAAAACTGGCTTCGCCTTGTCTGCTCGTCTGAAACATGACACCGTTGCCATGGCCGACTATGACAGGCGGGAGCCCGTACAGTACACAGTAAACAGTGGCAGTCCATGGGCTAAACAATGGCTGAGCTCACTGACTAGTTATAAAACAAAGCCTACCCGCACATGACAAAGGATTGGTGTTTAATCGGGCGACCCCCCAGGTCACATATTTATTGAGGTCAAAGAAAAATTGCTGGCTGTGGTCGGTACACAGCCTAGTCCAACTATGTAAATTTGTACATACACAATTCACACATACCAACGCCAGGGCTTGTTGAGTTGGCCAAGACTGCCACTGGAATATTTCTAAGGTCACCGCGGTCACCAGTCTAGTCCTGGCGGCAGCTTTTAGACCAAGACTCATGCCCCAAGAATGCAACACGTAAGCAAGGGCCCCTGTGTGTGCAGTGTACTTATAAATACACGCACGTACACATGTGACTGCCTCGTCACAATGTGTGGAAAAGTTGTGCCGCGTGGGTTTCGTAACGGGCAGACAAATTTCGCATGGCTGGCAAATTTCAAATGCTGCAAGGTTTATAAATAATTGCTCGCTGTGCCACATTCCAAATGCTCCCCACACAAGTTGATGGAAGAATTCATGACGAAGAATTCCCCAATTTGAAAGTGGCTACAGTAAAAAAAATTAGAAATCCTGATCAAATGCTTCAGGGAAAATCTACACTGGACAGCAAAAGTAACTTGCCACTTCTGTCAAAGACCACACATAAAAATTCACCCCATAGAAATAAACAATTTTTGTACACAGGTATGCTGCAATACCCCTTCCTAATCACATGCCCAAAAGCAAGTGATTATCTTTATAATAAAGAAGAAATTGACATGCACAGCAACTTGGTTACTGAATCGAAAGTCACACACAAAAGCACTCTCCACCAAGCAAAAATGACCCATGAATGGACAACATTTTAAACAACCGGTGTTGAAATTGTTTATTTCTATGGATTGAATTTTTATGTGTGGCCTTTGACAGAAGTGGCAAGTTTCTTTTGCTGTCCAGTGTAGATTCACAAGTTACATGTAGCTGCGATAAAGTAAGTCAATCAATTAAAAAAAGTCGCAGAGATATGAAGTCACTTATTTACTATTAACAAGAAACATATTACTGTCCATGTTATTTTTTTTTTCAAATTATCCTGTAAAAAATCTACAGACCTTTAACTGGGAGTTAACAAATAACAGCACCAGTGACAAAGCAATAAAATCGCTATCAACTTGTTCAAACAAACCTGCAAAGCCAATTAGTCATCTAAAACACAACACCTTATGGAACAGGCCTCCAAAACCCCAACAAGACCAATTGGATCCAACGTACCATACCATAGCACATGCCCGAAACCAGCCAATCACTCACTGGGTACTAAAACTGGTGCCATCACCATCTGGAATGTGAATTCTCTTCTCCTCCCCCCCCTCCATCCCCGCTCAATCAACACAGTCCTTCACCCCGGGGACTGCTGGAGAAACTAGGCCAAATGACCCCCAAGGTCAGGCTCCTTTGCTACATGTACATAGTGTGGCTGTGGGGAATTGAGGCACATCATTTTTACGCGGTTTTGATCACTCTGCCAATTTTGTGTTTGTGTGCGTGTTTAAATGATTTGGGGGGGATATTTTTCAGGGTATTTTTCTCTGCAAGAGAGCAGCTATGATGCGTGCTGGAGGCTCGTCCTTGAAGACAAAAGACTACTGCAGTGCAGAATTGACACCCAACACCCCTCAAAAACCAGATACTGTGTTATTGTGTTATTTACTCTGGGGGGGTTAGAGTTACTGAACAGGTACATGGTGTTGATAGATAACTGAGCAACAGAAGAATGCCACAGACAGCAGTGTTGGGACCGGGAAAACTGGGGCATCTTGCCTCATCCCCAAGACAACTGAGTTTTCTTTTCTTTCTTCCTATCTCCTGCTTTGGCTCCTTTAAGTTGCCTTTTACCCAAGACACCGACAGTGCATACTCCCCTCTTCCAGCAACGTCTTCTCAAGTTTTGCCGCCCAAAACAGAGACAAATATCAACTCAGAAACAATCCTTTCCCCTTGCTTTGGAATTCCCCTTCAGGGAGAATGTGAAACAGCCAGTGAGGTTTCATTCTGAGTATGTGTTTGGGAAAAAAAGAAGAAACCCCGAAGAGTTTGACTGGCCCGGAGGGATATTTCTCAGTGCATATTCCCTCTGGGAAGCCGCGTACACGTCTGGCAGCGCACAGCTCTACACATGCACAGCTGTGGCTGGTAAGATTCTGCTGGGATCACATCTTACCGAGAAACTCCAATTAACCGGATGACTGGCCGAGCTAGCCACGATTTCACGTTTGCGGGGAAAAATCAAAATTTGATTGGAAAACCATTCATGTTACTGAGCCCGGGCCTTCACGACAATTGCAACATGCCCTACGCATCCCACTACACCCCCCCTAAAAAAACTTGAATGTTCCCACGTGCCTATGATGATGGCTTACATGTTTGTGGGAGGAATTCTAACAGAGACAGGGGCCGGTATGTTTTCCTCATCGTTTCCAGTCTCATTGCCTTGCATCATCGGGAGAGGGGAGCTCAGGGAAGAGTTATTTTGGGCCAAGGCCAGGCATAGTCCACATACCGATCATGAGACAGGGGACGACAACAACCCGTCCACAGACATGTGGCATTAGAAACGGCCAGAGACACTGATCAAAAAAGAAACCAAAAAAAACCCCAGATCCTGATACATCGTGGGACATGTGTAATCCGACGGATTCTTGCATGATGGTGAGGCAGGAGTGCGCAATGTCTCAATTCCAGAAAAAAATGCGCAGAGTCTCTGCTCATGCCAGAGAGGAAATGAAGACGTACATGTGCACATGGCCCTTCTCCCAACAAAGAGCTGAAGGCAAACTGGAATGCAAACACTGTATTTAAAAAGGGCCCCCTTTTCTTTTATCTATAACATACTTTTATTACACGTACGTACATAACGTACTTTTATCAGTTTCATTCACCGATCTATTCGTTTTCTTTCCATTCATTAAAACCTTTTCCTAACCTCACCCTTCAAAAATTCAAAACTCCTAAAATCACGTTTTTGACTTTTCCTGCTAACTGTCAAAGAAAATAAACCGCAAACCTCATCGTCGTACAGTCTGAACTTTAATACTCAAGTCACTGGCTGTTTCTGATAATTCTAGGAAGTTAAACTCTACAGCAAACTAATATTAACTACTTCAACGTAAACCAACCTACACTTCAAGAGAGCACATCCATCACAATGCATGGCTAGTCAAAAGAACAATCACCAAACGCAACTTCAAAGCCTAACACTCCACTGCAACAGTGTGTGTGTGGGGGGAGGGAAGAGATGAATTCCCCTCCCCCCCTCTTAAAACTTTCCAGGCCAATTTAAACCCCATATAGATATACCCCACCCCCAGATTTTTCATATACTGGACCCAAATTCTTGAAGTATTCAGAGGGGGAAATCTGAAGAAGTCAGGGAGGCTAATTTGTGCTGGCCTGAATGTTAGGAATGTGAGCGGGCGCATACATCAACCAACATCGCCAGGGTCATTTTGGGAGAGGGTGGAAATTCCGGAGCTAGGGCCACACGCAAAAAAAACCAGACTTCATTTTGTGTTTATCGCAGGTGCGTGCTTACCCTTTGTTTTTTTTTTAATTTCTTTTTTTCTCAGTTGACACAATTCCATCTCCAAGTAACCACCGCAGCACAACAGTCTCGCGACACATTAATCATGAGACATTTTACGCTCTCCAATCTGCCCCCGCCCGACCCCCGAGCTGCATTCCACTTTTACAAGACCTGACAGAGGAAAAAATGTTCCCCGATGTCGGTACCGTTTTTCTGCAAGTGACAGGCATCAGGGTCGGTCTTGTTTGTGATTCAGGGGGATCAGTTTTGTCATTACAGGCACTAAAGAATATGTGCAACTGGACTGCTGCAAATTTTGCCCAGTTGGATTTTGGATTCTCCAGGGGGAAACAGAGATGCCAACTTTTCAAAATGAAAAAGGGTAATCCTATCGCACTTCCAGTTCCGGATTCCCGACCGACCCTAATTTTTCGGCGCGACCCCAAAAACTTTCATTGGCGAGTTAGACAAACAATAAATTTTTTTGAAGTCCTGTTGTCTCTTCTTTCTAAACAAACAAATGTCAACAGCTTCCGTTCACATCAAAACACTGTTCATTATTGCGTGAATTGGGGCAAACAGATGATTCAACAACGCTGGTTTCTGCCCCTACTCATGCATCCTGTATGCACCAACTGCGGAATGCCGTCGACACACTTCTGACGCGCGCATTACAAGGCCGGCTCTGTGCTAGCTTACATAGAGTTTATACATAACTGTATGGTTTTGTTCCTTACAGTCTGGATCGCACAGTCGTAAATGGATGAAACAAATTGTAAAAATTACGCCTTAATCGTACAAGTTGGAATCTCTGGGAAAATAATCCAAGAATGGGGCTGAGGTCGCAGCAGATCAACAAACTACAACCATATGGTGGCAGTCTATTTTTGCCTCCTGGTGGCACACAGACCATTTTGGAACCCTTCTGCAAACGGTAATCAATATTTGCTGTCGGCAATTACGTGTATAAACAGACTAACTGGGGGAAAAAATCTCAGAGAGCATGCATCAAAATAAATGAGTGACGAGGACACTGTCTGAGAAGCAGTCGTTCTCACCTGCTGGGCTATTTCGAGATCCAGCTGCTTGAGTTTCTCATCCAGTACCGTCCGTTCCTTGGCTAATGAGGCTAAATCTGACTCACTGCCGTCTGGAAGTAAAAGAGCAAGAGTAAAAGAAAAATAGGGTCATTTTCATTGAAAGATTCGTGAAGATTTACGACCAGTTGTCATCATTCTGTGTTTTGTTCTCAGACAAAAACTGGCATGTGACTTGACAAATGAAGAAACCAGAGAGATCCATTTTATGATCACCTCAGTGGATGAGCAGGGCGATATTGAATTATATATCACGTGGGAGATGTGTGGATAATCAAACGTTTTTATGAATTGGGATTTATTCCTGAAACTTGAACTGTGATCTCACCCGTTCCAGCAATGGACAGTCCCGACGTGCTGAGTGACGTGAAAGAGTCATTCAGCCCAAGTCCCAGTCCCAGTCGTTCCTGGGACCCCTGACTCCGGCTAAGGGGTTTCCCCAGTGGGGCCAGGCTCTGGTAGGACCCGCCAGGTGAGCGCAACGCCAGGTTCTGCAGCGAGCTGAGCGGCGACGACCGGCTGGCCAGCTGGTTGGTGGACGACGAGCCCGAGCCGGCCAGGTTGTGGAGGGACCCAGAACTCCCCGGGGGCGAGCGGGGCAGGTTGTGCAGCGACTCGGCCGAACCACCCCCGCCGCTGCCGACTCCGCCCCCACGGGGGCCGCCGCCCACGTTGTGGGTGGAGCTGTGCGGGGAGGAAGCAGACAGCGGCCGGCTGAGCCGGTCCAGGGAGGCACTGCCGGGTTCCTGGTCCAAGATCTGTCTGCGGAGAGCCTGGATGATGGTGTCCTTGTGGGAAAGGTCCACCGTCAGTGCATTGATTCTGCCAACGAAAAATGTACTCATACTAAAGAACAGTTCAGATCAGACGCGGGGAGAAAACTCTTTGACAACTATTCAGGTTAATCCCCAGAATGAGTAGGGACTGAAAACTCAATCCACGTTTTGGCCTAGGTGGCATTCAAACCCAAGCCACAGACAAAATACTATGACATAACCACGATGCCAGCATAATCAACATCAAAACCAAATCAAATGATTTTGTTACGCCCAAACTATAGCCCCAGTCCCAACTATAGTCGGGCAAGTCCCAACTACAACAGAGGGGTCCAGTGTGCATGATGTGCCCAGCATGTGCCAAAGTCATATTGTTTACAAATGTCATGTCATTGGTCATAGGGCTAGATTAACAGATGAAGTGCCACATTTTAGATGAATTGTGTCAAGTGTGAGACACATTGCTTGGATAATGTTGAGACATTTTCCACCGACATTGGTCAACAATAGTTGGGCCAGCCCAACGGCAGCACTACAGTTGGGACTGTCACAACTATAGTTGGGACTTATGCTATAGTTGGGGCATAACAATTTCAACAATAGCTACTTTCATGCTCTAGTGGTCTGTTGTCAGAACAGCTCACCTGGACTCCATATCTGTGAACTGGTTCTGGACGTGATGCATCTCATCCATGTGCCTGACTCGCTCAGCCTGGGCCTCGGCTCGCACCTTCTCTGCCTCCTGGTTGACAAAACTAGCCTCGCTGCAAGACACAACCCATCCCGACTGGTAAAATATCGAGACCAGCAACCAAAGGTTTAAACCTTGCAAATGGCAACACTGCACACTGTTTTTATCCATGGAGACGTCTTTGAAGTTGGATTAGTGCACAGACGGGGGTGGCTTGAATACGCATCAACAACATAAATGTAAGTCTGGGTCCAAGACAACAGAGCGCCCTCGCTTATCGCTGTACAATGCAGATACACACAATAGATTAGTACAGCATAAAACCACTTTCAGCTCTTGTTCCAACAGAAAAAAAACCAAAGTCCAGTGTTTTGGGTCAGTTTGGATACAAGAGAGATACACGTACCAACAGCCGAGCACTCCCTTATGTCTCAAGGGGAGGAAAACTGGTCTCCATCGCACATTTTAATGAATGCCTTCAAATGATCTGTGTGTGATGTTAGAGTTTAGCACAGCTATTGGTAGCGATTTACCTGCTGGTTGGCTCCACGGAACACTGTCTTAATGTACACTCCTCAAGAAACCGCTGCTCCCACTGGGAAAAAAGATTTCAGGGAAAAGAAGATCCATTTTAAGGCAATAACAATAATCGGCAAGCTTCTAAATAACACTCGGGCAGTTCTACTTTAGACATCTACAAACACTGCAGCGGTCCTTAACCCTAGCCCCCTAGGCCCTTTTTGCTGGGGACCCTCCTCAATCCTCCAAAATGGGGTGAAAAAATTGGATTCTCCCTCAATACTACGCAATTTCTGGTCATGTTACTTGAAGGTGTGCCTACTGCCTCAATCCTTCAAAATTCTCTGGCAATTGCTGTCATTATGTCGTGGCAGTGTGAATGGCACTCCTGAGCAGTGTGGTTGATTCCATAGAAATATCGGGCTGAATTTTTGCATGACTGAGCAAGAACAACACAAGGTCTCACCCACAACCTTCACGCATGGCAGCCTTTGCAATAAGCCTTGCACTTTTGCCATTCACCGTCAATCCTCCAAAATCCTCCAAAACTGCCCAAAGGATTTTGGAGGATTTAGGAGGGTTAGGGTCAACACCAAAACAGAAGGGTAGACAAAAACACATAGAGCGAGTCCTCCTTCGTGGAATTGTCTCAACGCTGGTCGGAGTGCGAGACAATGGCAGGGGGTGTCTCACCTTGGCAACGTCGGACTCCAGTCTTAGGATGGCTTCTTCTCTCTCTTTGAGAAGTTCCAACAAGGTGTTGTTACTGCTCTCCAGGTCAAGCTCCGACACGCCCTCGTCCTGGTTGGGGTTATTGCTCTGGAATCAAACAACAAGGTTTCAACCCTCTCCCGAAGTGCAAACAGAGATGAAAACTTGACCGTGGCCTTTGTTCATAGCAGTGCCAAACATGAAGTTAGTTCTTGCCGTTACACACAACTCTCAAATGTCGGCCCACCCAACTCATGTTCTATTTCATAGCGTCTCCCCCCGTCTGTCGCTGCATCCGTCACGGTCTCTCACCTGCATCCCTTTCAGCTTCTCGATCTCCTTCTCCAGCTTGTGTCTCAGCTTCTGCTCGATCTGCTCCCGTTTCTGGTAGGTCGACTTCAGCGCCGAGACCATCTTCTGGAGGGTGGACACCTTGTCCACGTAGGCTTGCCGCTTCCGACACTGCGAAGCAAAGGTTATGACAGGTCAAAGGCCAACAAAGGACTGAGGTTTCCAGAGAGCAAAGCTATCACTTCCCAAAATGTAACAGGCATCATCATCATAAGCATCATTTCTGTGTGGGATGTGCAGGGACTAGGGTATCGACGAATACTCGGGTTCTGAGTAGCTGATGTCCTCTGGACAGCCTTCAATTCCTCTACTGACCTCCTCTTGCAGCTTGACCACATTGGCCTGTGCATTGGACAGCGCCGTGTCCAGGACGTCAATGTGCTGCCGTTGTTCTGACAATGTCGCCCGCTGCGCGGCAAGCTCCGTCTCCATCCGCTGGTTGCTCATCATCAACTCTTGATCTGTAACGACGGCAGACAACTCAGTCTTAAAAAAGTCCAACCTTATCCTAGCCAATGACAACAGCATTTTTTCATTTCACAGTATTTGTAAATACCGGCACTTCTGAAATCATTATTCTAGTCAATAGGCTAAAGTAACCAACACTATCTACATGTAAGTTGTAATAGTGTTCTCACCGGCTCCCAAAATACTTAAATTTATGAAGAGGTCATCTTCCAACCGGGTCATTCCACGAGGTTGGGGCACAATTTGTGACGGTGTCCATTGTTACGTGGGTTCCGTAAAAATGAACAGCTATTTCCCTGCATGTGGATTCCAAACTATACATATTGCAAGGCTGAATACAGAGGTGTGAGTTATTTTTACACAGTAAAAACCTACTCTGCAGGTCATGACAGGTGGTAAAAGAAACCCATGTAACAAGGACACCATCGCAAATTCTGCCCCAACCTCATGGAATGACCCAACTTTATGATCCCGGTTTAAAATCTCATCCAGGTCGATACATGTATGTACATGGAGGTTTTTCTGTCACTCGTTTGATTCTGTAGGTTTCTGATGAACATTCATTGGGGATTTTCTTTCCGACTCTGATCAAACTACTGCCACATTGGCTTGTCTCATTTGGGGGGGTTCTGTAAGCCACCTTAGAGGTTTGGAGCCACGGGACTTACTTTCGCTGACTAGCTTCTGCATCATGGCATCCTTGGCGTTGATCTCTTGCCTGAGCTCGCTCTCACTGTTCACGCTCTTCTCGTACTGGAACATCTTGCTCCGCGCTCTGTCCAAATTGACTGCAGAAAATAGCCAAAGCAATCATTAAAAAACCGCAATGCAAATGTCAAGTTATCGGGCCTAAATGGAACCACTGGCATATAAGTGACAGTGAAGTTAATCCAAAAATGGCTGAATTGTTAACCAGGCTGATCCCTGAAAAAAATTTCTTCCAACAGTCCTCCCCCCAAAAGTTGGCTGTGTCCTACTGCAAACCTTTCTAAAACAAATCTAACACTGTTCAACAATTTCTAAACCTGTGTCAAAATCCATGTCAAAGGGACCGGTTACTTCAGCAAAGTAAGTGAAATTTGCTAATTCTGCATACCTCCTTCCCCGAACAAAAAACAACCTGTTCCTTTTCCAATTAAAATTTCACTTTCCCACTACAATATAATGTCCATGTACATGTAAACCGCAGTTTACCAAAAACTTGTAAATTTTTAACAGTTTAATCGGAACATTTTTCCGAGCACTCCCCCCCAAAAAAACTATTGATCTTAAATGTGGGTCAATGCCTTCCCCAGCTCCATTATTTTTTTTGTTTTCCAAATGTCCAGTTGGGGATAATTATTGGGGGGGGGCCGGCATGCACCCCAACAAGCCCCTCTCTTGACTACGCCGCCGGATGCGAGGCGCTCACCCTGCGCATCCTTGAGTTGCTCCTGCAGTCGCTTGACCTCGGCCTCCAGCTTGGAGCGGACAAGGACCTCCAGCTGCTCCCGCTTCCTGGTGGATTCCACCAACATCTCGTGGGACGTCTGCACCCGGCAGATGTCTTGCTCAAACTGGACCAAGAATAAAAAACAGGCAAAGCGTATGCGCATCAGGTACATGTGGAAACCCTGACATGCTGCTCGTATTATAACAGGGGTGAGATTGGGAGATGAAGAGAATATCTACGAAAACATCCAACAGAGGAGTTGTGGCAATGACAATAATATATTATTACTTTTCGAGGCTTTAAATAGCTGTAAACAAGGGAGGACTTGTCTCAGAGATGTCTATAATTACATCATACTGCATCTACTGTTTTTAAGCTAAAACGTAGCCACAGTTGACTGGGGGGAGGATTAAAAAATTTCAAATCTGGAAAAATCCTGAGAAATTGCATCCCTGTTGCTCATGCAATAACTGGAGTTTGTGAGGGTGAAACCAATCTGATCTGACGAATTCATGACAAGTATGCACTCCGCAATTAGAGTGATTGAGTGGTAAAGACATCGGCACGAGTAACCAGGAGGTTGTGGGTTTGAGTTCCAACCGAATAAGCTCGGAAATTGTTTCACAAGCTCTCAAACAAGCACTGAGTGCACATGTACGGTGTTGTGAAGATACATCAGCGTCAGGGCAAAACCTGTAATTAAAATGTAGCAAATGTACACTATGTGTTTTTGCTGGTGGAACCAACAATTCGAACACGTGGCCACAAAGAGTCCAACGTCCGAGGATAATTACCCCTTTGCAGCAGGACTAGAGGACGAGTGCCTGCAGAGGTAGCTCCAGCTGTAGGAGTATTGCTCGGGTTGACAATAGAATACGGGCGATTCACAATAGTGCGCCTCCAAGAGTTTCCAACGCGTTGGGCAATCACAACGCGCGAAATTTGTCAACCCTTTCCAAACGCGCATTGGGTCGACAGATTTCGCGCACTGTGATTTGCCCATGGGTTGCAAACTCTTGGAGGCGCACTATTGTGAAACGCCCGTATTGGGCAGGAGGTATGCATACTTACATGTACATGGGTAATTCCAGAAATTAGGGGTCCAAAAGTGTGACATTTTTGTGTCCTTGTTACATCCGACCTTTGTTATTTGACATGGAAATATCACCGGAATTGATTTCAAACTATTACTATTTGTTTGGCAGGTAATTTGCATTAATTCATCACTCTTGGAAATTAGAAAATGTGTTCTGAACTTACAAAATCATATGTCAGATGTGACAGAGACACGAAAAAAAAAATGGACCCCAAATTTCTTGAATCACCCACATGTACAGTACATGTATACCAGGTACAGTAAATGGCGGGCAGACAGGGTACATGCAACATTGGACGGTATTGAGATAGCTGAGGGGTAGGGTTTGGTCGGGAGGAAGGAGGAATGTGGGTGGCTGGGTGCACAACATGCAGGCGTCTCATCCACGAAGCCAGGGTTGTGGATATTCAACAAATTCCAAGCATTCTCAGCAATTGCTCATGACATAAGCCGACCCGTACTTCTGTTCTTGTCTGTCCGTGCTATCCTCATGCATCATGCTTAGGGTTTTACACAGAGACCCAGGTACAGACATGTACCTGACGACCCTCTAAAAATGTACCTAATTACCTAGATCCATTTGATTCTTTCAGAGCAAGCTCTTCACCGGAGAGAAAGAGTACCTGTACTTTATATTGCATTAAAACACTTAGAAACAAGTTTGGCATCTGTCTAATATTGTAATTTGCTCCAGTCAAGTTGCTGACAAAGTCTTCCCCCCAGACTGCAGCTGACAGTAAGTGCATGGAAGTCCTAGCAGGAGCACAGGCTAAATATAGCAGTAGGGTAGGATGGTTTTCAGGGCATGTTATGATAAAAAAAATAGAGTTTGGGATTTCTGTTTTTCAAGAGAAATAACAGTGGTTAACTGAATTGCAAAATGAATGAACCCCTTGCAGTGATTCGATTTTGGTTTTCTTCTCTTTGCTTGTGTTGTTTTTCATTCAATTTTGATTGTGAGAGGGACTGTTTTAATAAACTTTACCTTTTGTAGTTTGCTGACGCGCTGTGAGTAGATCTCCAGCTCCTGCCGCAAGGCGTTGTTCTCCTCCGAGAGTATCTCCACCATGTGGGTGGCCCGGGTGGCGATGGCCTCGTGGTCCACCTCAAAGCGGGAGGCAGTGGCGCCGGGCTGGTTGCTACCACTGTCCGCCTGAGGGGAGGAGCTCGTGCTGGTGCTGTGGGCGGAAAGGGGAGAGGTCCGGAAATCAACGCGTGGATCGACTGATGCAATACAGGTACGTGTAGCTATTACCATCTTAGAGAGCACATTCAAATCCTTGGTCTCGATTGGTCAAGTTCAAGCAGCAGATCATGCAATACAGAACATGTGACTATGAGTCTTAGCACATCGCATCATTCCAAGGCTACGCATATTACATCCATCAGATGAAGCAGTTCATAGCTACAAATGACCCCTTCTTGGTGTTTATGGCAAAAGTAGGACATTCAAACCTGTGCAGCTGACCAGTACGGTCCCAAATCTGTCAAATTACATACATATGCATGTACTGGTAATTAAGTGCAATATTTAACCTGGGTGTGATTTTGATGGTTTCAGGATCGTCAGGGATAGCTCCGATTCTTCAAATGTACCCCAGGCCGTGTCCAAATCACTTGGCTACGGCCGGACTTAATGGGAACTGGCCACGACCACAGCCACTGACTCGTGCCTTATTTCCAGCCGTACCCAAGTGATTCAGACACAGCCCTCGAAAGAATTTGTAACACCATGAAACCTACATGTACAAAACACACCATGCACGTACATGTAGATGTACCGAACCGCCAATACATATATACATAAAATTGTCGTCTGCCGTTTGCAGATTCACAAATTTATGTCTATCGCGTGAATACAGTAGCGCTAGAATACAGTACACCAGTACATGTACATGTACCAGCATACTCTACATGCGCGTGCGGAATACGTGTACCACACGAGTACCGTACCTGCATATATTTGTGAAATTCTTCAAATTACACGGTGAGGCTTTCCTTGAATCAAGGAACAAACATTTACCAGTGAAAAGCCATCAACTTGGAAAAGATACAGCGCAACACTAAATGGAGTTTATGATTAACCAACTTGCTTCTTTTTCATAATGGCCTCTTTGGTTACAGTGCAGGTACCCCCACGGTACAGTAGTTGTACTGAACACAATATGGCAATTCATTTCACTAGAAATTAGTAAGTTGAAAAGGGTTTACACGCCACTTTCTTAGACTGCTACATGTATTTGCAATGAATTTTTCTGTAAACAAAAAAAATTTTCAAAGAAAAAAATGAAAACAGATGCTTTATGTCAACAGCCTGGAAGACAAGAAAACTCTAAGACTGGTTAACAATGACTGATAACAGAAAGGTATTACACTTTGTATAATGTACACATTTCTACATGACCATGACGTGTTCAATAAACAAAAGTTGTACAATTGACAATATACTGTGGTGCAAGGCAATGCTACTTTCTGGCATGTCTGAAAGCCATCACAATGGACTCTCTTAACAATGAACATTCCACAGTGGGCCACACACAAAGGAATGTAAGTCCAATGAAGAACTGAACCCCTGGATCGGTCAACTGGAAAATTTTCACCGCTCGGAATGCCAAATGTCCTGACAACCAGTCATGTTTTCCGGGAAAAAAATGTTGGCTCATTGGCGCTTGGCCACATAATGAAGAACTAATTGCCAAGCGTATGAATTCCCTAGTATTTTGGCATGACTGTACCTGTTAATACCTGGCAACAATGTACACTTGTATGTGCAGGATGAAACGTGGGCTCATGATTTGTTTGGAAGTTGGATAGTGGCCAATTTTTATGGACCTAATTTTCAGAAACTTTTGAGTTCTTGAAACGCAGAAATTTTTGGCACGTGTGCAGTTCTCAGAAACAACTTGGGAATTGTGGAATGCTGTTCACTGGACAGGCCCTTATACTTTTTGGTGGGGGGGAATTGGTGACATTTGGAAGTTGCGAAGACACAGAAAGGTTTGGATCATTCTTTGACCAAGAAGAGATCGTGGCTCATGACTTCACATGCCACCTGGCAAGGTCATTGTACATGTTTTATAAAAGTTATCAGTAATCTGATGCATAGAATTTCATGGCAGCGCTCATGTGTTACACTGGATGTGAACATGCATTGATATGAAGCCATAAACATGCATGCATAACATACACGTACAGGTAGTCCCAGTCAGGGTGCAGTGACACATAGCCGAGTCAAAAAAAAAGGACATTGTTGTCTGTATGGCTGCTGATGTTGTCCCTGTCATACTGGTGGCTAATTTAAAGCCGTAGCCAAACGGTACATGTATTTCAGACAAGGCTTACTACCTGTACATAGATGCATGTAGTAGTCTACTCTATGTACATGTAAATGTCTGGGCTACCTGTATGGCAACATATATGTACAATGTACATGGACATGGACAACCTTTGCCATGGACACCCCACCCCCCCAAGTCAATCCACTGGAATGCCAAGTATGACACCCAGTCCAAAACCAGCTGCCTGCTCTGATAGGTGGTGTGGATTTCAGGCTACCTGTCCCTTGAGCCTTGAGCTTACAATTACAGGTACATGTGCCAGGAATGTTGCAGTTTGGCATTATGACTAGTCTTAGTTTCAAGACGTTAGTGCTTGATTAGCAGACACCGTGCATGGTGTGCCCCCTTATGACTCATGACATACTTAGACTGTGCGCCAGCTCGACATCGTACATCGGCATCGTACTTGCTCGCGTGAAGCCGCCATGTTGTTCGAACTTCAAAGTACATGTACATAATTATAATACCAAGGCTATAAATATTTAAAAAGATGGGTCATTTGCATACAACTGCCGCACCCCATTCCTGGAAGATTCCCAAGACGCTACTGAGAGTAAGTAAAAATTAGTTGTGCGAGGGCGCTCTTCAACAGAAATAAAACAGCTATCGATCGTTGACGTCTTGGGCCAAGACTACACTATGACAAACACATCACAAAAAATAATAACTTGGCAAGGTCTGGCCCACTCAGTGCATTTGTTTGATTCCAGCCTCCCTGGTGTGGGTTCCAGGCTACCGCCCTGGCATTTCTTGGGCTCTGATTGTTGCATGAGGCCAAATGGTGGGTAGTATGAAATTGCCAAGGCCTTACATACATGTACATTCTGCCCATACTTTTCAAAAGGTGAAGGTCGGCAAAAGAAAATTTCATGTGTCCTTGGCATACCATGTAGAACTGACACTGCAATCAATATGCACGTACATAGGTGTATGGACATGTACATGTACATACAGTGGATGGATGTACTGGTGCTACACATGTGGTACCAGACCTGCCGACATGCCATGCTCCTTCCCAGGGTCAGGCATTACCACACACAGGCATGCAACTTGGAAGAAACAAACAAGATGAGGAAACTCCAATTTTTGCAACAATTTGTTCTCAGCATTTTTCAATTTTCAATGGCGCAGGTCTGAAGTGAAAAACGAGGAAATCAGCGGATCCGAGGAAAAGTTGCCTGTCTGCACGCAATAGATTAAAAAGTTAAATGAATTGAAGGCTCATTTATAAATACCTTTTAATCTATTGTTTGGTAGTACCATGCCACTTTTTGCCACACATGCAAAGTTATGAATACATTTCAGAATTCAGCAAACTTGTTTACAACACTCTACACATTTATGCTGTGCTGAAAAGTCATTTTCAACAAAAAAAATTGGGATCAAATTAATTTCATATGGCAGGTTTGTTCCCTGGAACTCTGAAGTCACCCAAGGGAACGCAAACAATTTCTGCTTTGGCCATCAAGGTTTATCAGTCCAACTCTGTCTGCCACTGATCAGGCTTATCCCTGTCAGAGAACCAACCGGCCGGGTAGGCTATCAAAGGAGAAATCTGCTCTATTCGTACGGACCACAGATCATCTGCAAAACTGATCAGGGCCCAAAAGCTGGCAGAGGAGGATCCAGGTGACGGAGAGCAAGGGAAAAATTGAAATGTGTTCCCCTGGGGGGAAGAGCTGATGGGAGGCCCGGCCGGCCGGTTCGGCTCTTGTACCAGTAGACGGGGTGTATTTTTCCTAAGGACGCTCTGCCTGGTTACTGGTGGGGGGAATTGGAGAGTTGGGTAGCCAGATGGAGCAACGCGTGAGGATAAAAAAAGTGGAAACTGACACCAGTCAATTCTGATCATCCTTGGTCCTAATCATCGCCCCAGATGCTGGCAAACTGACACCGGCGCCCCTTAATCACTTTTCCGGCAGGTTGCAAAATTGTCCACCCGACTGTTATTTTAGTCACTGATGTGTTTTGGGCAGTGACTGTAACGGGGCTGGCCATCAAATGGGAATTGAGATTCCAAATGGAAAATCATTGGGTGTTTGTGACAAGTCGCTGAGGAAACGGTTCTAAAGCAGTCCAGCAGTCTCCAAACCGAAATGAAAACTGCCTTTTTTGTCGTCACTGAAGGCTGAATCAGGGTTGAAGAAATCATATGTATTAACAATTCATCAAAAATGACAATACCATGCATGTGGCACCAGGAATTTATAACATGTGAAATTAATGCAATGAAACATGAAATTGATATTTCTTGTCTTACCTTGTTGTAACACTTTCATGCGTTGACTCAGTAGATTTCATGTTATATGATCCACTGAAAAACATTGAGTTATCCCCGCTCTCACTGCTATGTGATTCCCGCTTGCTGAACCTTGATGACGACCTACCACTGCCTGGGTACTTGGGTGGAGGCGGTCTGTCTGCCGAAAAGTTTGGCGAAAACTCTGAGTCACTAATATCACTGATTTCCACCGATGGATTCGTGTTCGTCAAGCCAAACTCGCGCACTAGGTTTTCCATGATGCTGCTCCCGGACCGACTGCCAGGGGAAGTGGAGTAGACGGTCCGCGTGTCCAAGCGGGCACCCTGGACATTCTCCTGTGAGGCGCTCTTGTGCCTGGTCTCAGCTCCCCTTTCCTTCCCGAGGAGGCTCGCCTGGGGAAGGTTGTCCATGCTCCGCGAGGCGTTACCGCCGGTGATGTTTAGGGCACCCAGCTTGCTCGTCGCCTGTGGCAGGTGGAGCAGCTCGCTCCCCTCATCCCGTGTGCCCACCAAGGCCCCTCCACCGCCGCGGCGCGAGGTCAGGAACGCCAGGTCCTTGTCGGCGAGCAAGTCCTCACTCCGAGTGGGCTTGTGCTGCAGCAACCGCCCGTCGCTGGTCCGCAGAAAGAGCTGCGTCTCCTCCCCCTTCAGCGACTTGTGGGGCAGGAGCGGCGAGAGCCGGCCAAAAGCCCCCACGCCACTACCACTGTTCCACGTCCGGTGGGCGGAGGCCGACCGCTGGTCCTTGTCCTGGAGGAGATCGAGCAGGCGAAGCTCTCTCTCCCCTCCTTGCTGATTGCACTGGCCCTCCATGGGGACAAACTCTAACAGTCGGTATCTCTGGGGTGCTGCTGTGGGCTCCGACTCCGATGTTAGGATCATTGCAGAATGCAAAAGGCAATATCCTGTCAGTTCCGTCTAGTCTCCCTCTCACACCCACTCTCCTATAGATCTGTTCCCTGATAATTATAGATCCCACTCAGCCAAGCGTCAAGGTAGAGCTACTGCGTTGCGGCGACACTGATCAAAATCTGTAGCAGACAGAGATAAAATAAAAGGGCAACAGGAAAATGTTACTGGGCAACTCCATGAAGACAGAGTACAATCATTTATCTTGGCTGAAATATGTTCCAGCAGTTTGAGTTTGGGGGGAAACCCATTACATAACAGAGTACTGTACAGACACCGCTGCCTTTCCTGAACAATGAAACCACCTACATGTAGCTCTTTGTCTTTGGTAGACAAATTCGACTAACAAGACAATATGTACCACAGATACTCAGGAAGTCTGGATAACTGTGATAAGAAACCGTTTTCACAACCTTGAAAATGAAAAATAATCCACAAAGAAGAGGAAGCAGGCTTCCAAACGTCCACAGTTTTGCAGAACTGCCCACACCAGCGGGCACAATTTCACAGGCACTTTGCAAAAACTTTTTCCCCAGAAATACCGGTAGAGACCATGTTCGCATCTCCTGCAGTGAATACCTGCTCACTCCGACAGTGCACTCAGCACTGCAAGTCTTCTCCAGTGCTTCCACTTAATAACAAGTTCCCGTCTCACACGAGCCAGAGCCAGGTCCGATCCGACCGTGAGAAATGCCCGGCGAGGAATCCACAGTGGGACCTTTTACCGCATAGCTGCATGTCCCTCCCCCCCACGCCACTACAAACTCTGCTTCCCCCGCTCCTGGGCTTGATCACTTCAAACCGGTAGGCACCACACAACAACAAAAACAGAACAACCCTGGCCAGAAACTCAAGAATGTCACAGGGAACAAATGAATCAAACCGTGTGACCTACAGCACATGTGGTGAGGCCCAGCCATATCATGCCATAGCTCTACGGTGATACACACACCTTCCCAGACTGTTCAGCACAATCTAACTTCTCTAAGATGAAGGAGTGGATCAGATCTTGATACTTTGTCCTGTAGGACTGGTGGCGGTTGGAGGGGGGGCCGAGACAGGAGGAATGCAAGAATGTCAAATGATAATATTCCTGTCGTCGGATTCTTGGATGTGTGATTGCTGGCCAAGGCTCCTTCTCCTTGCCGCCGCCGGTGGGCCTCGGCATATTTTGATAGTACGTGTTTGAAATAGATGCAAGTGCACGGCATTTTTCACTTTTGGTATTTGCGCGTTTAATGTTTTATGGATGATTGGAATGCACAAAGCCGTCCTGGATACCACAAGTACAGTCTTCCTCAGGCTTGAGGAAAGGCTACATGTAGATACAATGGCTTGGAGCAACTATGCGCACTACACAACCTGAATTGTACAAACCACTTCAAGTTTTTTTAGTAAAGGACTACGGTATGTACATGTACCGTCGGCCCTAGCACAGCACAATGGCACTGTAACTACTACTTTTAAAACACAGGAGGGAAACCAAACACATGTGTAATGACAAAAGCAGGAAAATCTGGACTATATATTTCTTGCTTTATACTTTCCAACGCCTTGTTACGTGTGTCTGTTTTATCGTGTATCATGAGCACTGGTCCATGGTCCATTGGTATAGTTGCGCATGTACATGTACATCCATGCACCAGTATGAGACCAGTATGAACACGTGTACGCACGAGTACTGGTATTTTATAAACTCAAGTTTCTCCAAGTTTCTCACACCCAACAATTTTTTTTAAAAATAAGGAACAAGTACAGTCGTCTTGCCGAGAATTGAGGAAAAAATGGAAATAAAAACAAATTGTCTCATCCCTCAACTGTTTTCAAGTCTAACTGGGGAGGGTGTAGAATTTGGCAGTGCTTCCTTGCAGGAGAAACAGAAAAAATTCCAGGCCCAGTGAGTTATGGATTTTTTCCCCCCTAAGCGACAGGCCCAATCAATCACGAGTGGTCCCTGACAGAACAGGAAATGAAGACAATGGAGGGTCTCTTGAAAAAAAAAACAACAAACCAGAGCAGCACGTTGCCCTGCCCAGGGGGGAAGGGGTTTAATCAGAGGGGCCAACCTCTACCCCAAAACATGGGACTCCGATAGAAATTTCAGGCCCCCCCCCACAACAGTGAGGCAAGAATTTGATTCAATTTCTTTTTGAAGTGTTGACTTCAACATGTCACCCACTGGGAAGGAATTCTTCACTCAAGGAGTGTAAAGTTCTTTCTTTTTTTTTTCTTCAGAGGGTGAAAGATCAGACAAGGCACCCACATTGTACATGTACATTACAACTCTACTGGCCGCCGATTTGTGCCAGATTGTTGCTAGGGGAATCACTGTTACTGGAACAATATACGGGTTGTTATTTTTCAGCAAAATGATCACATGACCCCAGTCCCTGACCCCCTTCTCCCTTTGCCTTTGGAATGGTTTGGCATTTTAGGGTGCTTGAAGATTAGACATGTGCTATAGCTAGAACACACCCTTTCCCTTCTCCACTCCACCCCCCCCCAAAACAAACCTGTATAGTCCGTCTGTGTTCAATGATTTGCATGGATTCGTTGCCTGCAGTATGGGTGAATCTCAAACTCATCAAATTAACATTTTTGTGATTTCAAAAATTTTCTTTGAAGCGGCAAACATCCACTACTAGACCTGCTCCTGTGCTGCTCAGGAATACCAGTGACTCTTCTCTTGTGACTGCTTTTAGAAATTTACGCCATTTTCCCAGACAAGAAGAGGTCAGAACTTTTGGGTGAATGTCCAATTCAATCACAGAAAGATTCCTTCATCCTGGAGTCCCCTGTTCAAATAACACATAGTGTCGCGGTGCACTGACCCGAATGTGTCGGCAATTTTTCATGGCAACCTGCCTGTCGTGCCTGCCATCCTTCTCATACCAGGATAGTCAGTGGCACATACCTGTACAAGTAGAGCCCCTGCTTAACCAGGGATCTGCACCAATCTCTGATTACCCAGGCCATCAGGGAGGGGAGGGAAGTGTCCTTGGCTTACTGAGGGGGCATTCCTATAAGTAAACCTTCCTCCCAATTTCCTCACTGCGCAGGAAACCAAGGGCACATTCTCATAAACTTTGAAGTGAGCGCAAGCACTGCACTTTAGTAACTTTCCTCAATCTTCCAACATCCTAAGGGTATCATCGGCACACACAGCTTGGGATAGCCCTGACACATTCGTCCCACTGCCTCCTCCACAAGTATCCTCTGGCTCACCATCTTCTCAACGATATTCCTCAACCGACCACCGACCTCTGTGAGCCAAAACTCCAATGACACGAGCAAAGTGCATTTATAACAATCCTCTGTTCATCGTCAACCTGTGTACCGGTACATTGCTAGTCAAATGTTCTCTATGAATTCCCCCGACCCAAATCTCTGACAAGCTCCTCCGTCATTATTCTTTTCTCGTGTTTATCGTCTGCTGTTTCCCTCTGCAATGTTTCTCGTCACCTCCGCACTGGAGCACATCTTCCCTTCCGCCCGGTCTTTGATAAAAGCCACTCGTACAGACTTTGGGTATCATCCTCTTGTGTTCTTAGCCAGGTTTCCCATCAACTTGGACTTTGGCCATCTTCCTTACCCTTCTCTCTCATCATACAAAGCCAATGTACATGTACCAGTAGTCTTTTTTTTCTTTGACCAATTTCTTAAATCAGCCATCTTTTCATACCCCTTACGGGCCCAAGCCACTCCTCTGCCTTTCCACAGACCGACATCAATCCTTCTCCATGCATCTACACACGTGCCACTTACACTTACATCTGGCCATCCTCCCAACCTCCCACATTCAGAGACAAGCCACTCCCCGCCCCGTCCCTCTCCGTCAAGTCACCCGCATCGTCGTTCCCTACTTTATCATCCTCCCTGTCTCCCCTTATCACGTTCCTCATCATCGCTCCCCGGATTCCGGGGAGGTTGTCTGAACTCTCGGCGCATTTTTCCCACGGCCCCAGAGTCATACTGGGGATGTGTCTCATTCCAAGTTGCTGACTCACCAGCTCGTCCAGGATTCAGGGAATTTGGGACGCCGGGCGAGCAAAAGGCCAACCAACCAACCAAACAAACGCACATGTACATTGTACACACCGTCACCGACGCTACATGCGTCGCATTACAAATGCACACAGGCACGCACAAATGGCACACACTGAGGGCAGTATTTCGAAACGGTGTTTACAAATCAACAATGCCAAATCCGCCGTGTTTTTGAAGGGGCCTGGGCTGGTCACTCTCGCTCTATTACTGTTATGACTGTAAATATTTCTCTAAATCTGAACACAGCGGTCATTGTTCACTAAGAGCACAACTGGTGCATGGCCATGTTTGTTTCCTGTTAAGGTCTGATTTATTGATTCCATTCAACAGAAAACTCCTATTTTTAAAAAAAGGGTACGAGGTTTTATCAAACACATTTCAGAGCCTGGCATGCCAGGCACAGAAGAATGATGCACAACAAATGGAATGCAACCAATTAAAACGCTGGGACTAGAAAGGATGGAGAAGCCAATTCGTTCACTTGAATTATGGTGAGAGAGCTTGGGTTGTATCAACATTATATATTTGGGGATTGGGGGGTGCAACCTTACACTGACGGTTTGGGGGCAAGATGAGGTCATGCTGGTACACAGCTTTATGGTCAAGGTCAAGTTCAACGGTGCATTGGACAACGTAGGTTCAAGGGGTCCATACATTATTTTACAGAACAGCTTTGAAGGACACAGCATCACTCTCTCCGTAAATATTTGGGATGGTTCAGGGGTGCACAAGCCCAACAGTTTTGAGAGTTGACAGGTGGCTGCGTAACATTAAAGTTTGAGAAGATGACTTGACTGGTGGAGCTTTTCAGAGGATCGGTTTAACCACAAGTAAGAGGGCTTTGGCCTACTTTGTGTCACTGCTGCGGCACGCAGTTCATCGAACAAATATTGGACAAGCTGTTTCTTAAGTTCAAGCATACTTGTACAAATCAAATTTGTGACAGCCGAAGGACATTCCAACAAATGAAAACAAAGCATTATCGGCTTGCAGAGTAACCAGGCCCTCGCTGTAGATGCAACCAGTGCGTCTGTTTGGGCCGTCTGTATTATGTTGTGTGTGCATGGTATGTCCACACTGGGCCCAGGCATACCTGAAATTCATTTCTTCATTTGGCTCATCAGGAATTTTCAGGGTGAGGGGGGGTGTCCTGAGGGGGTTTAAACACCGGTGTGAATTGGTGGGTTCACTCCCTGTCTTGTCATGAATGCATGCCACTTTAAATCGGCCGAGGTGCTTGACTTTTAGAACAACTGGGACGTTCGCGCCGAGCCAAGAGGGTTAAAATAGACGTGAAAAATTCTGTGTGATCGACCAGATGTTACCTCGCACTAAAAGGCCCAGGGCCAGAATTCCTGAAAAAAAAATCCTGCAGGTTCTTTAATCTGTTGGATCTCAAAACACGGGGGGGGTCATTTCATGACGTTTCTACGCAGAACATGCATGTACATGTACCAATCAGCTTCAATTTATAAAAATGGAAGAAGTCTTCTTTTGATCAAAATCAGACAAAAGCAATGGATTTGGCTGCAGCATTTTCCAGTCTGCTTCCAAAAATCCTCTGATCCCGGCCCAATGCTACTGAAGTCCAACCACTTAATGCATAATGAACTGTGAACTTCCAAAGTGAAACAACTTTTTCAGGTTTTTAGCTCTTGAAATCATGCAGCATCTGCTAGTACATATGGTAAGCCAGTGCTCCATCAAAACCAAACACAACCAACACCACACACAAGACGGTGGGAAATGTAACTTGGAAACTGTGTACTTCTCTTGCCCAAAATGCAAAGACACCAGTGACCAACACCGGCGACTGCCGAGATCCCCAGGCATGCCTGGGGTTCCAAACAATTTTTTGTACCAGTAGGTTTTAAGGCAAACCCCTCTCTCACTGTGTCCCGAGAGGGGTGAACTTTCCTGTGGCACATTCCAGTGCCAACAGGTGTACACATTGTAGTCATGGAAACAACATGGGGGAAGGACTACAAAAGTTAGAGCCCTGAAATAAACTTTCCAAAGTCCTTTCTGCATTTCCACATTAACCCTCCTATGCAAAGATGCACTCTCAACACAGTTGTCCCATCTGTCAAAATCAGTAAAGTGACACATGACATGTCTATGTACACACACGTACTGTACGGGGGAAGTGGAAGGAATTTTTTACTGTTTTTGACAGTTGCAGCAAACGGAGGTTTCATTACCTGTCCTGAACTAATGCTTTCAACAACATGACTATGTTTCAATACCTCATGCTCCAGTCTAACCAATCCACAAGGAAGTAGGAATTAACATGTACATTACAAAGCATCGCAGCAGCAATCAACTAAGGGTGAAAATTTACATTTTATTTGAAAATTGTTTCAAAAACTTTCCCATATCGTTTAACCATGTAGACGTCCCACCCTGACCATTGTGTCACTGAAAATGTTAAATACAACAAATTGTGTATAATGTAACTGGTTGACACAAAAATATCCAGTGATGAATTTATGGTATTCGTTCGATGTGACCGAGCAGCAAAGTGCTCTGAAAATCAGATTCCATTTGACAGGCATTGTTTACAATGAAAAGTGAATGCCTGATTGCATCAATCAAGTCATCAAACCTCTGAAAGGGGCGGTTCCATTTAATCGTTTGGGAAAATCTGTAAATGGATTTCAAACTTTTTTTTGTTTAAACGTGTACAAACATCCCACCCTTACAAGGAACAGAACAAACATTTCAAGAAAAAAGGCAAGAGTGTCACAGTTTTCCTCTTTGAACTCTTTTTTCGCTGAGAAGTATTTTGCCAGTGAGTGCTTACAGGTACATGACTGCAAAACTGGGCAAATAATTTAACAGTACATTTTAAGGTTGATGCAAAATGGACAGTGTTGTAGTCAAGACCAGACACAAGACCACTTAATTTCAGAAGGAAGAAAATTTGGCAGGCGCTGACTCACGGGCAGACTAGCGGCAAGTCTACCTACCCACTCCCTCAGTGTGGTATCTATGACCAGTAGAGTGTTCTATGTGGCAGCTCTGTGTGTTGCCTAAAAATTCCTTCCTCTACGGTCGGAACAGTGTGATTCATTTCATAGAGGTAGGGTCGAGGGGTGCTGGTAATTGGGTGAATTTGCCCATTTGGGGGAAGCATTTCATCAATGTTGCCCACCGTGGGGACCCACTTATTGTTGCTTACAGTGCCACAGGAGGAATCTACGCTACAACTTCCTCTGTGTGAATGTCAGACAGCTAGCGGAGGCAGATGGGTAACAAAGGTTTCCGGCCCCGACAGCAGCAGCGGGAAGGTTTTCATTTAGAAATTGCCAATTAGAGACTTGGAATGCTTGGGGCTGCTTTCTTTGTTTGAGGCCCCAGCCAACACTTCTGTGAAAATCCAGAGCTGGAAACAAAAGCATTATTTTCTCCGTCTTGAATGCTTTATGACTGATGAAGGTTGTAAGAAAACAAACTCACACGTACAGTAATTTAATCAAGTTAATGATAACACACTGTGCACTGAATGAGGGCTGCATGTTTCATTTTCAATTGTTCATCAAAAGAAATATAAATTATACCATTATAGACTTTGCTTTGTATATTTTTTGTTATTTTTATACTTTTAAATCACCCTTATCGTGATATACCGGGGCAGGGGGACACTTGCCTCTTCCTCCCAGAAAAAAAAAATTAGAAACCAACAAACACAAAACAATGAAGAAAACAAAAGAATTGAAAGGCCAAACAGATGAAAGAGGATGAAAATCACTAATTCACTCAAAAATGCCTCAAAATTGCCCCTCTTCCAGTGTTTATTCAGTTTGTTGCTAATAAGTTCTGTCTCCCCCCCCCCAAACAAAATAAACTGACAACACCCACAATGATAGAAATATTTAAATCACCAATTTTCCAATGGAAAATTCCTAATCTTCAAAGAATAGATGAAATGTTTACTGTGCCAACAAATTTACACTGTGTTTATCATACTGTTCTGAAATGTACATACATGTACATATGACAAATGCACGATGTGGTCGTAGCAAAAAAAACTATTCCACCTGCAATACAATTCACATTCTTGGTTTATTCTACTTACAACACGAATTTGTTCCAAATTTATAGGTTGATATCTGAAGTTATGTAGGCAGCAACCTCCTGAGTGCTGGCAATAGGATAGGACCTTGTGTACCGATACAAACATGAATATTAAATGCTAGCCACTACCAATATGTACATGTGTTGTATACACGTGAGGTACTCAGTTGCAGACAAAAACATGTACATATGCCAGGCAAGATTAAGGGTGGTTATCTTCTAACCTAGGCCTACTGACTGACAGACTTTTTTGTTAAAAATGAAAGACAGGAAAACTATCAAAACGGCTACTTCCAGACTGTAAGATTTAACAGCCAAAATTTTTTTCAAGGTAAAATTGACAGAAATTTCATCTCAAATTGGTGTGACTCCAGATATTCTAGAATGGAGGAGAGATCTTCAGTAACGGCAATTGTTCTGCAACCTGCAGGATGTGAAGACACTTCTCACAAACAAGAGAGGATTTTCGGAACTTACCTTGGGCTCCAAAGTCAGCCTTCCTTCGTCACAGACGGATCTCAGGCCAACTGGAACTGGAGGAATTCAATTCCATGGTTCCTTTGGCGATTTTCGGTTCAATGTCACGACGTTTCTCGCAAAATATCCGTTTAGCCCTACACGCTATGCTGGTGAGTAGTGGTCGGTCTTGCCTGAATAATGCAAGCAGTGGGGCCTACCATGCATGGTGACTAGTGCGCCTCATTATGCACGGAATGTTGACCGGATCTTGTTTACAAGGAAATGTAGGGCGCCCTCCACGAGGAATGTGAGCCAGTCATGAATCAACTATTGTTAGTAACATCTCTGACGCATCGTGGACTGTCTTTTGTTGTCTTAGTTCAAAGATCTCTTCTCTTCCTTTCTAAAAAAGATTTGATCCAAAGGGAAGGCTGGTCTGAGAGCACTGATTGAAAATAATTCTAGCGTTGCTTGCGGGGACACATTTCATGGTTTTTGTCTATTTCCAAAGAAAACTCCATTATTTCAACTTAAAATCAATTTTCCATAAACAATTTTTACTATAATTATGATGAAGTTTTAACAAATCTTGATTCCCCAAAAAATGTTCAATGAAAAATCAATTAACCTGGCTAATAAGAACAGCAAAATACAAAAAAAAATCTGCAGTCGGCTTGAATGTGTATTTTAGCTTCAAATTATTTATTCCAAATTTTTAAATACAACGCAATCCCAAAACTGATCAATTTCCATGCATCAAACTGTCAACCACAAGCCAATTTGGGGGCATTTTTTAAGCCACTTTAAAGAAAAAAAAAAGAAATTATTATTCTAAATACTTTAGAGATAATAAAGTGAAGCATTAACTGGGAATAATTAGACATCAAAGCACACAGTGCTCCTGTAAAAACCTATCACATAAAATAAATAAAATCTTTTATCTCAACCACAATCAATTTGAAGTGGACTAGTTGAAATGGTGAAATATATATACAGAGACTATCCTTGTAGGTTTCTTTAAAACCATGAGATTTGTGCAGTCAAATAACCTGAAATCAGCCTTGTAACCTTACTTCTACAACTCATGCAGACGACAAACAACACATGTTAAGCTGTTAGAATCAGGGATTAGTCTTGGCTTGGTTTGTCCTTTGATCTTTTGGGTTTTTTTTTTGTAATTTTGCTGATTTTTGAACAGTTTTAAATTATACTCAGGTATGTCTTTCTGGTCATCATGGAAAGCATTTCAGGAGCTGTATAAACTTAATGAAATATACATAACTGTTCAGTTTGAGCTGCTTCCAATGAAAGAAGGACCGTCCAAATGATATAGTTGTGACTTCAAGCGGAACAACCAGCAATAGACGAAGCCACTTGTGTCTCACTTACAGTCCTGATGGCCCCCTCGAATGGTGGTAAGCATTGTGTTGGGTTTTGTGGGGAGTGACTGTCACGGAGCAGTGGCCGCATACAACAGTTATCACAATGCTTACCGCCATTACAGGGGGCCACTGCAAATAACCAGCGATGGCATTACCATGGTCGCCAGCAATGTTGTATTCAAGTCCATCACAAGTCCCTGGGAGTCCCTGTAATCCATCACAAATCCATCACAAGTCATTCAGTCCTAGGCCAATTCACAACCTATTCAATTGAGATGTGACAAAAGCATTCTTTTGTCATTGTTCAACCTGTTACTCATGACTAGCCTTGTGAAGGGACTTGTGACTGGACTTGTGAAAGGACGTGCGATGGACTCGAATACAACACTGGTCACCGGAATGGTTCTAGACAGGGCTGTAGAGCCACTTTTTATAGACGCATGTAACCATCAGCTGGCGTCAGACTTCAGAATTTTAGGGTTGACCTCTATGGTCTTAAAAAAAAGGCAGCGTATACTTTACAATTTTCAAACAATTACAGTAAAGATATTTTGTTCTTCAGTGGTGTTTCAAGTACTATTTGTATTCAGAAAAGACAGGGTGCAGATTTCCCCAAAACAATTTCTAAGATATCAGGAAGATTGGTTTGGATGCTCCAATATTTACATTTTTTTCCTGACGACAATCCCTTGTGGGCCGAACTTCTGAAACTGAATTGGCTGTGCTGACAGGTGGGAAACCCCTCAGGTCACCGAGTCCTCCTGAGGAGCATACTGGATCGACCAAACCATCCGAGGGCACTGAGGCCTCGCGCACGGAGATATTGTCAACCGGTGGGGTTAGTAAAAAAAAGCGGCCGTGTCAGTCATGCAAAATGCAGCACATGGCCACAAGAGGGCACTCTTGACAGGTTTCAGAGGTTCAGATCGGGAGCTTGGACGGCCAGCTCCATCCACTCATGGAACTTGTTCTGCTCCAGCCCCACTCGCTTGATCGTTTCGTCCATGCGCCCATCGAAAAGTCCAAAGATCCCTCCTGGCAAGGCAGAGATGTAGAATGGTTCAGTTGAAAACAAATACAGAACCACAAAGGGGTGAAAAGGTTCATCTATGAGCAGGTATCATAAAATTTTCAGGCCAGGTCCCATGTCTGAAATCCATGTGGTCTTGTCGTAGTCCTGCTTACAACATCCCTAATCACCCAAATTCACCATTCCTGTAAATAACGCCAAGTAGAATCCACCACTGGGCCAGCAAACCCAACTATCCCAACCCCCCTCTGACCCACACCCCCCCCCCAAAAACAATCCCCACTGCTAACCCCCCTTGCCTTTTAACCCTAAAAGAACCTGGGGGGAAGCAGGGGGACAGAAACCCCCCTCGTCATTTATTTCTGATATCGTCAAAGTACATTCACGTTTTTTTAGCAATATCTGTAATTTCAGTAATACCTATTTGATAACTCAGTTGTTAATTTTGCAGTGGTCACGAAAACCTACTTCATCCAGAATCCATCGTTAGGACCAGTGGGAGTAATTTTGCGTCTCACCTGTGTGCACAAACAGAATTTTGCTGCCCTTGAACATGTCCGGTTTCTCTCTGGTCAGTTGTATGAGGTGGTGCACGCTCTTCCCCGTGTAGATGGGGTCGATGATGATCCCGGTCTTGGCGCAAATCTCAGCGACCTTGTCTGCGAGAAATGTGACGAATGGAGAAGACCAGGGAATGAGCCCTTTGCAAGTTAAATTTGAATCAAATCTGGTACAGCGCGTTATCTGATTGCACGTAAACATAGCAACCGAATTCTCCAGGCTAACATAGTGACCACCATGTTTGAAATAGACTGGTGCCCTTTTTATTAATTGAAAACAGTACATTGGTGCAAGGTGTATGTGTACCGGAGTTTCTTCAAATGAAACTCACAAAAGGCCGTATTAGATTTCATTTTGGCAGGGCACCGGGCGACTGAAACTGATTTTGCAAACTGCGGCTTTGCTGTCAACATTGTCTCTTCTTCAGTTATTTTTGAGGCCGTGTCGAGTTACTTGGCTGCCACTGGAATAATATATGCGTTTATGGAAAGTGCAAAAAGTCACTTGCTATTGGCTTTCATAGGCAACTGTGCGATTTACAGCTATAGCCAAACAACGTAGACGTGGTTTATGACCTCTGAGCCCTGCCACCCCCCCGGCATCCTGGCTCCACTAAAGCATGCTAGCAAAATGCATGTGAACAGTTTTTCTCCAGGAGGTAAAATATCTAGAACGTAAAGCATCTCTGTTAAAATGGAATACCCCCGAGACTGAAAAACAGAGGCAAAGGTTTTCTTGCGTGACAAATTACACCCCTGTAATTACACCCCTGAGGGGCGGAACAAAGCACCGACATCCGACAACCTCCCACAACGTCGGGCATATGCTTACCTAGCTCCTCCGGCGTAGACAAGCCGTAACCCCTCCCCTTGACTCCGTCCACCAAGTTGACGATGTCTTCAGCCTGGAGGGCCTTGCCGTTGCTGTGCTTGGCATCCACCTCCCGCAAGACCTTGTTCATCTCCTTATAGTGGTACTGGGAGTCATCCGAGACTATCATTCCGTGCACCCTGGGAATAAAAGGCATCGGACAGCGGATGAGATCCAACCTTTCCGAAACAGAGTTGAAGTCGGCTAAAACACTTCCAAATTATAAGCTCTTACTACTAACAACAAAATGCACACCTAAAATGTTGTCATTTGCCAAATTTTGTCATGTCCGAGGTCAACTGCAAAATAATTTCCAAATTCAAGTGTAGCGTGTTTGGGGTACATCGTCCACGTCAGCCTTGTTTTGGGGCAAAACGCTGCATAGAATGTCTGTAAAACTTTCCTCCCTGTGCACAAACCGTTCCTCTCAATGTGAACAAAACTTTCCTTTCAATGTACACAAAACTTTCCTCTCAATGTGCACAAAACTTTCCACAGGATGAGCTCAACACTTCAACCAGGATGAGCAAAAACCTATCACATGCACCTCGGTGTCTTTAAAAGGGACAAAGCCCACCTTGGTCACAAGACGGAAGAGGGTGCCAAAGTGCCCTCGCCTGACTGGAATAATTTTCTGTTCCATTTTGAACCATTGAAAGCAAGTTCTTCCCAGGCCTTGAAATAAACAGTGTTGATGTACATGACCGTGACTTACTTTAGCTTGGAGTTGGTGAGATAGTTGGCCAGAGCAAGACCAAGTGTGGAGCCGCTACTGCCGCAGGCGATTACAATGTCCGTGAACTTTTCCACCACACCCTGTGCACAAATATGAAAGAACACTGAACGTTACAGAAAGGGGTGAACTGAACAGAAAGGGGTGAACTGAACAGAAAGGGGTGAACGGAACAGAAAGGGGTGAACTTAACAGAAAGGGGTGAACTTAACAGTTGAACTCAGAGTCGCAACTTACTTTTAAGGTTCTTCGAATTTTGCCCTGTTTTTATTTCTACTTTTTACGTGATGGGTCACTTGTTTGTTTCAGCTGGGTGGATGAATTCATATCACCTTTGATTATGTCAACTACTCTGGGTAAAATTGTCATGTAACACCTCTGCAAATTTATGCTGCCCCGGGGGGGTGGCTTTAAAACTCACTGGGATGAGCAAATTATACCCCCCCCCTTGGCGGGAACATTTTGTCGCCCTAGGAGAGCTAAATTCTGGTTCCCTTGTTCAGTGCACTGCCCCTCGATTGAGTTTGACCAGCTACAGAGGGGCTTTCGTGCAGGCAAGGCCACCTTCATTTTTCGAGTGCCGTCCATTTTACGCATCTTAAAAAAAAAAAGATGGATTTTTTTTATCACCTTCCGGGACAAAATGAAAAATCTGACCATTTGTTCACCTGCCGTTGTAGCTCAGCGAAACCTTCTAGGTAGCCATACAGCCCCACAGCAGTAGAGCCACCGATGGGGATAGGGTAGGCACTCTCGCCCGTTTCCTCCCTGGGGAAGCATTGCAGACAAAGAAAGACAAGCAATGGTCACAGACGTCAGAATCAATTCAATTGTTGAAATCAACACTTGTGACATGAAAACATTAATTCCTGACTCTGTTAAAAAAAAATGACCATCACTTTGGCCAACAGTGAAAACGGGCACACCACACTGACTTGATGCCAGCAGTCTTTTTATAACTTCACTAAAAACGGCTTCTGTGATCTTACAACAAGAAATCATATTTAGCAAATTGGACTTGGGAAGTTCATCCACTGTGACCATCTCTGGCAAGGGCACCTGGAGTGTTCCTGGCCGAGTCGGGAAACTCACTTGATTTTCTGCACGAGCTGGTCCAGCCTCGGCTTGATGTCCCCAGCAAACTGCGACTTCCTTGGCATGAGGTAGACATGGGCTCCGACCAGGCGATTGAGGAGCATGTTGCCGCTGCACGTCACCTCCGCCGGGTCCTGCAAGTGACAGTGTCATTAGCCCTGCTGCTATCAACTCGCTCCAGGATACACTACTTAGTAGATCCACTGCTTGTGTGGATCCATTATTTGTGTGGATCCACTACTTGTGTGGATCCACTATTTGTGTGGATCCCAACTCATTTTCAACAGTATCCCCTAAAAATGTAACAGGCTCATTTGCTCTTGTGACTTACTTCTGTAGGAGCAGCACATTTCAACAAAGAAACCAACAATATCTGAATCTGAATCCACCAACTAAAACAAGAGACAGAGGTGGCCTGCTAATGCAAGTTGTGGATCCACAAACTATCAACAAATGCAACACCAGAGCAATTTCTCGATGTGTACTTCACCTGCCGATACAAGGAAGGTTGGGCTTAAGACTACCTGTAAGGCACTGCTCAATACTCACTGAGACTGGTGACCTGAGCAGAAGGTGGGGTTCCAGGCCCAGCTGTCGAACTGCCAATGCTGTGGCCCGGCAGTGGTTGGACTGCATGGATCCACAGGTGATAACAGCAGAGCAGCCTTGGTGGATGGCATCAGCCAGGAGAAACTCCAGCTTTCGTGCCTTTGAAAAAAATTACAAACTTAGGGATGTAAACACTGCCCAGCTGCTTGCAATTCCCAAATAAAATGGGTCAAAAAGGCGCAAACCCCACTTTATATCAATCATTCTGTTAACCTTTCTTTATGCGAAAATAAAAAAAAAAACTATGGCACTAAATTGCCACAAACAATCACCCACCAGTAATTTTGGCAATGCATCGAAGAGTAAAAAATCTACAACCAAAAAAGATTTCAATTGTTTGTATTGTCAAGAGTCAAACGGAAAGAGGCCAGTGTTGATTTGGCAAAGAATACCGTTCAACTCCAAAAATTCCCATCAATTCAGTGTCCTCTGTAGCAGTGCTAAAAACCATCCCTACTGATGTCTTGGTCCACCCAAATATCATCATCTAGAAGCACTCTCGAAGACATAAACTCTCTTTCTTCACAAAGAAAAGCTGTGGATTAGTAATAAATACAGCCGTTTCAGCCTTACTTTAGGCCGTGAACTTTCATTCCATTACTGACTTGTTACCCACAATGCATAATTGAGTGGTTAATTTGACTCTAGGGCTGCATCTGAATCTGTTGTCTAGAGCTAGGTCTAGGTCTTCCATCCATTGAAAATACGTGAAGAGGCGCAGACAATAGGCCTAGCCGTAGCTCTAGAAGGCTCGTTTCGGACACGGCCTAAGGTTCTGAATGTTTGGCTCACCCCAACAACTTAAACAGAGACAATTTATAGCGTCTTGGTAGACTACAGAGACTTTGCTGAGACACCTGCCCAAGTCCTCCGAAAAATCCTTCATCAAGGAGGACGACAATGTAACATCTTCAGTACTTAATCTTTCAAGCGGCTTGACTGGGCTACGCGTTTTATACTTTCGTCCATCTTACAAAATCCTATGAAACCTCATTGGATTCTGTGGGATCTGGGATGAAGAATCACCTTGTTTCCAGACAGCTCGCATCCGGTCATGTCGTCTCGCTTGATGTGGATTTCAAAGTCGGCAGGTACATTTGGGAGGTACCATCTTTGGATGGGAGTGATTCCGTGTATCAGCTGTGAGCAAAGAACAAAGGATGATTGGTGTTTTAAGAAAGCTGTTACTTCATAAAAGCTCAGGTGCTTCAAGATTTGTCCTTGGATAGGCCACTGTGCAGTTGAGGTGACAGTGGTGGCTAATGGTTGAACCTGAATTAAATCCTGATTAAATGTTCTTGGACTGTGATTGTGACTGTCCTAATCGTATTTTTTTTGTGAGTCCAAACTACAATTTCCTGCATCAAACTGTTTTTGATCACTAGTTGAATTAAATAATAACTTGAATCACATTCACCATCATTCAACGTTACTGACCAGTTGGTGCTCCAAAAGGGCACAGAAAAAAGTAAAGAAAAAGAACACAGTATGAACAACATGGGATTTAAAATGGGTGTCGGGGCACCACACCAAACAGGGCCTCCTGTCTCCTTCAGTTACATGTACATGTAACAAACTCCAAGGCCCAGACTACCCACTGCCAGTGTCTCATCAAGTCACCTGGGGCACCTGTTCTAAGGACAGGCACAAACAAATTTGGACAGGTGGTTTTTGCTTACAAGTTCAAAATTTACAAGTCCCCATTTTGTACATCTACAACTCTGGTGAACGTGCCTCGCACATCCTATTTCCAAAATACACAGAGATTCTCTGGACCCCGTCTTTGGAATATAGTGATGGTAATATGAAGTCCCTGTCATCTGTGGGATGCTTGAAGAGCAACTACAAAAAAACACCCAGTTTCTGATTATCTGAGGTACTGTAGCTCTTCTCTTTAATGATTCTAATCTTCCTTTTGTTCTTCTAATGTTCCTGGTGTTTGGTAATTCCCATTTTTGTTACATCTCAGTCTGTTAATTCGTCTTTGTTTTGTTTTGACTGTACTGTTTTTTCCATGTACCGATAATCTGTTGTCAGTCTTCCTTGTCTGGTTCTTTTTTGTTGTCTTAATGAGCCTTTTCTGTATAAGACTTTGTCTTCTGAATATGCCTCCGTATATGCCCCTTTTATTTCAATGTCTCTTGGTCTTATTAAACTTTCACTCTTGTAGTCATAAATCTTTCATTTATTGACCTTGTGTATAATTTGATATATGCATTGCAAAACAGAAATAAATGTTGAGTCAAAAAAAAAAAAAACAGCTCTTCACATTTCCTTTCAGAATACTGGGGTGTCAGTTTCCACGATTTTCCTGGCAGTGGATAGACAGTTTTTAACCTTGGCTGGGAAGGCAAAGGCAGTTATTTCAATCCTAGATGAAACCCTCAAACAAAATTTGCGAATGTCCCCCACAATCAACAAAATCATTATGTTGATAAAGAGACATTAAAGTTTGCACTTAGAATATAACGCACGTACGTATGTATATACAAGTAATGGGTATGGAGGAAAGCTTTGAAAAGCAAAGAAGGAAAACTTTGGTAACTTTGAACAGCCTATAGGGAAAAAGCACGCTGCCAAACAACTTCTGAAAAGCCATTGCATCATTCAGAATCTTACAGCAAGAGGCCAAGGGTCAAAGTTCAACCCAGTATCACAACTGGCAATCACCACGGCAAAGTCCTGCCTTTGTGTGCTCAACAATACACCCACAAAAATGTGCTTACAAGGCAATCTATGTGTACAGTACCTTATTTTCAGGGTGAATAAAATTCCTTTTTGAAGATTTTTAGTACTACTTTTTGATGCTAATGCTGTACCCAAAAAGTACAAGTGCAATTCAGGTAGATAACAGTTTTCCTTTTTTTTTTTAATTCAGAGGCCAAAAAGTTAACACAGAGGGTACAAATTTGCATTTTCAAACTGTTTTGTCTTGCTTCGCCAATTTTTTAAAGTCAATGGAAATCCGTGCATGTCAATAACATTTCCTTATAAATGTATGTGGGACTCAAACCCACTACCTCCTGCCCTCCTGCCCTCAAAGTCCTACAGATCAAAGCAGAACTTTTTAAATCCTTTCAACGTGTGTGACCTGACCGGAAAAAGGGTTCAGGAAATGCAAAAATTAAACCAGCGAGTTGCAGCAAAGTACACGGTACATGTAAATTTTTATGCTAATAGAAAAAAATTGAAAAAAATCTTACACAAAAAAAACCAATTTGTTATTAATCCTCTGCATGAAACATTCATGATGTCACACTGAATTACATCACAATAAACAGCCAAGGGTCTGTTTTAAGGCGTGTGAATGTGGTGAAAAATCTAGGAGTAAAATACTCTGGATTACACGAAACTGATTTTTTTACATAAATTTCATAATTGCTAAAATGTTCACCTGAACTCTGTACTTGGGGATCTTCTGCAGATCAGACATCCAGTCCGGCGGTTCATACGGCAGCAAAAAATCCGTCGGTACAGGTCCATCACCAGAGTATCCTGCAAATTCCCCGGCCATCAGGTCGGGATCAGTCCTGCAATCCAACGATGCTTCTCTCTCCATAGTCAAAGTCTTGCACGATCCTGGTTGTGAGTTGTACCAATCATGGACGCCACTTGTACTAGATCCACACCGGCTCAGCGCACTACCACGGTCATGGTTAGTGTGCAGTCTGTGTGAATTGTTCCAAGACTGGTCCAAACCGGTATCTTGGCCTATCCAACTCAGCAGTTTTGGAGTGCCTTTGGCGACCCTACAATGTACACGTACAGTCCAGCTGGGGCAGTGTGCATGAAACCGGGCACAATGGAAGCCCCTTGAAAATGAACTTGATGAATGGGTGCCTTGGTACAGAGCGTGTTGAGGCTGACTGCAGCCAACAGGCCTGACTCCCAACCGACCAATCAGAAGCCAGGCTCTACCCATGGCCATTAATTCCAGGGGTTACACACTGGTCACGACATGCACACACAGTGTGCGTGATAATCCTTCAGTAGAGCTATTAGTAGCGCCAAGTCTTGCCAATTTGCTGCACTCAAAATCTTATGCAAATGCAAAGTCAGTGCAAATGACCCATTCTGTAACAGTGTTAGTGAACCTTCCAGATAAAGTCAAACTGGTTCAGTTGAAACACATGCAAGGTGTTTTTGTAGAGCTCAAAGGACAAAGTTACTCAACTGTAGTCACTGTTTTTTTCAACCGGTTGACACAAAACCTTGCTAAAACAAACACAACATTTAACACCCAAGGGTTAAATGAAAAGAAAACAAAAGAAAACTTGTTACAGCAAACTTCTGAACAACTCAAAACCTTGAAAAAATAAAGGAACACTTTTGTGTCGCTCTGTGCCAATTCTAGCACCATCCAATCTACGGGGGGGGGGTTTAAACTGCCTGAAATAAATTCCTGAAAATACCTTGACATACACATACCAAATGAAGGAAAGCAAAGCCTTCAACTGTTTCCTTGATACAGACTTTGAAGTTATGATAAAACAGGTCAGTTCATTTGGTCAAAAGCTCCAACAAGTTCCAAAATATTGGCAAAATACTAGTACATGTAGGTTAAAGAGTGGCCAAACATGGAGGTTGTTGAGGGGTAATTTTTGGTCTTGGTACCATATTTTGACCCACCGTACATGTATGCACCCTCATTGGGGGTCCGATCACCAGAAAAATATTTTGATTTTTATGTTTTGAATGTATCAGTAATCCTTCTTAATCACATTTATTGACATGATGGATTCTTAAACTTAAAACAAGAGATTAGCAGCCTACAAATTTAGGGTTTGGGGATCCATCAGGGTCTAAGTAATGAATTATACGGTTTTCATTTCTGACCAACCCTTATTTTTGGGATTAAGCGTCAACTAGCTTAAGTAACTCCAGTCAGAATGATCTGGAAATTCAGGAATTTGCAGACAGTCGTAAACTACAGTACGTACATTTTAAAGTGCTGGGGTTAATCAAGTGTCCCAAGTGAGGCTGTAAGTCTTGTAAAGCAGTGCTATTAGCCAAGTACAGTTACATGTAAGTAAGACTAAAAGGTAAGAGTACAAATGCTGTGAGTGAAAAAAATAAGGGAATAAATCTATTTACTTGGCCGGTCTTAAATGTGCATTGAAGTCCAGCTAAGGAGAATGGACCTGCGGCATCAGGCATTATCAGCATTCAGTCTCCGGAGCCAGTCTTAACAAAAGTTTAAGACCGGCCAGGCATATATTCTTTCCTATACGCAAATACCCTTTTTTTATCAAAGAGTCAAAAGAAGTATGGGTTTCCAACGATTTTGTTCTGGAATTTTACTTTCGTTTTTCCAAACACCCCCGTCCACTCTATGGTATATGCCTCATGCAATTTGTCCAAAAGAACCTCCTTATATGGACTTGGCACGCGAGTGGCGAGCCGTGTGTACACAAACTCTTGACCATTCAGAATCGATTAAACTCTCTCATATCCAGGTGCCACCATGTGATTTACGCAGCGGGCATTATCAAATATTAATCTCAGGTATTCATGAATGACTTATAGTGATATTATAATAACTTATTTCCTGGAAACTGGTACTTGTAGCATGATAATCATCCTCCAGCTAGTGTATCCCCAGAACTGTAGGGTTCGTTGCCTGCAGCGGACAAGAAACCCCACAGATCTTGCAGTACAACTAATGTGATTCGGGAGCATAACCACCTAGTAGGTGTAGCTGCTAGGCACGATCTTGAATCTTGGGCAAATTTACTGTACTCCACCTAGAGTTGATTTGCCTTAGAATGGAATCCCTTTAGGATCATCAACTCAGGAGCAGTACAACGAACTTGTGTCAGAGTCGAGATTGCGTGGGGAGATTTCTAAGATCTTGCAAACCTGTCGCAGCTACACAGCACACAACAAGATGCCATCCCCCTACCTTTGAAAATGGTGAAGTCGAAATGCCGGGCAAGCTTCGTTTGGCCACTGGCCAGCCCAACGCATGCGCAATGTGATAAACACAAACAGCACAAATGGTGCGATCATCGTCAGGTGGAAAAGTGAGATTGGTGTGTAAAATGTCAGATTTTTCAAAAAGAGACTTGGTCTCATGGTCTGAAACTCCTGTGTGAGCATTTTAAAGAGCTATATATAGGTACCTCAAGAGTGCTCTTACGGAAAAAATTTGGTTTAAAAGCAGAGTTTGCGTCAAAAACTGGATTTAAAAACACATACAAAGATCTCATGTAAACCATCATTTCAAATTCACATACACAGTAGTGACTTCGACTTTTCGACGTAACACAGGGAAAGAGTTCCAAATACGGACGCCACTTGACACCCCATGCACAAACCCTATGAGACTGGTCTGAAAAATTCTAACTTCTGTTTTCTAAGTAAAGGACTTGGTTTTTTCCTTCCTAACTTGAACTTTTCTGGACATGTTTTTGCTTTCTGACGGCTAATAGTTACTGTAGGGAATAATTACTGGCACCCCTATATTGAACTCTGCCCTAACATAGCAGGCATAGGCCTGTAATGCGCGTGACGGTCCCCGGGTCCCTAATTTCGCCACTCAGGCGTTAACAATAGGTGGCGAAATTAGGGACCTGGCAACCATACCATCACACACGTTACATCATGCCTGAACATGACCACCACTGACATGACTGATGGTCATGATCGAGGATAGGGCCTATACAATTTAGAAACACATGTGCCATGGGCATCATGCAGTTGAACGACAATCATGCATGACTAGTAAACATTGGCATGGGTTTAGCTAGCCCCACTAGTGTGGCACGGATCACGCCAACTCCTGATTTATCAGGAGTGGGCGTGATCCGTGCCACACTAGTGGGGCTAGGGTTTAGCCTGCCTTACGTGTACGTGTTGCAGTAAGTTATTATCAGGACATGGACATGTACATGTATTTGAGCAGTGCACTGGACGTCAGTGTACCCATGCTTCTATGGCATACCCATTGAGGAAGGAATATACATGGTATACCGTACTCGACAAGGGCGGCCTACATTCAACAACATGTTCAAGCCGGGCCTAGGCCTACTATGAAAAAAAAAACAGAACAAAACCCAAGAAAACGAACAAATAAATAAAGTAAATAAAAAAAGTAAAATAAACAACAGTTTTCCTACTCTAGGGGTCTGATCAATCACGAGCTGATAACCAATAATTAAAAGTCACAGGGGGGCCTACCTTCATGACCTTGCAAGTTGCAGAGCACATTACCGATAAACTTGGCCTCGTAATGGTGTAATATTAGACCATGTACATGTAGGCCTCTGGTACCAGACCACGTATGCGCGTACTGCATGCATTCCAGTACCAGCGAGGCAGTCTGGTGCTAAGCCATTCGTTTACATCACGCCCAAAAAAGCAGCAGGGCTCAGCTGTTCTGAAGCGCGCGAGGAAGGCGGGTTGAGAACGTGGACCGCGCCGGCCGGCCCACTCAGCACGTGTGCTTGGCGTTGAACTTGAAATCATGACGGGCCAGCAGAAATGCCGAGTGGATGGCTTGCTTGTCGACTACGATCCACCAGAGTGGGTCCGCGATCTGGAGAATGTGCCCAAATGTCGTTTGAAGGTATTACCGTCTTTTATGTTATTTGAATGTTTCTTTTTCCGCTGCAACCGTGACATGTTTGAGTGGTTAACCATGGGTTAAGTAAAGAAAGTCCTTCCATGTAGGCCAAGCGTGCGTGTGTAAGGATTCTGCCGACAGAGCTAGGCTAGACTCAGACGTTGATAATCGCTGCGTGGAGTCCATAGGCCCCGCACACATCCCGCTAAATTAACCAATTTAAAACGTCAGGACATTCTTCTAGTCTTAAAAACTTGGAATATTTGGCTTGTAGTTGGTACAGAGGCTGTGTATGTTTCTACATTTTAAATGGGGGCACCCAGAGCTGGTACAACTTAGGGGGAAACAGACTTCATGGGGGGAGGTATTAGTTACCATGGTCACGGCACTGATGAGGGAAACAGATAATTTCGAGATGGACCAAGGTTGCATCCGCCATGATTTCCTCACTCACATCCCTTGAAAATATTACTATAGACTCTGGTCAACTTCAGACTCAGATGAAGTTTTACCTACATGTATTGTTGGATTTTTGTTTTCTGTGTATGTTTTTGTTTTCCTTTTGGTAAACTCGTAAGCTGGAAGACTTTTTTAAGGGAAATAATGTCCAAGGTTGATGCAGACCGGTCTGGATCCTGTTTCCAATGCACCCAACTGATGCAAGAAAGTAGAAAGAAGCTTGTCTAAACTTCTGTATCAATAGCCACAGCGTATACATGTACAGTAGAGACCTACCAGCACTTATTAATTAATTGGTGAAGGGTTTGAGCAGATATTTTTGGGTACAAATGTATATTGGATAAAACTGTAAAAATTAATAAAAGCTCCAATGCAGGGTTGACACAAAAATTAGCCTCGGGGTCAGTGCCTTTTCTCTTTTTTTCCTTTTTTTCTTTTTTTAGGGACGGTACTTTTTTCAAAAAGAAATATGTAGGTTCTGCAGGTTTTTGTAGTTGGGCCAAGTATAGCTAAAAGCATAATTATTTTTTGTTTTGGCCCATTGGATTTTTTTTAATGTCACCTCTAGCATTGTAAATATTGTTCCATGCTTAAACTTAAAAATCGAATCTACATGTAGTTCAAATCTTAATTGTTTCCGAAATCCATCATTTGGTATGCAGCAAAACAGGTGTTACTGTATCTTCCAAAGCCATTTACTAAAAAGTTGACCTTTCATATTCATTTGGTACCAAAAAAATCCTCCCTTTACATGTAGATACCAACTTGAAGATACCAACATCAGAAATTTACTCAACAATGAAAATGACCACACCCATGTAATATTGTGTGCTCGTCACAAGCTTGAGTTGTTCTGATGGTTGTTTGGTTTATTGTGTATCAGATACAGGAGTACAAATATATTATATACATGTGCACTCTATACATGCAGACATTGGGCTAGGTTTAATGGGGTACAATGGTTGATGTCTAGCAGGTGGGGTCATTAGGATCCAGAGGAGGGCAGAGCTACAAGGACATTCTAAAATGGGTACTGATGCTGGGTAGAGTTATGGTGGTCAGGAGTGGACCTGTAAGAGTACAGGATACTACAACCCCGTCAGGCCTCATTCGGAAATTGTGGAATTTCCTGGAAATTGTGGAATTTCCTGTACTTCATGTTTGTTTTATTTATATTTAAATAAAAGGTTTAGCAGATTCAGTAGTTGGGGCCAAGTGTAACTAAAAGCATTACAATTGTTTGTTTTTGACCCAGTGGATTTTGTTTACTCAAATAATGTCACCTATAGCCAGGGTTGTTAAGGAATCGTGATTGAAAAGAAATTTAAGCATCAGGTTTTTTTATTTTAATCTGATTTTTTTATTGATATCGATTTTTAATCGATCTTTGTATGAGTTGTCCAGAAAGCTTTGGTTCTGAAGTTCAATTAAAAAAATGACCAAAGCCCCTCAGGCCTCATGCAGAATTTGTAGATTTTACCGTGCTTCGTTTTTTTTTTCTTTCTTTTTTTCTTTTACAACATGTAATTACACATCAGCCTTGATTCAAAACGATAACAATAGAATCATTTCCATGTTGTAAAAAGACACTTTCTTCTTATGTAGCTCGTGCACCCGGACACCCCTATACAGAGATGGTACGTGCCAGGTGTTCCAGATGATTTTGAGTTGTATATCAAAAGGGATGATATGACTGGATCACAGTTGTCTGGGAACAAGGTTGGTGCACTTTCACTCACTTAAGCAAATATTTGCAGTTCCATGGCTTTTTTTTTCCCTTATAATTTTTGTTTTTCACATTTAATTGGATAAATCAGTGATATTCCCTCAGATGTTGGTCTCAAACTTCGGAAGTTTCCTTTGGGAAAGGATGCCTGTTAAGAAAATAAGTGAAAGTTTCTGACTGCTGAATCACACACCATTAAAAATCTGTCACTTCATGGTTCTTATTTACCGGTACATAGTTACAGGCAGAGGCAATATGAGTAAAGTGCCTTGCTCAAGACCACAAGTACTACAAACCTGTTGTTAACGTGAATACAGAGGTGACGAGAATGCCTCAGGTTTTAAACCAACTGTACAATGCTTCTTCAACCTCTCCTGTACTGATCTCCAGGTGTACTGTCTTCAATTGTTTTCTTATTTGTATTCCCCAAGGTGCGTAAGTTGGAGTTTATTCTGGCAGACGCTGTCTCCAAGGGTTGTTCCACCATCATCAGCTGCGGTGGGATCCAGTCAAACCACAGTCGAGCCACCTGCATCTCTGCCCGGCAACTCGGCCTCAAGACGCACCTGCTCCTGAAGAACACAGAGCTCGTGAGTGTCAGCTGCATTTGTCCCTGTCATGTAAAGTCATCAGTGTCATTGTCGTCATCATTGTCATTGCCCACATTGACACGACGCACGCTGTCATGTCTAACTGTGTGTTGCCATTGTCGTCGTTGCCCGCACCATCTGCATCTTGAGAATCACTCTTATCACGGTGTGCGTCATCTCCAGCATTGCCACGGTAACCACCGTTTTAACATCTTTTCTCAGTCCTTGCTTGCCCATAATAATGATGATCATTTCCTTTATTGGGTACCGTTTCCAGTTGGTACTATGGTTGTCCAACCATTGAGAATCTGGTTTGGTCTTTTTATCCTTTCCCTTAGGATCCAGAGAAGGTACCATATCAAGGGAACGTCTTACTGGACCGTCTTGTCGGCGCTCAGATCCACCTTGTCCCAATTGATGCCACTTACGGCAAAGAGATCCAGGAACGAGCCGATATTCTCATGAAGAAGCTCAGGTAAGTTGAACCAGGTAGGATACCTCAAATGACTGACTGCGTGAATGATCCACATTTATAACTTGAATTAATTTTGTTTTGGACCCGTCTCATACAGGGATGAGAAAGGCGAGAAGCCATATTTTGTACCTTGCGGAGGCTCCAATTCCCTGGGGCTGTTTGGCTACGTCCAGTCATTCCAAGAACTATTAAAACAGGTAGAGTACATTTTTGTATCCTTCAGAAGCACCTTGGGAAACGTTCCTCTTCAGAATACAATGGAGCAAGGTGCAGTGGGCTTGCAAATCTTTAGAGCCTTGATGTACAGCTTGCACAATTAACCAGACGCTGCTGGGGAGCCCGGTTTCAGGCACATAGGCCTTATTCACAAAATCAGGGAGCTCGAAACTGGACAAAGAGCTAGGCCTTATAACAAAAGACTGTACTCGGAACAAAAGACCAAGCTGCTGGGAATTGCTAAGATTTTTCAGTTGTCAGTAGCAGAGGAAATCCGTCATTGTTTTGAAAGATCACCACTGTTTATGGCATTCGGCGCGAGTGGATTACCACCGGGGACAAAAGTGTTCCAGCATTCCAGGGATGAGCGATACAATAGCGCTGCACGCTAATCTGGCCACCAACTGAAAAGACGCCAGTAGTGCACTGTGTCAGTTTCGGGAACAAAAGAAAGTTACATAACACTGCACAATCTGGCATTTCATAGTTGGATTACCCCGCTTTAATTCTCTGAATGCCCCCTTTCGTCAGGAAGCCCCAGAGAAGTTCACCGATATAGCAGTGGCTGTCGGCAGTGGTGGAACCATCGCAGGACTGAGCATGTCTAATTACCTGGCCAAATCTAACTTGAAGTAAGATCTCGAAACTTTTGTCAGAGCCGTGTTTTCTGAGAGCTGTGAATGGCCATCGATTGACCAGAAAATTAAGTTTTTTTATCCAAAAATTGACCAGTTTATCAGCTCTGTTGAATATTTTCAGTGTCTGTCTCTTTATCTATTCAAAACCACTACCATTGTCATGATTAAAAGTCACAATTTTGGCAGAAATTACATCGTTTGAAGACTCTTTTTTGTCTCTTCAGTAGCTCAAAAACAGGCCACTCGAAGACAACAGAAATTGCTGGGTTCTCTCTGAAACTCATACCAAATTACAGAAACGGACATCCCGACATCAGCTAACACTTGTTAATTTGGGTGTTGATTCCTTCTCCTGATCTGGTCAGAATCCATGGCATGGCTGTCGGAGACAATGCCAAGTTTTTCCACTCAGAGTGCAACCGAATTTTGGCCGGCGTAGGGTGGGGCAAGCGACATCCCACGGTGCAGTCGGAGGACCTCTGCGAGATACACAACGGCTCGGTGGGGCGGGGCTATGCGCTGTCCACCCCCGAGGAGCTCGGTAAGGTGGAGTCTGGCCTGCATTTGTGTCGTCCATCAATTCCATATTGTGACTTGCTTAACCATATGCTGCCGGGGAACCCAGTTTTGGGTACCTCAAGGTAATACACAAAGCCGGGCTGCCTAAAATCGGACAAAAGAGCTTAGCCTTGTAACAAAAGACTGTCCTCAGAACAAAGACTGAGCTGCTGGGAATTGCTAACATTTTTTCAATTGTCAATAGCGGAGGAAGTCGATCATTGTTTTGAAAGATTATACCACTGTTTGTTGCATTCAGTACAAGTAGATTACCACTGGGGACAAAAGCGCTCCAGTAATGAGCAATACAATACCGCTGCATGCTAATCTGGCCCGTATTGAAAAGACACCAGCAGGGCACTGTGCCAGTTTCGGGAACAAAAGGAAATTACATAACACCGCACAATCTGAGCTCTTTTTACAAGGCGACAGGCCCAGCTGAAATACTCAGGCGTCACTAGATGTTGTCTGTCAGATTAGAGTAGAAACCAGACAGTCATTCGTGTGGGTGTAAACGTCCAGTAAATGGAGCTATGATTTTTGAAGAATTTTGAAAATGGAAAATCTTGAAAATCACCCGGTTTTACGTCATGCAACTTCAAATAACACCCGGCAGCAAGTGGTTCATACGCATGCATGCTTGAAGTTGAAAACCATGCGACTGTGGCGTAGGTTGATAAAGATGTCTAGTTGACCGTTTCCACAAGAATGAATTGCCCTTGGCAGGTCCCATGTCCAAGATAACTGTGTTAGTTATGTCTGTATGTTATTCATGTGAAGTTACTGATTTTGCTGAATAATGTAATTATTAAGGTTTTGGTGATGCAAGAAAGAGGAAATGTATAGATACTGTGCACCCTTCTTTCCAAGTTTATTGTTTGATACTTGTGTGCATAGCCACAGAAGAAACCTTCACCTTGAAAAAATTATGAATTCAAAAAATTGAATTGGGGACTGAGAACCTGTATAAAAGGTTCTGCATGCGTACCCTTTTCTTGCAGAATTCATCTTTGACGTTGCCGCGGCAACCGGCATCATCCTTGACCCGGTGTATACTGGGAAGGCAGCGTTTTACCTGATCAAGATGATGAAGGAGAGACCGGAGGCCTTCCGCGGGAAGAAAATTCTCTTCATTCACACAGGTACACGTGGACATCCCATCAGTCTGTCATCAGCATGTCCTAACCCCTCCCCACCCAACTTGTTGTGTCAGGACCAGAAACCCCAAGCTCTCGTGTTTGTTTCAGAGAGGTTCGCCATGTCACACTTCACTTCCTTGAGGCAAATGGTGCATTGAAGAAGTTGTTGAATACAAACTACAATTGGAGAAGTGTTGGAATATGTGAATACTAGTATTGAAGAATGAAAGATACTCAAGTAGTACCGCAGTGCAGGATTACTCAAGTAGAATTGGAGCACAGGTACTATATCATTGGAGTCAAAGTGCTACTTGAGTATTCATGGTAGTAAGGAGTGCAAGTACTATTTCTGGGTAGTATTGGAGTGTATTTTGTGAGTAGTATTGATCACGAGTAATTAGTGTACATGTAAGAGAACTTGTACTGTTTGAGTAGTATAAAGTACTACTTAAATACTATTGGAGCTTGTGTGCTACTTGAGCATTTTTTGGAGTTTTGTTGGAGTGGCCTTGGAGGACGGGTACTACAATATGATTTTCTTTCTTTTTTTTTCTCCTTTCTGAAGGAGGCATCTTCAGTGTGTTTGAGGGGAGACTGGAGAGTCTTATACAGAAGAGGCGCACAGTTAACATGGTTGACAGCTGGGCCAACGTGGATGACCCCCCAGAATTGTAGCTTCCATCTGGAGCTCCTTAACCTCCGTCTCACTGCTAAATCCCTTCCTTTTCTTGAGTTGCTAAGGACAGACGTTGGTTTTCAGTGGTGTCCAGCTCTTGACAGGGGCTTTGATGCCGCATTTTTAGGCTTCCATTCACCAACTCGGTCGGTGTGTGAGATGACGCTTGAATCAACGCTCCTGTTTATCAGTCGGACTGATTTGGTGTCATTTGTTACACTTGTCCGACTTGTATTCCGTGTCTTGTGGTGTTTGGGAAATAAACCAGATTGAGAATTCAAACCACGAGGCTCCTACTTTGTCGGTGTACTTCAAATTAAAGTTACCCCAGAACCTGGACGTGTATGAGCCAGCACACGATGTTCGAGTCAACGTATGGCTGCACTGATAGGACAGACTACTGCGCGCGCGCGTTGCTGTTCCTGAACAAACTTGTACTGGGCATGCACCCTTGGAATACCAAAGTGACTGACTGTGATAAAATTTGGGCCAGATTAGTTAAAAGGGTGCACAAATGTTGAAACATTTTTTTTTTTTACACATGTACTAGTTTATTTACACGTTCACATGGCTGGCACAATCTATCGACAAAAAGCAAGACAGGGGTCAAAATTATAACTAACACAAAAAGGCTGCAAGGACGAAACGAAAAGATTTAAATATTTTACAGGCTCAAAAGAAAGCAGACAATGACCAACACACCGAAACTCTTTGAGTGCTCGGGACCTTAGCCCCAGAGGATTTAGATGGCAACGTGCCTCTTCCTCAAGCTGATCCATTTCCGGAAGCCATTCTGACACAGAATGCGCAAGGAGAAAGTGCCCATTTCTGGCCTGAATGTGCGAATGTTCAGAGTGGAGTGTTCTGAAGATGGCGAAAATTGAAAATTCCCGAGATGTACGACTCTTACGTCTACATCAACTTTCCTGTGAATTGTCCCCCCCAAGAAAAAACCCTGAAAGGTTTCAGCCGAGCTGTATAAGGGTCAGTGGATGTACTTGTCCATAAACTTCTTGTGGAATTCCGACCGAAGTGTGTCGTTGATGAACGGTTTTTCCTTCTTGTCGTCCTCACCTCTGGCACAGTTCTTGAAGACTACGTCATCATCCCACCTACACCGGCAATGACAAAAATAAGAGTCAAATCTGTTTGAGGAGCGTCACGACAAAGAATATATTCTGTAGACATTGTCCGCTCATAATGGAAGGACCATGAAGGTCGTCAAATATATTCTGGCGAGCTCTTCACTTCTAGGCACCAAATTCAGAGAGACCCTACCTGAAAATATACTGCTAAACCGTAACTTTACCAGCAACTCTCGGTTTCAAATCACCGTGATTTTACTTTGCAACTTTTTTCAGGAGCAGACCCAGTGCAGGGGTGTGGTCTGGGGTCCAAATCCAGCCGCTGGCCATAGGTTGTGGCCTTGGGCAAGTTACTTTACTCCAACTGGTCTCTCTTTGCCTAGGAATATGCATGGGTACCAGTATCTATCTGGGGAGCAACCTGCCATAGACTGGCAACCCATCCCCAATATTCTGCATTGTTTCATGCCAAGGAAACCACAGATGAGCACCAGCCCAACAAGCCAAATTGGCATGGGCGACACTGACCTTCGGGAGACTTTGAAGTCGCTCTTGTTGGAATTTCCCATCAGGGGATTGCCGCTCAAGATGTTCTCAGTTCGGATCTTCTCCTCTTCAATTTTCCTTTCTTGTTCCTGCAAGTTGAAACACCGGTAGCAAGCAAAAAGCTCTTGAAAATTTCGGACACAAACGCAAACTGATTTAAGTCCAGCAAAACTGGTAAAAACAGCCCTCACTTGATCAATCACCTGCACAAGATGTATCCATCGAGAACAGGAGTGGGTGTGTTCCCACAGCAACGACCGTCCTTTGGGTGGGAACTTGCTGGGGCTGCGTGGGCGCACGAGTTCATTCATGGTGTGAGATGCACTGACCACGACATGAGTGTCCAGACTTCACAAATTTGCTGGGCTTGTGCACAAGACCAGTTGAAAAACTTCCCATCAGCTTGACTTTTCTTTGCTGGTCAGGATTTACTTCAACGATAGAGCTATATTAAATAACTTGAGCGCTGACTTATCATTCTCCATGCCGAGAAAATTTGACGCCGTCCTGGGCACCGACATTTTGAATCCATGTGTATGCTTTTAGAATATTTGAAATCAGATGGAATGAATTTCGAATTATGTACTCTTAACCCCTTCACAACGCGATTCTTTTGACCGTGACTGCTGGACTGTGGTACGCCCAGTAGGCAGAGCCCTATCCAGCAGCAGGCCCACATTGAAACTGCAGGTGCATGATGAATGGAATGTATGTGTGGTATGCACTAATCCTCCCACTGAGCCGTGGCGTTTGCCATCTCTCGGCACAAAAGGGTTAATGCAACGTGCATCAGGGACCGTTAAAATATTTAAAAAGTCACGACAACATTATCTGCAGTGCATATGCGCATGCGGTGGCGCTGTTCACGCTGAGCAAATTGAAACACTCGTTTACTGATTGTGTGTTAATTTTTGCAATCAGACGCAGATATGCAAATAGCCATATAAAAGCCATACAAAATGGACGTTTACAAACATGGATGCAGGCAGGCATCACTTTGTACATGAGTCAGCACTCTAGTTTTATATATAGCTCTATGACTTCAACTCTGGGGTGGATACAGCACTATCAAACTATCCGACCCAAAATATTTCCAACCACTTTTGCCAGCAGCCTAAAGGCACTCCACAGTCTTTGTAAGACTTTCTCAGCTCTATTTCCACAATTAGTCCTGCAGGCAGGGCTGTAGTCAAGTCCCTCGAGAGTCCTGAAAGACGATCACAAGTTCACTTAAGTCGATCCATCTCAAGCCAAGTCACCAGCTACGCAAGTGAACCTGGACAGACGCATCGCCTCTGTCATTGTTCATCCTGCTACTTGTGACTGGTCTGGTGACTAGACCTGTGACAGGACTTGAGGAAGGAGCCTGGCCTCAAATATATCCTCCCCCTATTCTCTTTTCAAGGAATCCTAGCATTATTGTTTCAAGACCTCGGCCATCTTTCCCCTTTCCGTGATAAATTCTCCGAAACTCCAGCAATCTCGTCCCCGGCAACTGACCCCCCCTCCTCTGGACTTGCCTTTCTGGCCTGCTCCAGGGCCCGTTCCTTCTTGATCTTGTTGAGTTCTGCCAGGAGATCAGCAGTGTCATCGTCACTGTCTGAGTCGTCACTCTAAAAACGATAAACCCCAAAGAAGTGAGCTCCGATACGACACAAGTATGTCTCTTAAATTATGTTGCCGAGGACAATAACGTATTATTAGAGTGTAAATCTCCTTAACAAAACGAAATTCCTGCAACAGTCACTTCGTCTAAAACAGGAAATCTTAGTTTCAGTGTACAAAAAAGCTATGTGCACTTTAACCCTCCTATGCTGAAGTCACTCTTTGGGTCATTTGGTAAGGACTGCACAAAAGACCCTGGGTCATTTTGTGCTGACAACCTACTGTGTACACACTGAACCTGTGCATGTTTGAGTTCCATACAGAAACTACATGCTCACCAGTGACTGTGGGCATTTGGGCACATTTGTGCTGTAAAACCATAGGAGGGTTAATGAGTATATTAGGATCATCTGGAACTAGACGGTGCTATTATAGTCGTACATCACATAAATGGATAGAAACCTCTCTGCAATATATAGATATGACGCCTTTGGAGATCTTTAACCATACTGCTTTCAAAACCATGTGGTCAATTGAAAAATCTCTAACATATATTGTAGAAAAGCTCATCTGCGGTTGTTCCACATCTGAGGTTATCATCTGAAATGTCACGGTCAAACAGCGGGAGCATTAAATTAATTCTTTCTGGCCTCCCTAGAGTTCTGGGCAGATGAAGGCCACACTCACGTCCTCGTCGTCATCTTTGTCGATCGGGTCGTCGGCGTCCAAGTTGGCTGCCGGAATCTGTTCGATGCGAGGTCTCTTGGCACTGCTGCTGGTACTGCTGTTGCTGGACGATTCTGTGTGGGGGAAGGGGCATATTAAACTCGTATCAAGTCGGCGTTCTGCTGCGAAATGAAGATCCGAAGGCAAATTCTCTCATTTGGAAGTACCTGTGAGTTCGGACGGGGAAACAGCGTGCCAACCTTGTCAACTTGCGCAGGCCTGAGAAAACACGGGTTTGCGTGATGGAAATCATGAAACCTTTTGTGAGGACCGAGTCTGGATCGCACATGGTTGCCCCCGCTTTGAAAAACAGTTTTGGAGGCATACTGGGGTTAGAGGTTTTGTTGCAAAATGCGCAGGAACAGTGAAGGCAATCACAATCAAAGATGCAGTGCTGTAGTCGGGTCCATCGTAAGTCCTCCCGTAAGTCCCTTCCCAAATCCAGTCCCCAGTCCTTTCACGAGACCAGTCAAAAGTAACAGGGTGGACAATGAGAAACGAGTGCTTCTGCCACAGTTCATTTGAATGGCTTGTGAGTTGGCTTAAGACTTAATGACTTGGGATAGACTTGTGACAAACTTGACTACAAAACTGCAAAAATGTGGTTTGTGGTTTTTCACAGCTTTTTTTTTCCCCCAAGCCCCTCCTGGGTACCAGATCATCCACTTTTTTTTTTCCCAAGCCCCTCCTGGGTACCAGATCATCCACTTTTGTTTTTCCCCAAGCCCCTCCTGGGTACCAGATCATCCACTTTTTTTTCCCCAAGCCCCTCCTGGGTACCAGATCATCCACTTTTGTTTTTCCCCAAGCCCCTCCTGGGTACCAGATCATCCACTTTTGTTTTTCCCCAAGCCCCTCCTGGGTACCAGATCATCCACTTTTGTTCTTCCCCAAGCCCCTCCTGGGTACCAGATCATCCACTTTTTTTCCCCAAGCCCCTCCTGGGTACCAGATCATCCATTTTTTTCCCCAAGCCCCTCCTGGGTACCAGATCATCCACTTTTTTTCCCCAAGCCCCTCCTGGGTACCAGATCATCCACTTTTTTTTCCCAAGCCCCTCCTGGGTACCAGATCATCCACTTTTGTTTTTCCCCAAGCCCCTCCTGGGTACCAGATCATCCACTTTTTTTTTCCCAAGCCCCTCCTGGGTACCAGATCATCCACTTTTTTTTTCCCAAGCCCCTCCTGGGTACCAGATCATCCACTTTTTTTTTTCCCCAAGCCCCTCCTGGGTACCAGATCATCCACTTTTTTTTCCCCAAGCCCCTCCTGGGTACCAGATCATCCACTTTTTTTCCCCAAGCCCCTCCTGGGTACCAGATCATCCACTTTTGTTTTTCCCCAAGCCCCTCCAGGGTACCAGATCATCCATTTTTTTTCCCCAAGCCCCTCCTGGGTACCAGATCATCCACTTTTTTTTCCCCAAGCCCCTCCTGGGTACCAGATCATCCACTTTTTTTTTTCCTCAAGTCCTTCCTGGGCACCAGATCATCCACTTACCCCTGTTGGCCCGATCCCCTCGCTTCTCTCGGGCCACGGCCCGCTCCCTCTCCTCCAGGTCCTTGCGCAGGTCACGGCGGCTGACTTCCTCCGCCGTGTCCTGACCGCTTTGCCTGCGGAGAACAACCGGCCGGAAATCATTTGGTTTTTCTGCCGACCAAAACAAGGCTGGAGTGCATGGTGATTCCAAAAAAGTATTTGAAAAGCATGATGTGAAAAGATATTCACAGGAAAAAAAGGCAAAACTTGAAAAACAGGCGGACAATATTATTCACAAATTAAAAACAATCAGCGAAATCTGTAATGAAAATTAACATGCTAACACTAAAAGTGTTCACTTGAAGAAGAGCTCTGGTAAGGAACTTGGGTATTTTTAACACCCCCCCCCGAAATGTGAGCTGTGATTTCAGCAGATGCAAAATCCACCACATACTGGTTGATGTTACCAGGGTAAGTCCAGAAAATTAGGGGTCCATTTTTTGTGTGTCCCTGTCACATCTGACATATGATTTTGTAAGTTCAGAACACATTTTCTAATTTCCAAGAGTGATGAATTAATGCAAGTTACCTGCCAAACAAATAGTAATAGTTTGAAATCAATTCCGTTGATATTTCCATGTCAAATAACAAAGGTCAGATGTAACAGGGACACAAAAATATCAAACATTTAGACCCCTAATTTCTGGAATAACCCACCTCTGAAACTTACAACACGCTGTGGGTAATAAATATGATAAGCCAAGTAGGCAGGCTACAAGTTAACCTCAATTCATAATAACCTTAGACAGTCTTCCTATTCATCAACATGCAACTTGACCGTGTACAAATGTACCAAGCGCCAAGTCCATATAAGGAAATTCTTTTGGACAATTTGCACAAGAAATATACCATGAAATGGACAGGGGTGTTCGGGAAATGAAAGTAAAATTCTAAAACAAAATCACTGGAAATCCATCATACACTGACTTCTTTTGACTCTCTGACTAAAAAAGTACGCAGCTCGGGCATCAGTCACATTCATACTTCTGAGCCGGTCTCAAACGCACATTTAAGACCAGCCAAGCAAATGTCTATTCCCTTATTCAATGTTTTGCAAGGAACCTGACGCAGTACGGTATTCAAACAAACTGACAAACAAACTGACAGATGCTTCTAACAAAACTGAAACATCAACACCCAGTTTCCAACGATGGTAGCTAGTTCAAACATACATTGCAATGTAACTATTGACCCTAGAATCCCTGGGGACGTATGGGCTTAGATACCACCTCAGTCCTTCAAAATTCTCCTACTGCCTCCATAGAGAAATTGGATCCAGCCTCAATCCTCCAAAATCCTCCATTGTTTCTTGAGTGTGTTCCTTGGAGGGAGTGACCACTGCCTCAATCGCTTAAAATTCTCTGGCAAGTCCTGCCGTTATTTTAAGGCAGTGCAAATGGTATCCTGAAGCAGAGTGGGCGATTTTACAAGTCATCTCGGCATGGGTGTATGCATGAAGGAGCATGAACAGCAAAGGTCAAACCCAAGACCTCGACTCAACGCGACCTTCGCAATCGGCCACACATTTCTTGCTTTTAGCCTCGGTCCTTCCGAAGTCCTCTGAAACCACTCAGAGGATTTTGAGGAGCAAAGGTTGGGGTCAAACTGCAGAGAATCTGTGATGGCCACCCCTAATGAGCCTGACCGTACGACAAAAACATCAGGAAGGCACACAGATGCTGCACAACATTACCTGTACTTCAGTTTGGTGTGCGCCGGCAGATCTCGGCTGGAATACTGCTTTGACATAGCACTCAAGTCACCGCCCTCACCCTTGCCTCGACCTCCCCTGGCGGGGTCAAAGGTCGGTCTTGCCGCTGTCGTCATCTCTGGTGATGCTGTGTTTTACAATATTTTGGTTGAAAAGCTTTGCTGAACTTTTTTTTTAAGATGTTCAGGCAGTGATGTCTTCTTGTAGTCTGGTGCAATTTAATTATGTATTTTCAGATGGATAAATGCAAGATGACTCGAGAAGTTTGGAGGTCCCCTTGTGTGCGATCAAAACCTGTGGAAATAACAAGAGACCTCATTGGTTAAAGTTTCCCTGAAAAAGGAGCACATCCTTCTTGGAGTCTGTAAAAAAAAGCCCTTTTCAGAATAAATTGAAACTCCAAACAATGCACAGAATTCAAAATTCAGGACTGCAAAATCTTTATTGTTTTTGAAGAAACCTTCGAATAAATATGTGGTAGATTAGTGACCACTTTTCATTTGTGGCCATTTGTAGGCCTATTCATTAATAATGGCAAGCAATAACCGGATTTGAACTTTTGGTTTTATTTTGCTGTAATACCAAAATTTGAAATCTCAAATCTGTACATCAAACAAGCCACTGATGTATGCCATAAACAAGGTCTACCCATTGGAAATCAATGTCTATCAATTAAAAATGAAGCTTGAAAAGGGTTAATGAGGCTAATATTGTTTCATATTTTTACTACTTTTTTAACACAGGCCTAGGCTTATTTGCAATCATACCAGAATGAACGCATCATTGATTGTATTTGTTATGATGTACCACTTAGATGTTTAATGTCTACAATCAACATTTTCAAATTCCACCCCTATTTTCATTAAAAAATTACTTGCTAAAATGCAGCATCTTTTCAACATTTAATGCAAAACTGACGTGCAATGCTTTATTGACAGATTGAACAGGTGAGAGTTAGACAATAGCCTAGGCTATGTAGAGAAAAAAGTGGCACTTGAATGCAAGATTCTTTCAAGCTGCACAGAGCAACAGGCAACCAAAACAATTAAATACCAAATACAACTAGGCCGGACTAGTATGACTAGGACTGCTCTAGCCCCACTACTGCGGGGCTAGAGCCCGTCCTAGCCCCACTAGTGGGGCTAGTATGACTGCTCCAACAACACAACAGCGGTCATAATCCTGACCGGATATTGTCAGCCAGGCCTGAGGCCAGTTTGCGCAAGTTTAATGTCAGACAATTTAAATGCACACGAATCAAGTAATGATACCTTCAATCGTTACTCCAATACTACGTATTTAGTGATTGAATATATGAAACAAAAACTGCTCTACTTCTCAAGAAATCAAAGAAAAGCTACCTGAACCTCACCATTTCAAAAATTCCGTAACGGAGGTCGCCATCTTGCGAATTATGATTCAACCCCGAGTTCAAAGGTTAATTAAGTGTGATTTCGCTCGCTGGTGCCCTGAAAGTTTAGAGATAGTATCCCATGGATGCTTTTATTGAGACCAGTGAAATTGATCAACAAATTCCCCGTACGAACTACGATATGATCCGCCGTATACGCGTACACGGCCGGCCGGCGCGCGCTCACAGGCAAGTAAGTAGAGCTAGCTAGGCCAACTGCGAAGAAAGATGGAGAATTCTGTCGGTGGCAATTTTACTCCATCTGACGGTAATGGCTTACCCACACCAACGCGTCAAGCGGGGATGGTTTGCACCTTGTTCGATGGGGATGAGGCGAAATGTGTAAGTTACCAGTATTTATAACTCGAGTGAACATGGACAGATAGAGAAGCTCGGCCAAATTTAAGTCCCATAAATTCGCTTTGACGGATCAAATGCCATTTGATGATTAGCCGGATCATCGATGAGTCATTTTGTCCGTTTAGTAGTTTCATGCTTGGCACTGGTAACAGGCATAATAGGGTGGTTCACATCTTAGAATAAGATTTTCTTTGTTTCTGAATGTAGCAAAATTCGATAGGGCCTAGGCCTACTTTTTAAAACTTTCTACAGATTTTTAACTTTTGATTCATTTGATTTGTTAATTTTGTAACCAATTTGAGCATTCCTCCAAGAAAAATTAAAGTAACTTGCTTCAAAATACCAAAAGCTTCCAATGATTTTTCCCTCTTTTCAGGATGCTGTTGTTGGAGTAAAGAAAGCAATGGCATCTCTGTCATTGATTGGGTGGTGAGTAGAAGAAACATTTAACAATGCAGCTTAATTGTAATGAACTCAGCTGCGAATTAGAATTGGCATTACTATTGTTTGGTTTTTCATGTGACGTATCTTAGCCCAGTTCTCAAAATTAATGATGTTTCTCATTTTCCCCCAGTTTGTTTATGATAGGAGTAATATGGCTCTTCAAGAAGCACGTGGTTTTTGTGCAGCGTTTGATCCTTTATCTGACAATCGCAGCGTTCTTTGATAGCACAGCGTATCTGATGGTGAGTTTCTCCACTTGTATTCCACCGTGGCATGGATGTGATATCATAAAGCAGTCATGGCTATATTTGCCCACGTTAAATTTATACCGGGTCACATATTTCCCATGAAGTCACAGCACGAAACTTTGCTATCACTTATTGGCTGAATAAATATAAGCCGCTCTTTAATTTTGTGTTAAGTTTCTAAGATTTATTGATGTAATTTTGATTGATCTAAATTTGCTGATTTTCAGGCCAACGTGCAACCAGATGGGCCGCTGTGTGACTTTGAGGCATTCTGGCTCTCATTCTGGGGTGAGAAATTCGTCAGTGAAGTGTTTCCGGCATCAGTGTTCACATACGTGTTTCTTGCGCTGAGCAATAACAATTTCCTGTTGTTTCCTCTAACGTTTTTAACCCCAAGAGACTGCAGTAGTTTTTCTGGTATACATTGCATTTTCTTCATTTTCCGAAAAATTTCCTTTCAGATTGGGCTGTGTTGCTGTGGGTCACGTGTCTCACTGTCAACCTGTTCTTGATTACTGTCAAAATGATCCGGATGGACCGCTATGAAATGTGAGTGACCTTCCTGTGGCCTCGGTCGGGTTTTGTGGGAAACAGGATTTGGCATCCATGAATAGTGATGGCCTTTCAAGGCCAGAAAATAGATTTTGTTGACAAGTTGGAATGGTGTCTGTTGCTGAATTGCAAATCAGAATGAATTGAGTTTTTTGGCGTGTATGATGTAAGAGGAACTTGCTGGCAAAAAATGTGCCTCTGTGTTTGTCATTGAGCAGGAATGGTTGCCATGGTGATCACTAATAAACTGGAAGGCAACTCTGATGAATTTCCTGGTTTTTTTTTCATTGCCAGTGCATTGGATCAATTGGGCCGTTAACCCATGATGAGTTAGAACAAACATTTACAAATTACATCTCTTTTATCCTCGACCAATTGGTCATAGGTTTCTTCACAAAATACCATCCGGACCAAGAGAAGCCTTCTTCCTTCCCCCCCCCAAAAAAAAATATCAACAAAATACGTACGGGGAGTGAACATATGCATGAAACCAGAGTAAGAAATAGAGAAGCTGTCAGTTTGAAGCGATCATATACCAGAAACAGAAGGAATTCCAATCTTACTCTTTTCTTTCCGCACCCTAATTATTCCCCAAAGCACACCCTGATTTCGTATGTTAATGAAGTCAGTACCGCACAGGTCAGCCGCTGTCACTTTATGAGGTAAAGCCCAACTTGATTAAAGCCCAACTAGGTATATAGAAGTTTTCTTTATGTTTCTGCTCTTCCTGTGTCTTCTAACAACTTCCTGCATTGCATGGTTGTGTTCATAGACTATACCATGCCATTTGTTGGACCGTCGCACTGGTTATATCTCTCCTTCCGCTGATCGGAGATAACTACGGGCCAGCCGGGGCATGGTGGTAAGTTCTGAGTTGCTTGAAAAGTAGCTCCTATGCAGTGTTTGGAAAAATTACTACTACTCATGTCTGAACCAAATGACTGGCAAGTCGCTCGAGTCACGTTTGAGGCTCTGAAAACAAATCTTGCACAGGGTGAATCGGTATAAACTCTTGGCATTTTTTTTCCACATAATGTCCATTTTCACCAGACAAACTCAGAGACACGTGGAAACAACGATCTCTTTTTCGCTTGTTCTGATCATGGAGACTGACACAAAATCACTGGAAAGACAAATGAACTTAGGACTAAATTTGAGATTCTTAGTCACGCCTGAGCTTGCATACATGTTTTGACCTGTATGTGTTGGTACAAAGGATAGAGAATTCTAGAGACTGAAAAAAAAAGACTGTCTCGCTCACTCAATCCTAACGAGTACTATACTTGTTGCTGGAGTTTCATGATTTTGCCTCTTTTTTCCGACTTTGATAGCTGGATAAAAGAGGAATCAACTGCCTGGAGATTCTTCACGTAAGTGTGATGACACTACTTAGTTACTATGATTAAAGATAATAGGTCGTGACCTCCACTGCCCTTGTCTTGGCCTAGTGAGTGACTCGTTAAAAATAACCTTATGTGGATATCAAATTTTCACCGAACAGTTCAAAGATTAGGTTTGTTGTTTTCGTAAGCCTTTTAAAATACGAATATAACTACCCTCATCCCCATAGGGCCCACCCCAACGTCCTGAACCATTCCACAACAGGCCACAATTGTTCATTTTCAGTGATCAGTATTAAAGCTCAGAACTAGAACTGAAGGCCTAGTTCTAGAACCAGAACTTGAAGCCTAGTTCTAGAACTTGAACTATCAACTTTTTAATACTTTCCTTGCAGGTGGTATGGTCCACTGTTCATCATCATCATAGCCATGTTTATCCTGTACAGTTACATCATCTTCATCCTCAACAAAAAGGTAGACTGGTTAAACGTCATGAGTTAACTAGTTAGTTAATATTTTCAATCCGTATAACTGGTAATTTATCACCAGTAAGGCAAATTACGTACTTGAAAGTGTTGCTATATTTTCAGTGTACAATGTTTTTAAACCTGGTTTTCTGTTCTGTCGGACCAGGTCAAGAGTTGGCAGGGAACTTACGAGCCCGAGATTGAGAGGAACCGGCAGATCCTGAAGGCGGAGATCCGCCCCCTCCAGGCATACCCATTCATCTACTTAGCCCTGTCTGTCTTCCCTTTGATAAACAGGTACCAATGTACTTTCTGCTGTGTCCTCACATTTTACTCCTAAATGAGCGGAACTGTGTGAAATTTTTGAATTTCGTTATACCAAAATTAGCAGGGGGTAGCGTTGAAGGTACTGACACAATCTAGTTTTTCTTCAAGTTGTCAGGGAGCTAGGCAGTCTTCAAATGTCACACAAGTTTGTTTTTCCAAAATGGAGGGCAGTTTAAGGCAGGTTTGACTGCTAAGCTGCTGACTGCTTGGAAAACAATATCCTGCAAACCTTGTTTTTTAATTCATTCCTATGTTCCAGAATACAGAACGCAGCCAATCCAGGTAATCCCATCTTTGCGCTGGTTATCCTCCACGCCCTGACGTCGCCCTTGCAAGGGCTGGTCAACGCCGTGGTGTATGGCTTAGATCGAGAGACACGCAGCCGTCTGTCATGGACACAGATTAAGGTGTGAGCCCCCACTGCTACAGGCATTGCAGTCCAGCACTTCACAGTCACTGAAAAGTCTTTGCAAGAACATTACCAATAGAGGCTTTGCGTGGTAGCCATCTTGACAGGCAGCTCTTTAGTTTGATGCAGAAACCTCCTTTGTGCGTATACTGTGGAACAAAAGCACTGGCCTGCAAGATGGCAGCCATGCTAACCCTCTATATCCCTGTTTCAATACAAGCTACATGCCAACCGTCAGACCTGAACAACCTAACAAAGACATTCATGTTTTGTTCACTTAAGTTGGGCTAAGCAGGGCTCAAACTCATGACCTCTCAATCGTGGATGCAAATAGGTGAGCAAGACAGGACAGCTGACCACTTCAAATTCAGCATGGTTTGAGATAATTAAGCAGAGGGGAACATTAATTTGGCCACGAAGCAACTATGAGCAATTCTCAGATTCACTGGGCATCATTTCTGAACATTTCTGGGCTAACTATTCACAGCTTTTGCTTAATGGATACTTTTTGTGCTCATCTCTAACCTGGCTTAGCATCGCCACTATTCAACGTAATACGTGTACAAGTCGGCCATTTTGTATCTGTGTTTTTGTCCTCTTTGAAAGGTGATGGCTAGGGTGTTACTTATGCCTTCATAGTTCTTGTATTTGTCAGTGTCGCCCTGCCTTTGCCAAGTTTATCTGGAGACTGTTCTTGTCAACCCATCCACTCACCCACTACCTCCTCTCCCACGTTTGACTCATCCATCTACATCCCACTTCTCCCTCTCTTGTCCTCCTCAATTCTCCTCGGACCCATCGACTCACCAACCCACCCAAATCCCCCCATTCATTTTGCCCACCCTACACTCTACTGACCCCTCTGGGCACCCTTCGCACATCCCCCTCTCTTGTACCCCTCAATACAACCTCCACCTATCCATTTACCCCCACCACCCCAATCCCCACATTCCTACCACCCATCCTACGCCCTGCTGACCCCTTTTCGCACCTTCTGCCTACCCCCTCTCTTGCCACACCCGTCAATTCAACCTCCAACCATCCACTCGCTCCTTGCCACCCTTATTTCCACTTCCTGTTCCGCGTCCTGTACCCTGCTGGCCCCTCTCTGCACCCCCCTGCTTTCCCTATCTTGTACCCCTTGATACAATCTCATCCATCCTTTCACCCTTAACACCCCTATTCACACATCTCTTTCACCCATCCTACACCCTACTGTCCCCTCTCTCCATCCTCCTCTTGAACCCCTCGATTCAACTTCCGCCCATCCACTCACGCCCCTGGCCATCCCTTCCCTTCTCACTGACAGGCGGCATACCAGGGTCGTTCGATCCACCAGCCCATCCGGGAGTACCCCTTAGTGTCCGCGCCCGAGACCCCCGAGCTGGAGGATATGGGCCCACTGGCCATGAAGTCCCTCAAACACTCCATGTGAATGACCAATCGAACAATCAGGCAGTTAGTATCCTCAGAACGTCTCAACAAAAGAGGGCCCTGTTATTTCTCGTTATTCCTTCAGCTAAGGTTGTACATGGTGGCATGTAAGAAATAAGCAATGATGTCTGGTGATGGTTTCCTTTTTTTTTTGGCCTCCTCGTTTCATTGCACTTTAGTTTCCACTCATGTTTTATTCATTTCGCTATATCTACTAACTGCAGTCTTCAAGGTGTACTTTTGCATTGGGGAGATGTTGATTTATATAACGGGTTTGGCCCTATTTTCTTGAAAATAGTTCGCAGTACCCACTGCTTCACCCGACTCAGACCGGCCGGCCGACCCCTGCAAACTCGGTGGTCGAGTGGTTAAGACATCTGCACTAGTAAGCAGGAGGTAGTGGGTTCGAGTCCCACCCGAGTAAGCTTGGGAGTTTTTTTGCAAGCTCTCGGACAAGCACTGAGCATACAGTGTTTATCAATATATACGTTGGGTTTAAGGGCAAAACCCGTTATATAAATTAACTGCAGTCTGTTCTTTATTTCTTTTGTTCCTGCTGTTATCTGCCCATTTACTCAAAGTGCAGGTTAATTTGTGTTGGCTTTTTCATCACCGTTACTTCAGTTATTTACCTTACAATATGTATGCATGTACCGTGCTGTAGCCATTGTGGGCAAACCTCGGCTTTGTGGCTGGCTCCAGAGCCTGTTCACGGTCTTGATTTGCCAGAAGCAGATGTAACTGCTGGCGCTCTGGCTCTCTTAATCCAATCCAAGGGATCTAAAACTCATGAAGCCAGAGCCACCGCCTGAAGTTGCATCCGAGGTTTGAAATGTGGCTGCCACATCACACTGAGCAGTTTAAGGGAAATTAGGCAGACACCTTCCATAGATCTGGAAAGAGTGCTTCTGCCATGGCATGGTCTTCAAGTGACAAGATCTTTGCATATTTTCAATTCACTTTTCACCCAGGCTCACTTTTTGTCAAACTGCTGGCAAAGTTAAGCCATGTCAAAGAAACAGTTACCTTTTTGCATGTTTGTGTTTACATGTCCATTTAATTTCAGTAGTCCATTTCTCAAGCTGAACTTTTTAGACCTTTCCTTCAAAACAACTCGCTGTTTGAGCTTCATGTCAAACGTTTATCTATCTTTCAACTCTATTCTCCTCCTAATGTACTTTTGAAATTTCTTGAAGTTTTCCTTTGTTTTCCTGAAAATGCATTTGCCTCCAATGAAATTCTAAATCGTTCCAAATTGCCCTCAGTAAGATCCTCTATATGGCATGCCTTTCAAACTGCAGTGTTGTGTCTCTCAGTTTGAGTGTAGTGACGTGGAGCCATGCCGGTGTGGCTGTCATGTTTTCAGCTATAATTAGTTTTTTTGAATTATTTCAGGTGAGCTTTTTGAGTCGCTTCACCAGGGAAACGCAGATTCAGGAGTACCCTCTCCCGGAGGAGGCCGACCACCCACCGGCGCCCCTGGGGGACAATGCTAGCGAGGGAGATGAGCTGCGATCGCCTGACGAGGTGCACGTCGCTGAGGGCGTTGGGGCAGAGGAGGGCGGGGGGATGACAGCGGTGGAGCTGGCAGAGGAGAAGTAAGCCCCCGAGCGAGCTCAGAAACGTGCTAAGTGCAGACAGATATCTGCTCCGTAAAAATGGGTCAGCAGCTACAAAGCCATGGGGGTGTATCCTTGCCATAACTGGTGTCCTGTCAATTTCGGCTCAGCTCAAAAATTCATTAAGCAAGATTTTCTGTTGGAGAATTAGAGTCTAGCGGTGGTCTTGGCCGCAAGGGAGAACCCAAAAAACCCTGAAACCCGTTCATTACATGGACATTTCATGAAAGTACTTTCAATCCCACCGGAATCTATCCTTTTGCGTACTGTCTTAGAACATGAAACTCAGTGAATCAAAAACAAAAAAAAACAAAATGGGCATTCTGTTTACAGATGGCTTCATCAAACATCGAAAGTCAGGACTTTCATCTTTAGAAGCTCAAACTTCAAAGCATTGAGTGCAGTAACATGCATGCATGCTTGGTTTCATTCTGGGTCTGACATCGTTTGAACGCGATTCTTGTAAAAACGCTCAAACAGAAACATATAATTAGATGCTAGTTGTTCTGCACTCATATTCCTCATTAAGTAAACATGTATGTACATTGTCTATTGTCTTGACTGCGGTTTTTATGCATGTACTTTTCTCGTATTGTAAAGTTTACCGACTCAGTATCTACTCGGAATGATTTAAATTTGTAGTGTATTGTGTAGTTTTAACCATAACATGTAAGATGTTCTCCCTCAGTGTACACGTACAAGTGTTTGTATGTACCTGTATTCTGGTGTCTTGTAATGGTCTCGTAAACTTGTACGTGTCTTTGAAACTTTAAACAGTACTGTGACGAGTTTGCGCACAGCTGTTGAGGGTGCTGTGTGTGGTCCACTACCCAGAGCCAGGGTTGGTTTTTACTGCCTCGCAGCAACTTGGCACACAAACGCGTACGGATTTTTGGGCTTTCAGTTGAGTGTGCACAGTAATATGCAATTCAGAGGCACTGCCTGGTCTCAGAGGCATGCAAATAAGGGGAAAATAGACGAAGGCTGGGCAATTCTGAGTGGCGCAGCTAATCGGTTGATATAAAGTTGCCTGCTTGTAGTCTGTAAGGGGAACAATAAATTAACGGTGCTCGCATAACGACCGTTGGCTTTCTTCGGATGTTGAACCTCTGAAGGAAAAAGGCTACCAGGCCGCAGGGGCCAGTCTCAAGGAGTTCCTAACCCCAGACGTCACAGGCTCAAAATCCTGCTTCCATGTCTTGTGTTCAAACCAGAATCTTTCATAATTGAACAAGTGGTGCATTTAAGTAACCTGCAAGTGTGCATATGTTTTTGGAATCAGATGTGTGAAGATATCATCATGGAACTAGAAACATGTGACCCACTCTGAGAAAAGGTGTATTAAGTCGTGCAATGCGAAAATGCGTCATGGCCCATTCCATGTGCCGAGGGTGAAAATATTTGGAAATATTTTGAGGCCAACTGCTTGACCAGAAAACCTCTGTTGCTAAGGAAAACCAAGAGAGTGTCTAATTTAAGTTTAATGTTTCTGTTCGTTATGTTTAAAGAGCATTATCTCAGAAGCATGTGTGATAAAATGAAATGAATATGCACATGGCAGATGAGTCCAAAATGCAAACTGCCACTGGGATGAATTATATATCAAATTCAAAAAAATGTGACATAATACACCTTTTTGCAGAGCCCGTCACATGTATCGAGAACAAAGAAAATACACGTACATGTACTGTTGTATTAAAAAAAGAATCAACATTTCAGTGATTGCTTTATAAGCAACCTGATATGAGAAATGCTAAAGTTTGATCGCCACTGTGGCCTTTAAACTGTATTTGTCAAGAGTTATATTGAAAGAATTACAGTGACTGTTATCTGGCAATTTTCAGCTTGAAAAAAAAAATTGGTTTAGAAAAAGCTGTCAGTTTATTATTTCTGGCTTGAGCTTATTCAACGAAAAAACAAGATTTTGTAATCATTGCCCGTGAAAATGTATTCTGTAACCTTGAAGTCTCTGACACCTAGAATTTTCTTGATTTATCTCGGCAAAGATTCTTCCGTAACTAGCCAAAATCCCTCAGGAAACTAAACACTGAAGGCACATTTTCTTTTTGTACGTAAATTGACTCACTTAGCCTTATGTAAGCGTATGTTGCTGAAGCAGCAGTGTGTCAGTTACACTAACAGGTGTCAGGATTAGCGGCCATCATCTTGCAGAAAAACAAGACAAAAGCAATATCATACATGAACATGTAGTTGGTTAAACTAGTAATCAAGACAGATTATGTACAGATAGAGCAAGATGGATTTGGATTGAGTAGTCTCGCCTTTTTTATACTAAAAAATCATGCTTAGTGCTATGGTACAAATATGCTTAAAGAAAGTGTTGACTAAAACCCTAATGTACATATTTACAGGAAATAAAGGAGTTATTTACAATGATAACTGGAGGCTCTTTTCTCTCAATTCTGAATGAAAATATTAACCCTAACCCTGCCAGATGCAGCAAAGCCCACCAGATGAAACAGTCTGATGTACTTTGATGTACGGGGCGATCAACAGCAGCCAAACAAACTGGCCATGGCAAGGGGAGTTAGTCCCATTGAACAATGCCACTGTTGGATCTTGTGGTGACTGGCAATTACAGACTCCCAGGCTGTTTGGCCTTGGGGCTCGGGGAGAGTTGACCCGTTGGATCTCGTTACTCTGGGCTGGCAAGCCACTTTGGCAAATGATGCAGTTTTGGTGTGTCTGGTAGGGTTTTCAGCCAAAGTAGGCTTGTAGCATTCAGAGATTACGGTGCCCCTTGGGCAAAATCGGTGTTTGCCTTTAACGGTATGGTGCCTCACTCACTGTTCGGATTGCAAAGTTTTGAAGGCATAGCAGCAGGCAAGTTGGTGAATTGCCGTTCCTGGTTCAGATAGGAAATGTGAACGAGATTAGTTTTCAAAGTCTGAGCAAAGTATTTTCGACAACTGGAGGCCAACTGGTTAGGGCTGTGCCGAAAATCTGAATATTCGATTGACAGTCGAATATTTGAATATTATTTTTCAAATTTGAATATTCGAATGCAAAATTCATGAAAAGGAAGGGAAAATTTTGTTTTGTTTAAAATGTGAATAATTGCACTTTGGAGGCTTGTTTCCAGCAGATTTAAATGAAAAGCATCAGAAATCTTACCGCAATTTAAAAAGTAAATTATTCATTAGACAATTTAAAAGGAATAGAAATTTTCTTTTGGGCAAGAACTCTTGTTCATCTCTTAAATCTTGCTAAATCATGGCTGGAGATACTCTTAGATGTGAGAAGCTATAATATCGATCATAATGTACAATTGCGTGTGTTATTGCAACTGATGTTGTATATGGTTTGTTCATCAACAATCTGCCGGTCAGGCAACCAAATATTCGGATATTCGATCAAATTGAAAGTCGAATATTCAAATAGTGAATTATTTGAATTGACTCGGCCCTACAACTGGTAATAATTTCACAGCAGCAATTTTGCTGCTGCTATTATCTCTATGGCAGGCCTTTTTTAATCTCCTGTGTTTCACATGCATGTGGTTTGCAATAGTTTGCTGCCGGGCAACATGTTTCTCGCACATCCTAACATCAGGAGTAGCATGACACAGTAACGAAAAAATGAAAAAAGTCGTCAAATGAAAAAGTTCTTTGATGAATCCACTCACCTGCGATTCCCTGAAGTTCTGCTCCAGGACCAAGTTGAGCTGCTCTTTCAGCTTCCGCGCCTTGCCAGCGGTGAAGATGATGGACTCGCTGAGGTCGGAAACTACAGGGGCAAAAAAAACGAACAGGCGTGAAAACCACCAGATTGCGACGGGAGAGCTGTCTTCCTCAGAATAAAGTCAGACAGACCAATGTCATTTTAAATACTACATGTAGATACTGGATCTGGAATTGTGCCAAGATAGTGGATCTAGAATTGACTGGCACTGTGATCATGCTTCTCAGGTTGAGAAGGGAAAGCTCGTACTCTTGGCCTTGCTGAGTATTTGATGAAGGTTGTTGACTCGGAGCAAGAAGCCATCCAACTGGGCTTGGGCCACCTCGGCCTCCTGCAGCCACTGCCGCAGCCTGGCGTTGACGTAGAGCGACTGCGCGGATCGAGAAAACACGACAAACTATCCATGAAGTGAGGCATTACACAACCAGATACTATGGCTAATTCTGATGCAATATTCAATACAACAATGTTTCCACTGCTAACAATAAGAGCGGTGTCAGTCCACAATTCTGCTTATAACAAGGAAATGCTTAGGTTCCAACGCTTTGTTCTTCACTGTTTTCATTCCTGAAAACGTAAGGTTTCTGTTGTAACAAGGTTATTTGCAAAATCTGAAGAACATCTTGTTAGCGAGGTTTGACTGTACATTGGATGAGGGTTTTCAAAATAGAAAAAATAAGAATTTAATCCATCAGACTCACGTTTCTGACTTGTTGCCGTAAATTCTCTAGATCAGCATCTAATTTTGCATCATCCTTTGCACTGTAATCTTGCCAATGTACCTGTAAAAAAACAGTAAACAAGGTCACACAAAATTCAACTTCCAATTCGGTTTAGATATTACAGGGCTGATGATGAATTGTTTCTAACGTTTTCCCTGTTGATCATCCTAATTTAATGCCCTGTGCCGCCCCTCTCTGTTATATCTCCGCCTAGCCTGCCCAACCCCCCCCCAACCAACTCACAGCATCTTCGGGCAGGAGCACGTTGCTAGGAATGTGGAACAGGTTCTTTTTGAGGTAGGACTCCAGACGGTCAAAGTTCTTGTCGACCGCCTTCAGGAAGTGGCCGAATAATTTATCTGATGCCTGCAAGGAAAGGAGAAAAAATGTGATCTACGACTTCAACCTACGAAGGGATAATCGAACGAGAATGCACAAACTTTCTGTGCAAATTTCGAGACCATTTATCCCAATGTTACATCAATTATCAATACAATATGAATTTGGACTTTTACAATTTAGAATGACATTGGAATTTTCCTGCAAATATTCTGGAATCAAATAAATTACGTTACACTTAATTTGCAGACTGAAAATTGTTCTGCACATTTTTAAAACCAAAGCATGGTTGGTGAACAGGCAAATATTTATGTGAATCAACAGCATCTGTTTTTCTTACGCAAAAATGAATCTATAGCGTGCGGCATTGTGGCATTGCCTTCGTGCGTTCAAAGAGAACTTGTCAGAGCCACTTCTGAATTACAAGACCTTCGCAAGAATCTTGCGCGACCTGATATGTGAGGGGGGTCAGGTCGACGTGATGGTTCCTTCCTCGCCTTCCACCTCTGGGTCTGGGTCCTGGTGGATCGGGTTTTCAGTCCCTACCTGATTCCTGGGGTTTTACCCAGAATATTTCTCTGGGGTTTCCCTCCCACCTCTAACATTGTATTTTGACAGGTTTCGTCAGGCTTGTGAGCTACAGTGCCTGGGGCACTTTTGAGGAATCCTTAGTTTCACTGCCAGAAATAGTAACAGTAATGTATAGGAACACTAAACACTTTTTCCCACAAACTGTCCGTATTCATCAGGGATGCCAATATGAGTAATACAACAATGAGCAGAGTTTGCTCTTTCTAATGCAAACTAAAACTTAAAAAAATTACTCATTTTGTGGGATCCTGTCATGCATGGCCTATTCAACTAAAACTCAGAGTTCCACGATTCACAAAATTTGGGGGCTCGTGACAAGACTCACTTCTCTGACACACTCACGCGATACAGGATTGGAGGTGGCTTCAGCCTGGAGAAAATGAGAGAGAAATAAAGGGCCTTACTTTCAAAAAGGTTACAAAATCAGCAGGTTTTAAGGATCCGGCAAAGAATCAACTGAGCTCACAGCCAGTGGCAATAAATTCCCAGCATCACACACCAACTGACCTGGTAACCCCAGAACAGTTTCAAAGATTTGATGTGCGCAGAAAATGTTTGATAAACAGAAGCTGGTCAAATTGGAATCACTCCACTTCACTCCTGGGGTTCACAACATCAGAAGAAGTCTCCATTAAAAAAAGGGAGACCTCAAGCTGGGCTGGTGAAACCCTGAGGGTCCTGTCTTGTCCTCTTGAAAATTTCACAGATCTTTTGTCGACAGACAGTGAAGTTGATCTGCTTTTTGTTCTGTATGTTTTTCTGCGCTCAACAACCAAGTCTGGTGTCTACCGATTCTGGAGTGCCAAACGTGAGCCCCAACTCACTTCGAGTGCGTGAATATATGAATCCTGGGCACAATCAGTCGATCAGCACAATCATGCCATCGCGTTCCACTATCAGTCCATCCTTTGAAACCAATTTTGAAACAGACATCCTCAAATGTGTATTAGAAATAAGACGCACTTGTCTGAAGGTGAAATAATCAACAGATCCTAAAGCTAGATTGAAAGATTGTGCAGATCAACCAATCATGCCCAACATTTACACATTAGGGAAATATCAGTCATTTTTTAGAATTCACGATGTTGAATATATCAAAACCTTTTTTTTTTACCTCTTCCAACAAGTATTTCTCCATGACTTCAATGGAGTCATTGAGATAATCCACCAGGGCATTGTGAACTGAAAGATAAAACAATGTGGAATTATTGTTATTTCAACATTTAAAATACTTTATCAAAAGAGATCACAACTGCTTGAGTAGCCAAAAATTGTCAAGCTGCGTTAACAATGGCGCAAGGTGGCTGCTACAAAGTACCTTCGCATTTGATGCGCAGTCACCGTGGTCGCGCAATGTTAGACAATGTTTAGCTGTAATTTGAAATTACCTCCATCAATGAAGGACTTGGGGGTGAACCCAAAGAACTGCACCTCATATTCCTTAAGGTCGGCAGTCATGCTTGGCCCATCTCTGCTCTCATCGGATGCAGCATAGGACTCTGCCATCACTATTCCAACCAACTTGATTTGTAGTTTGAACCAATTTGGGGCTTGCGGACCTAATTCACATCGGTGCTAAAAAATTAAACCATTGATCTTGTTAGTATAATAACATCATCAAGCAAGCCAGAATATGAACTCGTAACTCCTTTATACGGAAGCAAAATCACACTTGATAATCTGGTTCCCTACGTACTCTTCCTTCCTGGCTTTGTAACCCCTATCAGAAGAGACTTAGGCATCCAAACTCCACCTTGCTAGTTGTGTGTAAAGTCAAAGGAGAGTTTTACAGAAAGAAGTCCAAACACGGATGCCACTTGACAACCTGTGCACAAACCCGATGACATTGGTCTGAAAAATTCCAAGTGTTTTCCAAGTAAAAAAACAAATCATGTTTATTGTAACATTTTCCTTGGCAAATTGCCTGAATTTGAACCTTCGTTTGGCTGGGCAGATGAACTGCCGACGTTGAAACCTTCACCAATAATCGACAGACGTTAAAGTTTACATTGGGCACGTTAGGGCGAAGTGGTGGTGGGGCAAAGTGGGAATGAGGCGATGTGGTTAGGGGCGAAGCGGTCAGGGGCGAAGTTTAAATGGGGCGAAGTGACTGTAAAGCCCACGATCAGATGGCCAAACATCACTTCCTGAACAGTAAGGCATTACTCCGTAGGCCTTACTTACTGCTGGGTCCATCTTTTTGACAGTGCTGTACACTATGGCATTTTGAAAAGTTAAAAGTGCCCTCGTTTCAGAGAAAACCTCCGTTTGAGCTTCCAGAAGCAAATCTTCCCCCAAAACCCTATAATAATAAGCCTTATACTGCCTTACAGTTCAGGAAGTAGCCAAGCATAGCTAAAGCCTAGTACTACTCCCAGAACCCCGCAGTTCTGGGGATGATGATGATAGCCTACGGTCATGACGGTACCGCAACTTCAACTTGGTTTACGATAATTCCATCATTAGCGGACACTTTGCTCATTACAAAACATCAAAAGCCCACTCATACAAGTATTAGGAATATGACACAGTTTACAATGCTGGCAAATGAACAACTTTTCTATATGCTCACCAGGTCAAACGTTTTGACAACTTAAATTTGCCGCGAGAACTTTCGTCTGTGCGCGAAATTCTCTCGCCATCTTGATCTGGCAGTTTGTATCTGGCGACTGGCCTGATTTGAACTAAAGAGGGCAGTAACACCTTTTTCCTTTTTTCCAGAGCGCATTAATAGACAGGTTGCATCATCTATGCTATTTTCCCACCCTTCCACTGAGATGGGGGAGGATAGGTACCACTCAAGTATACAGCGTACGTAATTTTGCATTTAAATGAAAAGTTGGTACAATTGGTAGTGTTTTGAAGTCGGGAGATATTTCCTTGGGTTAGTACCTCGAAAGTTTGACATAATACTGGGATTCGTTTCCCGTGGTTGATTCAGCGCCAAGATGGACAAGATCGACATGAGTTTAGGTACGTTTGTGTGTGATGCGGATTTTGTTAACGATTCCAAAACATGAAAAAATTAGGCCTAGCGTCATGTTTTTTTTCCGAATTACCACTCGCCCATCGCTTACGCTGACCGTTCACATGGTTCAAGCTGCAAGTGCAACATTGCAGCCTGGCGTCGGTCCTGTGTTTTTTGTCGGGAGAAAAATGCCCAAATTTGGACTTCTAAATTGCGTGCCTTGACGACGCGCAATCCAGACACCGCATTTCTTTCATTATATTTTCATTTATGGTGAGTCGTGCTAAAATTAAAAGAGAGAAAAAAAAACTGGTTTGGAAGACGTTTTACATAATTACACCAGAATTTCAGATAACTTGAGCAGTCCATCTTGCCAGTGACCATACTACTAGTAGTGCTTGTCCTCTAACATGGCACACTTCAACGTTCACTTGACTTTCCTCACGCAGTGCCGCCAAACCTCTTGAAAAATTTGAAACTCATTTGGTAATAAGCTGGTACTAAAATATTACCTTCGTGATACATGGTGTTAAACCCTTGTGAGCAATTTCAATTTCGTGAAATTTCGTTCAAACTTCACAATGTGAAGCAGTTCGGCTCGAATTCAGCTGAATGTTCCTTAATGTGGCGCACTTCAAAAAAATCTTTGAAAATTCCACCTAAAGATTTACAAAAAACATTTCAAGTTGATAAATTCTTGTAAAGCATCATTACTGCCACTCGAATACCCATTCACAAGTTTGTCAGGAAATTCCAGTTTTGGGCTCATTTTAAGGGAGTTTACACATGCGTTTCGTACGTCAGAAAAAAATTGGATAATCGAACGAAAATAAAATGTCATTCAAACTTTGTACCAGATACGTATAATTGAGATGTATTCAGTACAACTCGATTCAGAACTATGATTAAATTTCACTGATTGTGAAATTTGAGCTTAAGATCTTGCTTAAGACAAAATAAGGGAAAAATGAAAGTCCACCACATAAGGGGCCGCGCCACGTTAAGGTACATCAACAATACACCAGTCATGCTTGTAGATAGACCTAAAGTTTCAGACCAAACCAGTGTTCAGAGCAATTTGAATTTGGGAAAATTTATTGTACTTCATGTATTCGATCCTGAGCCTGTGAATAAAATCCATTCATAGGACAATCAACTCACTAACAGTGACACTGTGTGGATCTATATAGAAAGACATACATGTACCAGTAGATGTATGAGTAGATACAGGACCATCACTGTGTGGACCCATGTAGAAAGACATGCCAAGAACAGATGGGTGTGTGACTAGATACAGGACCATCATTGTGTGGACCCATGTAGAAAGACATACCAATAACAGATGGGTGTGTGACTAGATACAGGACCATCACTGTGTGGACCCATGTTGAAAGACATGCCAATAACAGATGGGTGTGTGACTAGATACAGGACCATCATTGTGAGGACCCATGTAGAAAGACATGCCAAGAACAGATGGGTGTGTGACTAGATACAGGACCATCACTGTGTGGACCCATGTAGAAAGACATTCCAATAACAGACCCGTGTGACTAGATACAGGACAATCACTGTGAGGACCCATGTAGAAAGACATGCCAATAACAGATGGGTGTGTGGCTAGATACAGGACCATCACTGTGTGGACCCATGTAGAAAGACATGCCAATAACAGATGGGTGTGTGGCTAGATAGAGGACCATCACTGTGTGGACCCATGTAGAAAGACATGCCAATAACAGATGGGTGTGTGACTAGATACAGGACCATCACTGTGTGGACCCATGTAGAAAGACATGCCAATAACAGATGGGTGTGTGACTAGATACAGGACCATCACTGTGTGGACCCATGTAGAAAGACATGCCAATTACAACAGATGAGAGTGCAATAGGAAGGAGTAGGATAAATTGTCTAAGAGTTAATGGTCAAAACTGCGCTGAACCTTACTGTTAGACAAAACCAGCAAAACGATAGGGTTACTCAATTTCTCCCAATGTAGGCCCTCAAAGAATTATATACTCAAGTTTAATAAATTTTATGCTTTAATTTTGTTATTTAATTTGATGTTTTGATACATTTGATAATTTTTGGTCATATTAAGGAGTGTTTTGCTATCATGTTGAATTTTCTCAGGCTCCTTACCACTAACTCACCTTTTACCTGTCAATTGTCACTTATATGGAATTTGTCAGTAATCAGCAATTATGTGCAGAATTTGTTATTGTACATGTAGCAGTTTTGTAAGTGGAATTGTTGCTTCTCATCAAATTTGTATTTCCCTCAATTCAGGAGTGTCAGGACTTTCCCGTGATTTACTGTAATACAGTAACCGTTAGTTATTAACCCTAACAGTCCGGAATGCTACAAAGTACTACTTAGTAGTAAAATGTAGTGCTCAGCCCTGTCGCTTGTAAGAGGACATGACATTATTATTCTCTGAAGCCATAAAATACAATCGAGAAGACAATGTACCATACAGTGCTGTGGCACTATGAATGCATGGTTTCATTGTTCTCTGTACAAGTAACAATGGAAGTAACCTAGCCAGAAGTAGTAATCTGTAGCGCTAGGTCCTTCAGGCTCAGACTATTACTTAGTATTTTGTAGCACTGAGTAGTGTAAGCCAAACAACGCCCGGTACTGTTAGGGTTAATGCCTGTCAGGCCTGTGCTGGGTTCCTGGTATTGACCATAAAAAATGGGACCCGGTTCCACAAATATCCGTAAACGCACAACGCTAATGTCTGTATTTGATGCGAGGGGCCTGGTTTGTTGCTCATTTATAAGCCAGGCCTGTATGTATATATGTGTGTGTTTTTATGTAGAGTTGTGGGATTTTCAAATGAGGAATGGGTGGTTTAATCATGTTTTAACTGCTACTCAGCACAACTGAAGAGGGCAACCGTACACCCATGAGGCATGCACAAAATTTGTGTCCCAAGGCCGTTGCTATTCACGCCCATTCACCTCAACTAATAGCTTAACACAGTCGCCAAACAACTGTTTCCTTTCTGCATTCAAAGTCCGTTCTTGTGAAAACACTTCATCACTGGGGTTTTCGTATTCCCAGCTCCAACCTCTACCCCCCTTGGAATGCAACCTTGGAAGTGAATGGCCAGCTGGCTAGGCAAACAAACCAATCAAGAGTGTTGGTTTTTTTATGAATGGAGCCTGTCTCCTTATGTGGACAAATGGGGCAGCACACAAGCACTGCGCAGATGAGAAACTGTGCACAGTGCCAAATGCACTCATTGATTTTTTTTTTTTTTTTTTAAAACAAGAAACTGCACCGTTTGCAAAAACAAATTGTATTGATTTGGTTGTACATGCAACAGGTGTTGAGTGTGGGTAAACAGCTGTTACCAGGTCTGCTTCAAAATCTGGGCATCTTTTTCACTTCTTGTGTAATTTGTTTTAGAAAAAAACAGACAAATACTGCTGCTGCCGTGGCTGACAAGAACAGTTCATTTGGAATCATTTCCATTCCATTTTGTGATTTGTTGTAAACCCATGCTGGATTTTCTCTAGGCTTTTTTTTTTGTTGTTGAAAACTTCCTTGAATCCTACCAAATCCTCCTCTTGTAGTAACAGCCCTGTCTACATTTCTCAATCCTGAAACAAGTTCAAAACTGTCAGCTACTTTTGAAGAATTTGTGAGACTTGTGGGTGTTAGTATTAATAATTTGCTCAAAATGGGTCACTTGAATTTGTGAATTCAAGACCAAAGACCTACTTCACAGGTTGTTCCTACTGAAGATCCTCTGCATCAGCTAAACTAACAACAGAATAATGAAAATAATTTAAAAGTAATATTACAAGTCATCCAAACTCAGTTGTTACTTTATTCAGATGACATCATCAAACAGAATCGCAAAGAGAATCGTAAGCTGGCCGTTCAGAAGAAGAAAGCGGCCGCCGGCCTGAAGAACCGTCCCTCCGGACCTGCTGGCCAGAGACAAGCCAAAAAGCCCGGGCTGGCCAAAACTGGTCTTGGGGTCAGAGGCCGCGCAAGTCAGCTGAAGCAGTTCCGGGCCAGGATAGGTGGGAAGAAGACTGTGGGGAAGGGCGTGGCGCTGACGAAGAAGAAAGGGGCGGCCAAGGTTCAACAGCAGGGCGGGGTCGTCGCAAACAGAGGGCCAGCTCGAAAGGTATGTGAAAAGCGAGTGTTTATGCACAGGATTAGTTCAGTAATGGCCTCAGCCTACACTTTGGTCCCTTAAGCTGTGGCTCCCAACAGTGCACAACGGTTCTCATTGCCGCATCAGATGTTTGTTTGCATGTATCGGTCTGGGCTAGTGCCTAGTTTGTCCCCACAAGACTTGTTGTAGATAGAAAGTGGCCACGAGCCTCTGTGCGTTTGGACAGTCCCAAACAAGGCCTCAATCCTTTAGATGGCCCAGGTTTGGTTTAGAAATACAAGGTGTTGTTCATTAACTGTTCAGGGTTGTTTTTGGATCAGTTTCACAGAAAGTTGGCGAACACAGTGCCAAGCGACATCAAGTTAACGTAGCAAGTAGCGTTCCTTTTTCTGTGAAATCTGAAAGGCTTACGAGTTGACATTTTGACATTTGCACGCACAGCACTTGCTGTCAACATTTGGTAGGATGTTTTTAAGAGGCATGGCCAACTCACACGTAGCCAAAATCTGTCTGTCAGGTCGGCAAGCAGCGAGTGCCTGTTAAGAGAATTGGCGGTGCCCAGGTGGTGAATCGCTACAGGAGACAACAGCAACAACAGCAGCAGCAGGTACAGCAGCGCTTGCAGCAGAGCAAAGCCGCCCGACAGCAGCGGTTCAACCAACAGCGAGGAATACAGGTTGGTGGAATATACATTTAGGGGGTTTATTCATTTTAAAAAAAAAGTGAACACGGCTATTTGTTTGTCTCTTCTTGTGAAATGTCTTAAACAGCCCCTGATAGAAGCAGTGTGAGATTGACATTTTTCACACGGTAACATTCAGTGATGTTTCATTGGAATGCTTGTTAATGTCTTGCATCACTTGCAGACGATACCACAAGGGGGCGGCAGGAAAAAGGTCCAGTTGAACCGCCAGAACTTTGTCGGCGCACCGACAAACAGTCGACAGATCAACAGGCAGCAGACGAACACACTACAGCAACAGCAGCCGCAGTTCAGCCAGCGGCAGAGACAGAAGAACAAGAGGCAAGTACCCTGAGGTTGCTGAGCACTAGAAATCTTTGCTCGGCAATTAAAAAAAAATCAGGTTACCAGCCAAAATGCTGTGTGATGTGAACAGGTGTTGCTGGTATTCAGCTAATTCTCGTCTTAAATTTGCCGAACTTTTTTTCTGCTTCCAGCAGCTCTGTTAAGCTAGTCCTGTTAATTTCAGAGAGTCATGGATGTGCTTCGATTCAGATCTAACAACTGATATACTTGTGTCCTCAAGCAAGCTACTTTACAACAATTGCTACTTTGTACCAGATTTTACATATTTTTTCTTAACTCCAAAAACTGTGAAAACTGAATGCCCACCGGACTGGGATGGGAAGAACTTAGGATTATTTACTAGCCAACCAACCAGACTACCACTTCTACCAACAAGACTGGCCCCTCAACTCCCCCCCTCCCTGATATACAAACCCCTGGTCGCAATCTTCTCATAAAACGTCCTTTATTACATTTCTGTATTGGCAGATTACTTCAGAACCAGCCAGCCCAGAGGGCCAACCTGGCCAGGCCGCAACGCCCGAAAGCCCAGAGGGCGAAGCAGCTGAGGGCCAACGCCCAGAAAGTCAATCCTAAGCTCCTTACAGTCTCCATCAGCAATCCAAAGGCCATGCAGTGAGTTCCGTCAAAAGTTTTCATTTGTAACCACAAGAGCTTCTTGTGAGAATTTTTCTGATGGAAAATGAGCGAAAACAAACTGAACTGAACTGAGCACTGATCTCCGAACTGAACAGTATTCACCAACTTCGAGTCAGTGTCTCTACTGACTATGTACATCAGTCCACCCTCACCAAACAGAAGGGCTGGGCTGACTAACTGGCTCTTGGCTCGCTAGTTACCAGGAGTTACAGTGACCGTGGAGAGAGTGGAGACCAGTCTACCAGCCTCCCTGGTATACGAACATTAAATAAACGAGGATGAGCACATGTAAACCAATGAAGTGCAAATGGCCCCCAGAAAAGTGGTTGCTAGGTAGCAAAGCGCCCTCTCTTGTTTCGGCCCATAGTCTCAGTAGACTTGTTGATAGAGATGACAGTAGTCTGCCATTCAAAAATCTCAAATCAGTTCAGGCATGCTCAGTGGCCAAGATCTCTCTCTTTGCCAACAAGAAATTTATTTGGCTACCATTAGGGAAAACAGCACAACGGTTAAATGTTATTTTTCTGGCTTGTTTCCAGAAACTACAAGCCAGTGAAGATTAACAGGAATAAACCCAAAATGCAGGTGAGTTCCCCCTCCAAAAAAAAATATCCCTAACTTAATTGTTAATAGACTAATCTTGGGATACATGGTTGAGCATGTACATTGTACGCCTCTTTGACCATAAGGGTGTTTTGACCTGCAGAAATGACCACACACTGGAGCTTTCTGAGGATGTGAGTGTGATACCACTGCATTCATTAAATGACCTTTCCTCACTGAAGTCTACCCACTAGTTGCTTGTCGTGTCGATGACGGCCAAGGGCAAAGTTACAACCCACGGAGGATTCATGACCCAAATAGGATTCATAACCCACATAGGATTCGAAACCCACATAGGATTCATGACCCAAATAGGATTCATAACCCACATAGGATTCGAAACCCACATAGGATTCATGACCCAAATAGGATTCATAACCCACATAGGATTCGTAACCCACATATGATTCATAACTCTCATCAGAGTCTCTTGACTCCCGTCCTTTTCCTGATTTTTATTTCTCTTAATTGGAACAGTTTCAGAATGGAATTTGTTTGTTATGCAGATAAGCGGCGGCACACTCAATGATCGGTTCGGCCAGTTACAGCAACAGCAGCAACCCAAGAACGCGCCCAACACTAACCGGCAGAGGAGACGGCGGAAACAGCAGGGGCAGGGGCAGGGCCAGAACACCGGTGGGCGGACAGTACTTCTAGTCTGAAGTGGGAATTTCTCATTCTTAACGGGGAAAAAAATGTTAATCGTCACAATGCTGCTTTGTAAAATTTGTAGAGTGGATGGGGTTGCAGGTGTTGCATCTTCATTGGTTGATTTCCGGGTGTCGTGTTTCTCCTTTCCCGAGAAGCCACCTCAGTCGGTCACCGCTAGAGGTAATGTCTGGGTTGAGCCAAATGCCACATGTGAAATAACCACAGTTTTGGACCTGCGACGTAAGAGAAATATTGTTTTTACAGAACGCTTTTATTTCGCAGTGTCGGTTTTTATAGGGGTGCCCGGTTTCTCTTCAAGAAGATTCAGAGGTTAAAAGGCCACCAGTGGTAAACCTATTTTCTGGCGAAACCTTTTAGTTGAGAAATGCCAGTACTTGTCTGTCACCAATTCTTCGATTTTTTTTCTAACCATTCGGCTATCCAGTTACACTGCACAGTTACCTCTTGGGATTCAATCACGAAAACTGACAAAAAGTTTGACTTTCCTGATTTTTTTTTTTTCATTTGTTAATTCAAGGTTGCTGTTTATTTTTCTTTTCTGAATTTCAATTTATCACCGTAAAATCATAAATTTGAATGAACTATGAATAAATTGGTTGTGTATTGAAGTCATATACCCAGTTGTGTTTGTAAGTACTTAAAGGATTTTACAGAAAATACCAATTTATGACCCTTTAACAGGCACCACAGTGTCTTTAACCCTAACCATGCTGAACCCAACAAGGTTATGCAGGATTTCAGTGGTCCCTAGGGGGTTAACCATGCTGAACCCAACAAGGTTATGCAGGATTTCAGTGGTCCCTAGGGGGTTAACCATGCTGAACCCAACAAGGTTATGCAGGATTTCAGTGGTCCCAAGGGGGTTTCAGGTTAATGAAAGTGAAAGATGATAGGGATGAAACTTGTGTTTTGTTGAAAGAAAAGTAAGGTAGTTGGTTAAAAAAAAATGTGGATTAGGCAGAGAAAATCGCCCCGGACGTTCCGCTTTCAGGAATGTCTTTGAAAAGTAACGAATATCCTGGACCATTTTGTAACCTTGATAGGCTCTGGAAAGAGCCTTGGAATTCTTTATGATTTCTCGGGAATTCTAGAAACTTGTGGAGATCTTTTTTGTTTGGAACTCCTTGACGTGTCAATCCCAGTAAAGCCACAAAATTTGGAATAAATGTCTTCATTTTGTTTTTCAAATGGCCTGGAGGTGCGGGGAATGATTTTTGTATAAAGTTGGCAGTTTTCAGAGTGAAATTTGGCATAGTCTTCCAAGATGCTGGTTAGTTCTTAAGTCAAAAAGAAGTCTGGCTCCGGTTATATTTTTACGTACAGACAGGTTCAGACTAACACAAAAATCCAGTTTCATTGTCACTTCCTAACTTAATTTGAGGTTATATTTAAATATTAATGTTGTCGTAGATACCTGTTAATAAAGTATAAAGTTACTAAACGAAAACAATTTGTTTATGGTTAATTGAAGACTCTTAGTACATGATGATTGATTTATTTGATTTCTACTGTGTTGAGAGGCCATGTTATTTTGTAGATTTGTCAAGATAATAATGAATGTTAGAGATCAAAAGTTTCCGGGTAGCTACTTTAGAACAGGCAGTAGAGTTCTCTGTTGACTCATTGTTTCTTTTACTGTCTTCATTGTGTGATTTTAGTAAAGTCTTTGTAAGATCATGAAGTTTTCAAACATTTTAATTAAAGTGTGAAAAATGTACTAAACTGACTTGAAGCTGGTGATTTAAGTTTTTGTGTGTGGGTGAAAATGAAAAAATGCACAGAGCTTTGCGAAAGGGTAGGGTAACCCAAACAGATAAAAGTCCGACCACTTTTAATGTGATTGGACTGATGGTTTGAGGTTTTTGAATGAAAAAAGTGAGGACCGTATGTGTGAAAAAAGTGCATTTACACTGTATGTTATATTTGAGGGTGTGATATGGGCTTTATTCATTTCAAATTTCCGTCGACACGTTTAAAGAAAGTTAGCAAACTGCAGAATACTGGGTTACTTTATGGCAAAGAATATTTCTCTTAAATACACGACAGAGGGCGGGCCTGGCCGAGACCGCGTGGTGACGTCTGCAATTTGATCCGACCGCTCAAATGGACCGTTAAAAAAAGACGCAGCGCCAGGTGGATGATAACGTGACGTGAGTAGGCCTAGTACATAACATTCAGTTCAGCATTTGCCAACATGAAACTGAACTTTAAGGAGCTAAACTTTCCGGAGTATTCTCTGACGGCTGCCGCGATATACCTGCCCTTTTGAAGTTAAGAACACGGAGGATGGAGCTCCGGATTAAAATCAGGCGGATTGTCACAGTCCTGGGCCTCGTCTTCGTCAATTTGGCGGTTCTGAAGGAGAACATCGCCAGTGCCACGGTGAGTGTAATTTGTACATTTTGTCACCGTGATCGAACGAATTGAACGGCCGTCCCATCGGCTTTCAGGCTGTCGTGCCAATATCGAGCTAAGTTGAGTGGCGAACTGTGCGTTCGCAACAAGATAAGTTTGTTTCGGTGTAAAAACTTATCCAATAATAGTCGCTGTTCATAAAATGGTTCATGGTGGGAGTGTTTCATTTTGGAAAGTTGTTTTGGCAGAGAGGTCAATATTGTGCCCTTTGGTAAAGCCGTTGCTAAGCGTTGCGGTTCAGGGACGCGGAACTGGTGTCGTATATCAGATGAAAGCAACATTCTTTGCCTCTTATTCGATGCCTTAGTGTCCCAAAACAGTGTCGTGGCTTTTGAGACACAGCGTCATTGTGTTTATAATGGAACAAGCCTTGAGCACTTTCACACATGGATTTTAACAAAATTATTGTTAAATTTCTTGGGCCTTTGCCTCTCCTTTACAGACTTTAACATGTAGATTTTTTTTCAGTGAATTGAGAAATGTCATCTACGAGTTGGACTACATGCACTTCTGAGTTCTATTTTAAAAATGGGAATTATTGTTAGAAACCAAGAACAAAGATGTAGAAAAGTATGCTTTTGTGAAAGGAGTGACATGTTTCCAAGACAGTGCAAGATTGAAGTAGAATCACATTTTGTCTGGTTCCATTAAACTTAAAACAAAATAAAAAACAGCCTCATATTGTTTAGTTTGGTTGTGAACATTTTTAAATGTAGACCATGCACAATTGATTTCATCTAGAATAATTACATATTTTCCTTCGCTTAATGTATCGGCAATATTTGTTTTGGTTTTGTAAATAGGCTTACAGTGTCATAAAATCTACACAGCCCATTGTCTAAGTTGTCAATGATGTCATTAAGTTGTCAGTGATGACAGTAAAATGCTGGGAATTAAATTTAGTCAGTGGAGCATTCACTTAAGGTTGCTCATGCCCTTGCGTCATCTCAGTGTTCTTGGTTTATTGCATCGTGACCTTGAAAAGTCCACACCAGGGTCATGGGCAGGTTTGCCTCGGCTTGGCTCTGAAAGTTTGATAAGATTAGGTGAGATGTATGCATGGAATCTGCAGGTGCCCTTTTTTTTATTAATATGCTGCATCTTGCTGATGCTTGTAGAATCTTGTAAGATCAAAAACAATTTTGATAATTGTCGTGAAAGCAAAGATATTTTCTAACTGTGGAACTGCAGTTTTGGGTGATGTTGGCAGCTGAAATGAAATGAAAAATAAATCAAATTTACTATAAGAGAATTGAATTCAGAAAATTTGGGAGATGTGCCACATTGATGTTATCTTCTCAAGATGAGTTCCAACCAACAACAGCTGCATTTTCACAACAGAATCATGGCAGCGCAGAGATGGATGCCTTACCGATGCACTGGTTCATCACCTCGCTGCAATCTGTCTGCACCAGAGTAAATGCATGGGGCCTGCACAGCATCTCTCTCCGCAAATTCCAATTACTAAACGTAGATTAAGGGGGGTTTAAGCCTGAGTCGTCCTAAGCCCGTCGCGGGAAAAACAATCGGACCGTGGATTGCGTTTTATTTCAATTTGAGGCCGTGTGCTATTGCGAAAAATGTCAGGAACTGCAGATTTTGGGGGGGGGAGAGTTTTGCCATGGTCAAGCTTAGAATTTTTTGTGAAGAAGTCAGTGCAAAAGTGGCTGTGCATGATTTGTTTGGAGCAGTGAACGATTAGATTGCTGTATTAAGAAATCCTGCTAGACCTGTGCGGTGAAATCAGGCCTTTTACAAAATCTTTGTATTTGCTAGGATCTGAAGACTTGTTGTGCTTAGCAATAAATATTGCCTTGGATTTGTAATTTGCTACAAATAAAACATGAAATGAAGTAAATACGAAGATGCTGCCATGCCCCTAGTTACAATGGATTTGTACGCATGCTGATGAAAATTAACTGCGCTCTTCTGACTGTACATGCACATGGACAGACCGATGGGTGAATCTGGTGTTTCCAATCTCCTGCTCCTGCAGATTGGTCACACCTTGCCGCTTGTCCACGTAGCTTGTGTTTAAACAGCAATTCGTAATGAATTTCAATTTCCCCTTCAATGTATTGTTTCTTCTCTTGACTGCAGTCCGAATGTGAGCTGCCCGTCAAGCACGGAGAGGTAGCCTGGCAGTCGAACCTTACCGGCACTGTAGTCGACGTGAAGTGGAATTATGGCAAGGTGAGAAAAACCGTGTGCCTCGCTCACCAGTCTGTCGCTGCAGGCTGGTTTTGCTTTCATCTCTGACACTCCTCCCCCCCCTTTAATTTTGTTTACCAGACACTTTATCTTCTCCACTTCCTTGGCTTTCAAGGTCACCTTCCTTAGCACCTTCCGCAGTCATGTACGTGGGCTTTTTACAAGTTGATATTCATACCCGTGCCTCTGTAACAGTCGCTCCTTTTCTTGGAGAGATTCCATAATGACGGGGCTTCCGTGTGCTTAGTTCAGTGAACCAGTCCGCTCCTCATTTTGGTTATGTGAATTAGCAGTCCAAATGAAATGTAGAAACCTGGTGTTTGTACATGTAGATCACCTTTAATTCATTTTATTTATTTATTCATATTTTTGATACAATATAAATAGTTTTATTTTTCTTGAGTGTTTCATGTTTGGATTGCCATATTTAGCAGTAGTAGACAGCAAGGAAAGTTGCAATTTAGTTTGGGATCATTCTGTCAATTTTTATGTCCGTTTCACATCTAACATATGATTACATGTATGTAAGTTCAGAATACATTATTGAATTTCCAAGAGTAATTAACTACTTATGCAAATTACCTGCCTAGCAAATGTTTGAAATCAATGTCATTGATGTTTCCTTGTCAGGTTACTCAGGTCAAGTGTAAGAGGGACACACAAGTGAACACTTTTAGATCCCAAGTTTAAAGAATGACCCCTTTACAAGTTCCTGCTCTGGCGCATATTATTATTAAGACCAGTAAGATGCGTACATATGTACTTAAAATCCTCAGGGTTCTTAGGCCACATTTGAATTTTATGCCTAGAGAGCTCGGTCTAGCGTTGCTGGTGTACGAAGTACATGTATATGTAGGTTTGGTACAGTACTTGTACTGTAGAAATGCTGAGAGTGGACAAATCCATACCTCACAAAGACCCATTTCAGACCTTCTCAGAGCCATATCCGCCATTTAAAAATTGATGAATCTTCAAAGGACATATATGTTATCTGTCTTAGTCTCTATTGCCCTTATATAAACCAATACATGACCTGCACATGTTCATGTAGACTTAGCACAGATACGTTTATGCACCGATATTTATTCTCTGGTGATTGTACAATGCACATGTACGTTCACTGACATCCCAGTACTGAATTTTTTTTTCAGCAGTAATACCGAACTTCATTGAGTTACAAAACAGCATTTTCCACTCTCTGGAGGATTGAAATTACATTCATCAGGAGTTGAAATGCCCAGAGGTTTTTTGAACAAAGAAGCAGATCAGTCCGCAAGACTTGACGTGTATTTGTGTAAATTCACTCCATCTGCATGTCATCATTGTGCGTTGCTGCATTATGGAAGCAAACGCGTTTTCTGCCTTGCTCGGTGACTCCTTTTTTTCTTTACTTCATTGCCTTGTCCGTTTGGGCCACATGCTAGCAATTCAGTATTTGTTTACAGGAAAGCCCTACAGACACTTTCCCTTAAACAGGGTTTTTATTTCCTGAAAGGAGAGCAAAAGTGGTGAGGGACTAAGCTGGAAAGTTGCTTTAAAAAACCTGGAGTTCAGAGCCCCTCTGAGGAATTTCAAGTACTCCCAAGGGAAATAAAACGTGAGGGGATAAGGCTTTGGTGTGAGTTACAACCATTTTCGTCAAATCATCACAATAATATCGGTTGTCATTGTGTGCTCAGGGAACTGTGGAAGATTCAGTCAAAATATGGAGTCGGATATCCTGTGGCACTAATTACGGAATAGCCCATTTACTTGTTGGACGAGAAAAAATAATGTGAATGAGAATGTAAGGTGCCTCCTGACTTGGTAGAGCACGGCGAACTGAATCTGCTGTGGTGGCGAGATACAGGTACCAAGAGGACTTGAAAAATATATCACCGGCCAGATGAATGGAAAGAACTCATACGTTATGCCAAAACCTGAAACAGAATACTAGCAAAAATGAAGACTTTTTTTTTAAGTTGATGGAATTTTAAGCAAGTGGTCTTTGAGGGAGGGATGAATTCAAACGATTGAAAAGGACAAAGAAATGATTGTGCTAAGTGCACATGTAGTTTGGGGGCCGCTCATGTAAGTTCAGGCACGGCATTCATGTTGGCAATATTACATGTCCATGTACTTCAAGTGAACGGTTTTCCTCTGTGAAGTAGGGTTTAATTTCTTCATCAGCCTTCAAACGCGAAGCTGGTGTTAGAAATGTCAGAAACGTAATCTAGTTGGGAAAAATATGACAAACCATGAGTTGCATCTTGCTCGGGACAGCTATACATGTATTTGTATCCTCGATTCCGAGCTGACCCGTTTCGTAATCGGTGTTGCAATTGCCTTCTCTCTCTCCTCCCCCCCCCAAAAAATAATATAAAACAAATTTCATTAACGGCCACAGTTCCAGACTCTTCTTCCGAATCACCTCACACGGCCTGATTGGATTAGAGTCGCTGACTTAATTAGCAGCCGTTGCCATGGCGATGTTTAATCCCCTTAGCCCAACCTGCCTTGCCAGGGAAGTTACGATTTATCCCAGCTACTTTGGAGATTGTTTCAGGCCGTGGTGCATTCAGTCCCCCTGTTTCCTCAAATCTGTTGCATCCCATCCCCTTGAAAGAAAAAATAAAATCAGTTATACACAGCATAATATCAGTAATTAATGAGTCGGTCTAGAAATGGCTTTTAATGGATTAAGGAGAAAAAAAATTAAGATGTTTAAAAAGGAACAAGCTTGACAAAAGAACAAGGAAACCTTATTTGAAAATCTGTAGATTTCAAAGGTTCCTGTTGTGTTGGTTTTTTTTTTTTGGTCCATTTCAATAGTATTTTTGTAGGATTTGGGGTGTGTCGTACATGTGTAGCTTCAATTAGCATTAAAATGCAGATTTTTGAATGTAGACGTGGAAGTTCCAAAAATTTATTTTCAGCTTGAAGTCCAGTCAGCAAAAATATTGGTTCTAGTGCATGTGAACTTCTTGTACTGAACTTACATGGAAGGCAAGAAGTCCCCATCAGGCCCGTAGGCTGGGAGGGTTCAAGGGGTTCGGACAAACCTTCCCTTCCCCCCTCTCCCGCTCGCTTCTGAGTTCCGTTTGTTGGTTGTCTTTTTTGTTTGTGTGTGTGTGTGTACTGAATGTTTTAAATATACCATAATATTCGGCATACAAGCCACCGCTTAGACGTTGATTCTCAAACTCAAGGTGACCACGATTCTGCATATTAATTAAGTAGTCAATCTCCAGTCATATGTCCCGTCAGGAAGTTCCGGCAAATATCCACATTTCAGATGTTTCAAAGGGTTTGAAATCAGTGTATTTTTGTTAAGTTTATTCAATACTGCAAACTAAAGTGTACAAGTCTTTGTACATGCAACCTTTGGTTAGCGACAGACATGCAACTTTTCAATGTTGTTTTCCAAAGCACATTGGGATAGGCCTTTATATAAAAATATGTGTTCACAGTGCCAGAAGTTCTACTTTTTGGCTTGACGAACCTCCCCCCTCTGGTCAGGCAACGGGCCTGCCCATAAATAAAATGATTCATTTGTAACAGCACCAGAACTATTAAAATCAAGATCACTTCAGAGGCAGTGGTCTGTGAAGACGTGGGATTGATGTAACAATATACATGGTGGAGTTCACACGTGGAGGCATGCATCAAAAAGAAGCCTGCAAATGGATGTTTCAATGGCTTGTTATTCGTCAGACAAAAACTGCAAACGTAAGCACAAAAACCAGACGCACGGCTGTGAATATCTCACTAAAATCTGGCAATGTGCAGTTAATTTTGGCCTCGTGTTACGCACGGTTCTTGATTTCTCATTTCAATACCCTCTTGATGGGATCGGGTGTGATGTAAACGCTTTAAAGATTCATATCATCGCGCGTGCGCTGGGATGTGCACCCAGATGGGCCCTGGTGGTGAAGAGGTACATGTAAATCCGAGGAAGGACTTGAGAAGGAAAAAAAGGAGCAGAGAAAAAGTCAAAGAGCGTCCAGTAAGTAATTTATCCTCTCAGAAAATATGGATGCAGTTCAGTTACTGTAGATGGTACTGGGCTTTAGTGATATGTTGCCGGCCTCCCCCCACACATAACTAGAATGCTCGTTAATTTACTGTAAAAATACAGCAGCATTATTTTGCACTAAATACTTAATCTTGCGTAATATCACCAAGGATTCCTCAAAAAGGTCCAGGATACTGCAATTCAAAAGCCTGAAGGGGAGGGGGAACTCTCAGTCAAGAAATGTTCAGAGTTACCTCGGCCAAATATTCTGTGGAAACCCAGGAACTGAAAATCCAATCCACATGTCAGCCTACATGCACAGGCACATACATGTAGATGGGGTATGAAGGCACCGAAAGTGTAGTTAGCATTGCACCAACCTGGCTACCTTTCAACTCTGACAATGAGGATTGAATGCAGCCCAGTGGATCCTTAGTTGTTATATCCAAGACAAATCCGGACTCTCAGCGTTTAAATGTCGACTGAAATCCCTGATTACCACGGGTTGGATGAAGTAGCGTTCTTGGGATTAGAGTTGGTTTGGTCAAGAAAATAATGGTCCATACAGGCTCTGAACACCTGCGTGGTGATCCTGAAAGACCAAACGAGCTGCAGGCCGACAGTGGTTTTGTCCCATCATGAAAAACTCAAGTGTCTAGGTTCCCTGCCGTGCATTATGATGCACCCAGAGGTATACCCAGCAAGAAATGAGACCCAGGGGTACCCCCCCAACATGTCCAATCCCTATACACATTCCAGACTATTGTTACTTAACACATCCCCCCCCCTAAGATGTCTGAAAGGAATTCCCCAGATTCCTGCGAGACAATGACCAACACAAAGCAGGGGAGGTTCTCTCCATCTCATACCTTGCTGCATATGCCCAGAGGTGGACAGTGACTGGTGCAATTTAACCTCTAGCTCTGCAGACAACCAGATCAGTCAAGTGGACTTTGCAAATGATCATCTTTGATTGGCTTGTGTTTGACGTGCCGTGGTTGGACAGCGGTTTTCATCAAACTTGCGTCCCAGCTGGCGACAGCGGAACAGATGCAGGTTTAATACTAGCCAGTGTGGGATTGAACCGGATTAAACTAGATTAAACTGGAGCCAGTTCCCTTCAGGCTGAGCACTGATTGGCTGCAGTCTTGGATGTGATTTATGGCCAGTATTGTGGCGACCGACCGGTACCTCCAGGGTGTTTTTGGCTTTTGGAAGAAGGTCACTCTCCATGTGCAATAGTTACCATTTAGTTGCATTGTACGAATGTACATGTACAGCCTGGGATCCAACAGTGGCGGAACAGTTTTAAACATGGAGGAGCAAGCCCCGGCCGTTAGACTGAAAAGAATACAATTGTGAAGTTATGGAGACCTATAAGGGAGGGAGGACAATATAACAGCCCCCCACTGTTCCGCCACCGGTGCTGGGATCAGTTTTCTTTATGGTTGCAGAAATCAAGGGAAACATCGTGTGCATGTGAAGTCCTCTTGGAATACTTGTTCAACTTTTCCTAAGTAGGACAGCGTAGAAAGCATTGGTAGTAAGACGCTGTTTCCGGGTGATGCGCTGGTATGTGTGTACATGCATGCCATTAACGCCCAATTGATATCAGAAACTGTTGATATACTGATAGATATGATAAATGTGCCCGAGGGAAATCCCCTCACTCTGTGAAAGATATTTACTTGACACCTGCAGATTTGAATTTGGGACATTGGTCCAGGAGAACATTGACCTGCATAGTAGCCGAGAACACTTGGAACATTTCCTCTGCGGAACAATTAGAAATTGTTCCCCGAAATTCAAGCCCCAAGTTCAGGTATTAAATACAGTTATTACATAGTTTCATGACCGTGTACAATTGTGGACAATCTATTTGTAGTTATTATGAACATGTTTAGCCAAAAGAAAAACAGAAAATGCCTTCAGCAATGGAGGCCCGAACTGATCCAGTGATCCGTGGCGTAAAAAATATCTTAACTGTTCAACCCGAGAGCAGTGGTTGGGCTTCTGGTCCGTAAGGAGCAGGAGGTAGTGGCGGATCCATAAAATGTATTGATTCGCACCCTCTTTGTGTAGTAATTCCATTTTGCCCGCGACCAACTGTACACATTAGCAAGTTATGATATCCCAACGCTTGGGGCGATCGGATAACATCGACCGGGGCATATGCATACCGTTTTGACAATACCCTTAAATGGCAAATCCAGGATGGTTAAGTGATGGGGGGGGATTGTACCGCCGAGCACATCAAGGGGTTAAAGATGTACATCATAGCCAACATGTGTTGAAATTTGAGGTGCAGGTTGTTGGGCAGATAAACTGTTCTACCCAGGTATACATGTTCCACTGGCAATATACAGTAACCACGTGAACCAGGATCCCAATTTGCTGAGAGGCCTGGCTTCCCTTCGGGGGCTGCATGTTCCAAAGGAGGGCACTCTTTAGATTTTATTGTTAAATATAAAAGAGCCCCTAGTCGTCTCCAAATTCTCAGAAGCTCACCAGGGAGGTCACCGGATAAGCAAGAGCCCCCTTCCCCTATCATATTATTGCTTTGATGCAAACATTGCCAACTTTGACCACCAAGTTCCCATCGAACTTGCATGGAAGGACTGCGAGCTTCGGTAACGTTTGTGAGAGTAGGATGGTGCCTGAATTCGCCCACAGGAAACACTCCTCACCAAGCCATCAGACATTCTCACATCACCTGGCATTGAGCCCCATGTCACAGAAATTTTAGCCCAGGCTTGGCAGCGCCGTAACCAACGTTGGTCGAAAAAAAAACCACATGTGGGCTTTCTAGTAGATTAGGAGCTATTGGGATTAATTAAACTGTCGTAAGGCTAGACTTAAATTTGCCTTTGGGGTCCTTTCCTCTTGCTCTGGAGGAAATGCAATAGCTGCAGGAATTAAGACAGCTCAATTTCTCTGGGGAAGTGTCTTCTCCATGAGGAGAAAAACGGAAATCATCTGTCGTACCTTTGCTTCTTAAGTGCCAACTTTGACACTGTCCTCAGCTCGCCCGGTCTTCTAGAATTGCATGCGAACACAACCAAAACTTGACACTCAATTAGGCTTCTCATCCGATTGGTAATTTGGTTGTATTTTATTTCCCTGTCTCATTCCCCAGGAAAATTGCAATTCCGAAGTATCGTGCTTCGGAGTCAACGGCACGGAGAACATTCCCATGGATGTGCAGCTGAAGCCTTTGCAAATCCAGCGCGGACAACTGGTCAGGTAATCGTTAAACGTCAATAATCGTTTGATGTCAATATTGATCGTTAAACAGCAGAGTGCTTTTTTTTCCCTCTTGACTTGCAGAATGTATGTTTATGTAGACACTACAGCTTTTGAATTGCTCTGATAGAAGGAGCTCACAAAAAATGTTTAAATTGAGGCACCGGCGGCAAAACATTTTCAAAGTGGGAGGGGACCAGTTGTGAGACCATCGGGCATCGGCCATTAATGGGCCAGTCCATTAAGCCCACCCCATTATAGGACATGCAAAAAAAGGGGGGGGACCATGCACCCCCAGTCGAAAAAGTGGGGGGCCTCCTCACGCCAGTGTTCAGAGGACTGTATGTACTTTAGACAGGTATAGGGTTACTTGAAGCTGGTGATGAAATGAATCTTTACTTCCAGGGTGATGGAATGCATATTTCTACCAGGGAAATTTAATTTATCCAACAACTCGGGAAATAATTCCGGTTTGGGGTTTTTTGTTTGTTTGTTTTTGTTTGGTTTGGTTTTTTTTGGAGGTTGGGGTTGCATCAGAATTCAAGGGCTTCGTAAAATGTGTATAAATTACTTTTCTGGTCTGTTTCTTCACACCTCGACCAAAGAGTATGCAATATTGTGCCGATCTTGTACCAACTTTCTTGTCATTTAAGGCCCATGACTAATTCACTGAGCATCACTGCAGACGATTAACTGTAGGTGTACTTTTGAGGAAGAGAAATCTGCAGTATCTATCCTCCGTTTGATGCAAACTTCACACCTCCGCTAATTTCCTGATGCACCATTTGAGATGCCTTGAGCATTATACAAGTATCTCTTTCTAATAGTTTCTCTCCATCCCCGTTGAAACTAGTAAGAGACTATCGCTGTTTTCCCTGTATACATAAGCCGCAGTTTCTGACGCCAAGCATGTCTGAGTGCCATGGTAGGGTGCCCAATTTGCAACTCATCTGTCACGGCACCGAGTGGACGCAAAGGCACGTTCTTGACAGCTTAAATCGATGATAGCATGCGGTGCTTATGGCTTAATTGCGCAGTCATCGAATAATTAATCTGTCTTTGATATCGTCTCCAGTACGACCGGCCCGTCCCGTACCTCAAATTTATGCTAACAGGCAAGAACAGGGCATTAATCTGTCCCAAGACGAGCCTGAATTACTAATCGGAGAACAAAATGCTCAGGGATCGGAAGCATGTGTACAGGAATAACCCATTAATTATTCACAGGACAGACAGTGAGATGGGTATAAGACTTAGATTTGGCGCTAGCTCAGGTCTTATGCGCTGTTATACATGTCAGAGAGCTTTCACTGTACGCGTAAATATTGAAAAAGGATTTTCCCGGATGGAGAGGATTGATATTGAAAGGCACAGCGTTGGGTTCAATGTCTCCTCGCTCGGCGACAAGGTCGAAACCTTCATGGATAGTACCACCGCAGAGACCTGAATGAAATTCTTTGCTTCATCGTTCCCCTAGGAACTTCATCCAAGGAGATCACCCAGGTTTGAGTGGCCGGTAACGGTCCTTCCTCTTGCCTCAGGACAGGCCCATTTTCAAAGTGGCGGGGGTCAGGAATCGATTTGTAAAGGACGCGTCAGTGTCCGTGTGTGAAGGGAAACCAGCAAAAAGTCTCAACACCTCTGAAGTTGTCACGGAATAGGTTTGTCCCCCTTCTCAAATGCTGTTTCCGAGGGCCCTCAGTCACTGATTGCATGCTGCCGACTGCCGAGTACAAGTTCCCCTCATATCAATTTAGGAATCTGCCAGCTCACCCCTCCGCCAGCAGAGGGTCATGAGTTTGAAGCTCACGCCATACCCCTTAAAGTCTTTCCTTTTATGAACTGTCTTGGGAAACAGTCAAACTGTTGTTCTTTTTTTATAACACCCTAGTGCATTTCACAGTAATTGGTGCAAACAGGGAGAGCAACTTCAAAGGAAGACGCAAGTCGCGAACCTTCCCATTTTTATTCAATTTTATATATAAATCAGAAGATTACTGACTTCACTCAAGTCTTCTGTTGAGGTTGTTCAACCTGTTTGCACAGTGATACACTCTCCAAGATCTACATGTACATGTACACCTCATACTTGTATACATGCCACATTTGGTTTCAACAGCAAGTGCTATCAGATGAGAGGTATAGAGTGCCGAAGTGAATACATGTACGTCACATGCACACCTGTGTGTGTAAAAGGCATGCAAAGGGCATTAGCGAGAGTAACGGCACGTGAACCAACACGCGCGCGTACTCCATTTGTTTGTACAGCATCTACTGGTTCTGAATGACGTCACACTTTGGTACTCAACGGACCTTTGGCAACCAATCCCATGTTTCTCAAATGTGTTTGATCACATCACTACATGCATGCGAATATTTTCTGTTAGTGTGAGTCAAGTACCTTACAAATGTACACACCAATGTGCAACAGACTTATTGTGCATAACAGGAAACAGTAAAACAGCATACCTGTACTGAATCTGAGGGATGTTTTTTAAAAATGGGAACCCTTCCAGGCAGATGCTTTGAAACATGAGTAGAAGGAGCAAAGCATCCTCAGAAAAAATGTCAACATCGGTCGTTCCGTCCCAAGTTGTGCACACACTGTATCTGTTGCACATTTTTGTAGCTTGTGGAATTACACTGATAGAGTTTGTGACGCAAGCACGCTGGACTTTCACGTCAGTTGGCGGTCATCAGGTCAGAAGATTGGTTGGAACACAGAGGGAAATAGACATTGAACTGTTGACTTTGTATTAAAACGGCCGAAGGTCGCTCCATAGGAAAAACAGGCAGAGGGAGTATGAGCAGATTCGCATTCTCTCTTGCGTATCCACGACCTGAGTCTTTCTCCGATGGTAAGTGGATTATCACACCGTCTCCCTCTTTTAACCCATTCACAGTCCCACCTTCTCCTCCCGATTGAACAACCCGAGGGCCTCCGCTGCGTCAACGTGAAATTCATTGTGGCGTGAGTTGAGATAAGACCTGGTGAATTAAAGAGTTTCCCCAGGACAATGTACATTTATGGGGAGATTAAAATGAAGCGCAGATCTGTTATTGAAAAAGTCCACGGGATGTCTTCTGATGCCATCTTCTTTTGTCTTGAGATCTTGCTGCATGCTTGCCGTATTCTGCATGAAGAAGGCAGGGCAAGTTTGACAGTTTCCTGTCTGTTCCACTTGAAACACTAAACAGGGATTTTACCGGAAAAGTAGTATTTCTCTTCCTTTATCAGAAACTGTGAATTTTCTTCAATATTCCTAACAGCGAGGCAGCCTTTCACGAAGAATGATGCTGATATCTTTTTTATTGCAATCATTTGAAAACTATGGAAATTTACTTTCCAAAAGATAAGTGTTATTTTGATACGTTTCCGAATCAAACCCTTTCCTTACTGCCCAAAGTCAGGTCTGAAGGGTTTTATGAAGTTAAATTCAACTCGGTATATGTACGCCTGTACATGTAGAGTATGCATACTTCCAACAGCTTCTACATGCATGGGCAAAGTCATTCAACTTGCCACTTTTGAATTCACTGGCATGCCTTCATATATTCACCGGTCCAACGTCTTTACTTGAGTCTCTGTTATTGGGAAGTACATGTAAGAGAAGTGAGCACCTCTGCGGAAAAAAAAACTGACCGTCTCAATGAAGGGTCGGTAGAATAACGTGTTTGACAGGCAAAGGAATGGGGGAATGAGCAGGGAACCGGCATCATCCGATGTTGTGTCCTCGAGCTTGTCCGTCGGGTGCTTCCTTAAACATTGCAGTTGATGCTGGGTCCCCTGGGCCGCTTCAACAACAGCCCCTGCCCTCGTTGTTATCGGATGGGGGGGGTGGAGAGATGGCTCCGACCGAAGCATACGCTATTTGTTTGCACTAGTGTCAGTTCAGCAGGGGGTGAAGGGCTGAAGGTTTTTGGAGGGAAGGTCGTCGCCGTGCGAGGTGCATGTGGGGGGGGGATTGGGGCCTGTGTCTCCCACAGGGATTGGCGTGATTGAGCCTGCGAATCTGTTGGCGACCGTGTTATTGAGTCAGCAGGGAATCGGGCATTTGCGCGCGTGGAGAGGCCAGAGATTGGATGGCATGATTAAAATGGAGTCGGTCATCAGGGTTGGATGCTGTTGTTCCAGGACCGTCAATCTACATGGAGGTGATTGACAGCCGTTGATTTTGGCACAGACTTCCCTGCACTTTCACCGCAACTGGAGAGAGATGCTGCCCAAGAGCTTGCCACCCTAAACACATGGCTAACCGATTTCTTGCTTTGCTGCTTCACACTGGGGAAAGTCTCAACTGCTTCAGTCACTAGTACAGGTCAAAGTACAGTCACCTACGGCTTCACGTGGGGCTTGAAACTGGCAGACTAAACGGCCTCTGATGCGTGCTGCTCAATCACGTGTCTTTTGCCGTGTCCGCAGATTTGACTTTTTTCAAATATCGAACCGTTGCAGCTTGTGTCGGTGTCCACAGTCATCTTGGTCTCAATCTGCCCGGACCTGGGTATCCTTGGAATCAACATCCGAGGAGCGGTTCAAGTATTGTTTAAATGCCACTTAATGTTAATCCCCCTTGCTCTCCTGAAAAAGAACCAAAATGGCTCTGTGTTGGTGTACCTCAGAAATGTCCATTCAAATCACTCGTCCCGGGAACAGCTTTGAATTTTCATCTGCAGTTTGCCACCCACTGGATTTTTAATGTGCACTTATCGTGTTGAGTTGGTTCATGAAATCTGATTTTTCATCACAAATAACCATGGCAACATTGAAGTTGCGCTTTTGCAACTTCTCCCCAGGGTGTTGACAAAAAGGGCAAAAAAACTAATATCCTTTGTTCAGCATTCCTCCGGCAATACCTGCAGTGCAGCAATAAACACTACGAATGGCTGTAGATCAATCGGAAACCTAGCAACGGATTTAATCAAAAATCCCCCCCCCCCCACCGTCAGCGGTCCATTTCTGGATTGCCCGGTTAAGCTCAGTGTTCCTTTACGACTCGTTGCACATGCAGCTGCGAGTTCCACAAATTAGATACATATACCTCTCCTTTCATCTTCCTTTTAAAGTCCCCCCCCCCGCGAATAGTGACTCAGTAGTGAGCCAAACATAATCTTATACCGAACATGGCTATTTTGCAAGATCTTTGTGCGCATATTGGAATGCGAATTGCAACTTGAAATGCAAATTTCCATTTTGTCTTGACCAGTCTCTCTTCCTGTCTTCTGACAAAGCACTGTGCAAGCCGTTGTAGAATAGGAGCTGGCCATCCATTTTTTTTTCCCTCTCTCTTTTTTGGGGGGGGAGGGGGGAAGATGCCCTTCATGTATTCATGAATGTACCATAGATGGAATCATCCGAGGATGCACAGGTGAAATATCTTTAATTGAGGACAGGGATCCACATGTAAATGACCAAGCGCTTGATTTTGAAACATACACGAACCTAATTGCAGCCGTTCAAAAACTGTTTAGTCATTTTAAAGAAAGGAAGAACAACAGGAAGTTGATTTGGTTTTATTTCAAAGTAGCTTGCTCTGTACTCTGTACTCTGTGCTATTTTAAGGGGCTTTTTGAGTGTACAGCACTGCTCCCGGATCAGATCATTTTAAATGTGATAATTTCAATGAATGAATATTTAAGTAGCATGAAGTATCAAAAACAAGGTCCTTTAAAAACAAATCAGAAATATGTGTAAAGTGAAAGATGTACGTGTATTTATAGAATCTGAAATTAATATTAGCTTTCCACAATCAAAATGTCCATCAGTCTTTCAGACGTGCCAGGAGCTGTCAAAATGGCCGAGGCAAAGAAAGAAAGAAAGAAAGGGAGGAAAAAAATTTAATCTCCCAAATTGTTTCTGGGCACACTGAGCTCTCGCTGAACTCAATCAATTGTAGATGCAGCAGAAGTCATCTCCTCGCATGATCGACTGAACCGTGGGAGGGGGGGGAAGGGAGAAACGTGAGCTGCACAAACAGCAGAGTTCACATCGCGCAAGAATAACATTTGCACGAACCTCCAGGAGTTTGAATGGAGACCGAGAGATATCCAGTTTCATCTTTTGTCCGTGAAGTGACACCGTTCGCTCTTTTCTCCTTCTCCCCGTTTCTCCCTGTCTCAGAGCCCAAAAGACGGAATTAATTTTAGTGCCGGCATTGTATCCAGCCTTTTATGAGTCGGTTGTGTGTACTGGGAAATGCCAGAGCACAGTTGATGCATCTGACATTGACATGGAGCGTGCGTACGTGTACGCGTTTAATTGTGCATACGTGCACGGCAGACAGAAAATTGAATACACAGGAGGACATCCTGGTACAGTAGCTCTCTGCCTGACAAGCTTTGAATTCAAGATTTCATGCGTGCAGACTTGTCAACAGATTATGAACAAGTTTTCAATTTTTCTAATATGATTGGGGACTTGTCTAGGTAAGCAATAGTCGCCCAGGCCAAGTTTCATGGAGTAGGTAATGTCCCTGGGCAGTTTTACTTTCTAATTTGTGCCGAGTGTACATGTCACTCAGTGTAGAAGTGTTCACAAGCAGTATAAAGCTGCTTCTGGCCAGTGTGGTATTTTGCTCCATAACAAGTTGCTTTCTGTGCCATGACAAATTTGCTGCTGTCAGTGTTGCGCTTTTCGAGGGAACTTCCTCCTCCCATATACCTGTTTAGCCCCACCCCCATGAATGCACCCACTTAAGAAAATTCAGGGAAAGTACTCACAAGTGTGTCAGGTGTTCAAGACACACGTCAGCTGCCCCTCATTCTATGTTGTCTCCAAAAACCTCTCATGGTAGTAAAAATTAAAAGGAAAATTCCAGAGCTTTGTAAGCCTTGCATAGATAATTCATTAACAAACTGAGGAAACCAACTCTTTTTGACTGACACTGATACAAAACAGTTTACACCTTAAAAGTTGTTTCTACATGTTTTACATGTAATTCTATTCACTTGTAGTCTTGTCCTCAAGGCGTACATTCTTAAAACTGTTTTCTTGGCTCAAACAAAATGTTATTGCATTTGTACCCTGTCTGACACATCCTCTCTTTGCTTTCCCCTGTGTAGTTGCTAATTTCCCCAGAGGTTCAACTTGGCTCGTAGTTTGGCTTTGACACTCTTTCAAAGACATTTATTCCCTCCCGTACCTCACAAGTCCCCTTCTCATCAAAGTCAGCCCCCATCAAATGCCCTTTGTATCCAGCGATCCTGTTACCCATCGCATTGGGCTATCCAGTTCCTCCCCCTCCCACCGATATTAGACCATGGTTCTCCCCAGGGGCTCGAATCATGTAAATTTGCTGTAAAACTGCAATCGAACCTTGTCGCAAGAACAGAAGAGGACCCGCGGCAAATTTGCTTGGTGTCAAACGTAGGGGACTCGGCGAGCAAAGTGTAGGCTGAGCCCGATATTTGTCATCGGATCACACAAAGCGAGTCAGCAGTTAATACCAAGGTTGTTATTTTACATGCTGTGCATAACCATGCCCACAGCAGTAAGAAACATGTTGAATGCAAATTATCGCTTGTGCTAACACTTTGGCGCTGTCTCTGCTCTGTACACATTTTTTTTCCTGTCATGCAAAATGCTTTACTTTGACAGAAGTTGTCGCCACGCAACTACACCCTTAACACTGACACTGCATAATGTTTTTTTAGAGACATTTTTTTGTCCTTCGCCAGTGCTAAGGATGTACAATGTACATGTACAAGTGTCTCTTGTGTGGCAATGCTATGAGTTTGTGCACATTCTGTTGAAAATCACTTTCATGCAGTTGCTCCTCAGGCAGTCACACTACAAACCACTGCTGTTGTTGAAAGACTCCATCTTGATTGGGGACTTCTCTGTACAATATTTTTTGTTTGCTTTGAATCCCAGTTATTTCCCCCGATGTAATAACCTTTCCCTGTGTCTCAGAATCTCTGGTCAATGCCCCTTCATTAATGCTACTGTACTGTTTATGACAATCATGATGACAAGCCATTTATGGAAATGTTTTCAAGACAACAGTCCACATCAACGCTGCCCGCTTGCTAATGACAATCTGTAATCTGTATGATCTGCTACAAGAAATCCATTAGCTGGGACTTTGATTCTTTTCGCCTCAGTAAATATTCCACTGCAAAATTTTACGAAAGAAATGTTTATTCAACTCTGCAGTGCTTTCACTGTGTTACTGTCAAGCTACTGGCTTGTAAGTACAACACTGTTGTAAGTACTTCTGAAGCCCTATCTCGGATCGTTATCTGGCAGGCAAGTGAAAGTCTTGTCAATTCTTTTGCTTCAGTTAGCTTCTAGTGCTTTCAATCTAGGCATGGGATCATTACAGTTCAAACCAATAAAGATTTGCCTTCGAGTCTGAAGAAGAAATTCTTCCTTGTGCAGAGCATATATTAAGCAAATCAGTGATCTACTCAAACTTGAAAGTTGTACAAATCCGTCATCCTCCATGCCTCAAAGTCGATCCCGTGCATATTTTGCACTTTTCAACAAAAGCCGTTGCTGCCCTGAGCATAATAATCAGTGCTGATGCTCCGAAAACACATCTGTCACAAAAGAATTGTACGAGTGAATTGTGTTGACATGCTGACAAGCCCACAGGACAGAAAGAGGGGTGCCTTGGGGGAGGGGGTCTGTAACACCCCCAAACTTTTGGGATGGGGAGAGTGGAATATGCAAGAGCACTCCCTTGTTACTTGCGATGGTAGACATGAATGCAGTTCCTGTAACCCAACCCTCTTGGGCAAAAATTTTGATCCAGCAGGCCTGACTTTTGACGGAACCAAGAAACAGCCATCGAAAGATTTCCCACTTGGCTAGTCCACCTTCACACACTTTCTAGGCCAAGTGACTTTACATTTTACCCCGCTGGACATGAAGCCCCCCCCCAAAAAAAGGGTGACAAATGTTACATCAGACTCCTACCTTTTAGCTGTGAGAGATCAGCGACGGTGGAGATTTTTTTTCATGTCTGAAGAGATTGAGATATTCTCTCTCGGTACCCAGCCGGTGTTGGTCCCCAGTCTTCACAATTAATGATGGCAGTGATGTAAATGAAGCTCAGCATGAAGGAATCAGCCCAACAGCAATCCGGACATGACTCGGGAACAGACCCGTTGATTACACGTCGGCCGATGGAGAACCAACATGTCTCCTTTCATCAAGGTTAATGGATGTGGATGCAAGCAACGGGGGAATTTCTGTGACTGCACTGGGAAATCTGAAATGTTAACAAAAATGTTACTGTAGCTGATTGATCCTATTTGATTGTTGAATGATCGCGAGGCAGTTTTGACAGCAAAGGAATAATCTCTTTTAGTAATTCACTCGAGGGTTCTTTGTTGCCTAGCAATGCAGACGACATGATCACACCTTCGTGTCTTTTTGCTTGACCTGTTTGGCAGACTTCCATAGCAGGCGTACGGCCAGGTATTGTCGGCATGGGTCGCACGTTGGAAACAAGCCAGTGACCACTTTGATGCCTTCCTCAAAAGACCTATGTAGACAGGCAGGTACATATAAAGGAGGACGATGGGTCGCGTCAGATTTGGCAGCAACTTTAGAAATCACTGAGAGGGTGTCAGCTGTACATGTGTATAGCTCTGATTTGGACAATCAGTTGTCACCTTTTTATATTGTTTGACTACTGTTGCATCGACCGTATTATGAGATGTGCGTGTAAACCGTGCAACTTCTGTTTTTTTTTTTACCAGATTGAAAGTAGAAAAACAACCCCAAAAGCCCCCTGTTGAGGAAAAGAGAGGAAGATATCAGTCACCTTTCGCAGGAGCAGTTTACATTTTTGCTCACTGCAAAAAGGAAGACATTAGCCAATTGATTTTGTGGTCTTTTGTCGTTCTTTCTCCAGGTTTGTGCCGGGCACTTCCTTCAGCATGCAGGCTTTCCGCGTCGACCTGGAAGGCTTTGATGCCTGTGACTCATCGTACGGACAGGCCGTCTCAAACCAGCCGGTGACAACTGCGTTTATTGTAGAGGAACGATATCTCGCCCTGGGCAGCAATCTCTTTATAGGTGAGTTTTCCCATGCATATCTAGGCCATTTTCTCCCCTCTTTTTTTTTTCTTTAATCAGTTTTCTCCGTCTAGTTTAAAGGAGGTTAGAGTGAAAATGTACATCCACAGGTAAGGCCAGTACCAGTAATGGTGATGGACCACTTGGCCAATATTTGTGGAGAGGTTGACATTAGAAATGGAGTGATGAATTAAAGGCATTCTCAATGGAGATAGTTGGAAGGGATAGCTAAACCAAGTTTTCTATGTCAATATAATTTGAGAATGCATTCCCAGCTCAACTTCCTTGACATTGATAAATGTGTTTTTTTGGTTTTTTTTCTTTTGTTTTGAGGGTGATGCAAACAGCGTATGCAATTAGACGGAAATCGGTAACGTGTACAGAGAAAATTGTGCCTTATTGAACATGTTCTTTCCTGTTGACCTGGTGGATCAATCAATATGTCAGTCTATTTTAGTAAGTGCAGTGACATAAATTGCACCCAACAAACAAAACAGGAAGGTTGTATGTTGAAATTTTGAAAAGAGGACATAAAGTCAACTGAACTTCACTGACAGTGTTCTGAACTGCGCGTCGAAAACGTGCACATTCGAGACTGTCGCCCACTTAGAAAATTCTTAGGAAATTCTTATTCTGTCGTGTGAGTTGGGTCACCCTCTGATTGAATTTTAGCGGCAGAAAGTTGCTGATTGAATTAGTGCTTACCCTCTTAGCTTCTTTGAGTTTGTTGCCGAAGAAATCGCGTTCAAAAGGCCCAGGCTGACAGAGAAAAAAACATGGCGTGCTCTGAGTTCTGCTGCTCACATTCCCGTCAAAAATGCTTCATCCCAAGAGCTTCAGTGGCGACTAGATTGTGCAAACATCTCAAGGGGGAGAAAAAAAAAAGACAAATACTTGTATTGAATTCCACTGGCAGGAAGCTTTTGCATTTGCCAGGGATAGTCTGCCTTTGCTTCTCTCACTCGAATTTCTCAGGTGGCGGCAGGCGGCCGGTTACCCAATAGGAACACGGATCAACGGGAGAAAAAAGGGCCAGTGCACTTCTTAAACTGTTTCATAGTCGAGTCTTTCCTTGGAGAAACTCCGTTCTTTCACAAGAAATAAATGTGGCCCGCTCGGTGAAAATGAGTCACAAGGCCTTTGTTTTTTGTTGTTTTGGTCAGCAATTAAGTTTGTTTTGGTTTGCATGAAAAGAGTGAGCGTAGCTCTGTGTTTCGATGTACATGTATCACTCATTGTGGCATCCTGAATGTTGATGGTGTAGTCAAGCTATTTTTAAATGGCCTAGCCTTAAACTAGAATAATACTTGGTATACAGAAAGGGCTGCTTTGCCCAGAAGTAGAGGGTCAGGTTTTGGCAGACTTATGCCGAAAGCATTATGTAAATAACGAAAAAGAAGAAAAAATGATCCACCTGGGATTCTACGCAGTTTCGCGCACTTTCTTTAATTAATCAAATAAATCAATTACAATGAATAATTATTATGAAGAGGATACGAGTCACTAATGGGCCACGTCTCCGTGGCTTACCCTTAGCTGTATACTACTGCCAAATGGACCACCACGGCGATGTGACAATATCAGCACGCTGTAGGTACACGCTGGAGTTTGAAGCGACCACCACGTCCGAAGTCAGTGAGAAAAAAATGAGAGAGTGACACAGGCTGTACTGCCTTTATTTGCTGGTGCATCTGGAATAAACTCTTATGCAAATCATCCACGGCTTCAGTAGAGTCGCTCCATCAATGGAGTCGCTACAATGGTCTCCACTGATTTGTATGGTGCAAGGTTGTCTTAAATACCTGTTACTCAAAAGTGGCTCTGATGACTTCTAACTCAGATTTTGATTCAAGCTCTGAATAAAATGAGTTTCCCTTTTCCCCAAAGTTTGGCACCGTTTAAATTCTACCTGAAAACAGTTAAGAAATTATTGCTTCACAGAAAGTTCTTAGACCAAAGCTCAGGGGTTTTTAATAGTCCAGTTTTAATAAAACCCAGGGTAATTCTATGGTGAAAAATGGATCTACTGTATAGATTGTCCCCTTTTATGACAGCCTGCTATGAACTGTTAAAGTTGATAATGTGAATTGGGAGGCTGTGGATGCTTTGACGAAGAAGAAACATACATAGAGATACGTGCCCTTGACCTTTTGTAGGTTGGCGTGGGTATTTTGATAAGGCCTGTGGGATGACTTCTGAGTGCGCTGGAATGCACTCTGTAGATCTGCGGCTCAAAGCTTTTCCTCTCTCTCGGTTGTCAAGTAGAAAGTGCGTGGGCAATACGTGCGCAATCAGCGCCGAGACATGAAATCAATGGTTGTGTACATGATCAACGTAACCATTGTACATGTCAGCATGGACATTGACCGTTGAAATGCACTCCTGGCATTGAACCCCAGACGAGGTTCGAGCGAAGCCCCATCCTTTCCTCTTCCCACACAGTTCCTCCAATTTTACTTCAATTTTTAATGGGACATGTGCCGTTCTCCCCAAGTGCCACAGTTTCATCCACGTACATGTATACAGATGGGCAAACACCCTTGCTGGGACTACCTGCAGGAGCCCCACGATTAAAAAAAAAACCCCTTTGTCAGATCCGATTGCAAGTTAGCTGTTGCACTAAGAGTGATGTTATACATATTTATGAATAAATGTGAATTTTTCTTTGGACAGTCCTGTGGAGGCGGAGTTCATCTTCTCCCACTTCCAACCCCCCCTCCCACGAGGTTAAAAAAGACGCGTTAATAGGGTTTCAGAAGGTATTTCCCCCAAAACAGAAAATACTACCCTTCGTCGTATGATCCACAGATATGTGACTTGGTACGGGTATGAATGGACTGGTAGAAATGATTTGATCATGAGGTCATCAAAGCTGGATAAAGAAATTCATAATGATCTGGGTCTTGCCAATAAAAGCAAACGTGCTGCGCAAAACCGGCAAATTAGATTGCATGAGAGTATGCGCGTTGTACAGAGCCCCGGGCATCTGCACAGTGCTCACTCGGTGCAGATAAACATTATTTAGATAGAGAAAAACAGTTTGCCAGCCAGATCACCAAATTGATGAATATTTGCATTTTGTTTATGAAAGGTTCTCAGCTGATTCCATCTTTAAATTTTGTTATAATGCCCAACCATTCAGTCTTACCCCCTTTTCATGTGTAACATACATACATGTACATACTCTCTTTGTTAAAAACTGTACATGTATTTGTGCGCTTGTACATGGTGCCTTGTGGGGTACCGGAACAATGGAAGGTACCCCACAAGGCCAGTTTTGATCCTTGTGGGGTACTAAAATGGTTCCCCACAAGAATTTCATGAAATAGATATTTCAAATTTACTTAAAAAGGAGGAATTTTCAAGTGCCATTCATGTGTCGCAAATTGAAGTGTTTTATATAAGGGACATACAGTCGAAATTTCAACCCAGGAAACTGAATTTGGTTGAAATGGCAGTGATTTGAAATTTTTTCCGTGTTGTGTGGGAGTTTTGTACACCAGAACAAAGGAAATACCCCACAAGTATACTGTACATACAGTATGTACGGGGTGGGCGTGTCTGTGTAGATCAAGTGGCAAATATACATGTACATGTAGAAAGAGAATGCAACTGTTTCTGCGTCCACACCAACCCAACATGCTGCATGGTTGACAAACCTGCAAACAGCACTGTAAGTTTTTGAAATAATTTCAAATAATGGTTTTGATGGGAAATTTGGAAGTAGTGACGTGTCAGGTGAAACATCTGCAGGCATCGATCCCCTCTGGGCTCCTTTTCACTGCTCAGCGTTAGAGATTCACCAGGATAATTTTCTCCTCAACCGGCAGAGTTGTAGACTCAAGTCACTTGACTTGGACTCAAGGCGCTATTTCTGTGACTGGTGACTTGACTTGTAACTGTCAGTTTTTGACTTGTGACTTGACTTGGACTCAAGGCGCTATTTCTGTGACTGGTGACTTGACTTGTGACTGTCAGTTTTTGACTTGTGACTTGACTTGGACTCAAGGCGCTATTTCTGTGACTGGTGACTTGACTTGTGACTGTCAGTTTTTGACTTGTGACTTGACTTGGACTCAAGGCGCTATTTCTGTGACTGGTGACTTGACTTGTAACTGTCAGTTTTTGACTTGTGACTTGACTTGGACTCAAGGCGCTATTTTTGTGACTGGTGACTTGACTTGTAACTGTCAGTTTTTGACTTGTGACTTGACTTGGACTCAAGGCGCTATTTTTGTGACTGGTGACTTGACTTGTAACTGTCAGTTTTTGACTTGTGACTTGACTTGGACTTGCCAAAAAAATGACAGATGTTACCACCGCTGTCAACCAGACAGGAACACCCCCTATTCCCTGCATAACCTTCCAATCCCGTTGTAAAAAACCTCACATTTGAAAAAAAAAGTTTAGATAAAAACTGTTCAAGAATCAGAAAAGTGTTGAACATGCATTTTTTTAAAACACATTCTCTTGAAATCAGGAATAGGAGGGGATCAAGGTGGAGCAAAACTTTTGAAATAAGGCTGTCATAAAATCAGGGAGAACAAAGTTGAACCAAGATTTTAAAGTAAAGCAGTCTTGAAGTCAGGAAAAACAAAGTTGAAGAATACTACTAAACCCCCCCCCCTAAAAAAAGAGACGAGAAAATAATTGATGTTGGATGCTGTGAAATCTTGATTGAGAGGATGGAGGATTTTAAATTTTTTTTGCCTTTTAGGGTTTCGAATGGGCAAGTCGTCGACGTTTATCAAAATTTGACATTCCTGAGTGTTTCCATAATGGCTCCAATCCCCAATAGGCCAGGGAGAGAGGATTTTTTTAAAGAGGGAAAACATCAAGTGATATATCTCCAACACTTCGTGTGATTGCGCCGATGCCGGGTAACCGTGGTGACGGGACCCCCGACGCGCGGCAGGAATGCGGCCCCACATCGCCGGCGATTGTCCCAATGTTCCTCGGAGATACCTCGGCGGACCGTTGCTGGGCAAACACGGGAGAAGAGCCCCGTTTCTTATTTCCCATAAATCTTGGCCATCTGTGATATGAGGAGGAAAGAAAGAAAGATGATATCAATGATGCACTTTTTGAAAAGCATGTTCACGGCTGAGCAATGTAGCAGTGGTTGTCAATTATTTGTAATTAATTTGTACAGTCCCCTGATGCCTAAATACAAGTTTTCTGTGTTTTTGTCTACCATTTGAACTTCAAAAGTACATTGAACAAGATCACGCCATCGCTGTGAAGAATTGAACTGTTCTGATTAGAGAAGCGAGAACAAACATAGGAAACCTTCTAAACTTCTATCCTCTGAGACAGTAGAAATCTAACACCGTAGAGCAGTGAAACAGAGACTTCATATTTGGTGTCTCGTTGTTGTGCAGGAAATTTACTAGCACCTTGAGGAAATATGGCCAAAATGCCAAGGGATTAAGGCTGCGTCCAGAAGGAGAGTGAATCTCTCCCAGTGCGGTGATGGACACTTCACCTATTTCTTAGCAGAGACTTGCTTGGCAAATTGATTATGCTGAGGAACATGGCAGTCAGGAATCTGAGAGAGTTTGCAAACATCCTGCAACATTTGGACCGGTAATCTGCTCCGGTTTAGTATGCCCAAAAAAGCCTCCCTTCCTTTTGAAATCTGAATGGCCCACTTCTCCAGTGAGCTCATGGATGGAATGCGTTGCTTGTTAGTGGGCATGTCGATGTTTAAATAAAGTTGAGCTCCTCTCGGAGATGGCACGGACAAAACCGGCCTAACCACTGGCTCAGTATCCATGTCAAAACAGGCTTCCAGACCTACGGCTATGTCTGATGTTGCCGTGGCCCCATGTATTTCCTGTGTCTGAAAGCCGAGACCCTACTGTGGGTTGTAGATTCAGATTGAGATGAGCTGTGTCCGAATCAACCGGCAGCGGCTTGGAGTAACACACATCTATGGAAAGTGGTTGCAGCCGCCTGCCAATATCTTTGAAGGAACAGCACTCCATCCACCGGGACATGTTTTCATGACCAGGGTAAATTTGAGCGTGATGCATTGATCAGGGAAAGATCATTTTGGCGCGGTGTACGGGTAGTCATCAGCCTGTTACATCTAACGTGTCACCCCTGCTTTTTTGGCTAGTTTTGGTACCAGCCTGTGTGGTAAAATGAGGCTCGATCGTGCATTATTGCCTTCACTTTATTGCTCGCAGAAAGTTCTCCACCAATTCAGCTTATGAGTTGGGCAAGGACGGACCCCAAGATTTTTATGAACTGTCTCTGATCAGAATTGATCGGAACTGGTTTGGTTTTTTATTTTACTTTTTTTCTTTATTTGGAATCTCTTATATTTCGCACAGCAAGTGCTGTCGGTCTCAACTCATAAACTTTCCTCTGAAGCAAATCTTAGAAACCTCTCCGCTGGGCATCTCAGATGTACATGTGCCAGTAGATGGTACGTTTTTTTTTTTTCACGTAGCCCGTAGATAAAATCAAAATTAATTTTCGTAGTGCTTAGGGACTGAATGCATTGACAGGGTAAAGCTGGACGGATCGTCCTGTCATCAGACGTGATGGTCATCAATGGCATTGGCTCAATTGCCATGGCTACAGCGACATAAACACAATGGAGGATATTCCAATCAGGAATAGGAAACAGAGAAAGTTTCTTTTCTTTTTAATGATCACTCTGGGCTGCAGTTTTTTTCATGCATAAATTAATCAGATGTGTACATGCTCTTACAAGCTGAAAACTGAAGTACTGGATCCTACACTTATGGTACATGTGTAGAGTCAATGACTACTCATTGAAAGTAGTGAATTTGATAGTTGACATTTGAAATCCAACGTTTTGAATCTTAAATCCAGCATTTGAACTGTTACCTCAATGTTTTAAATGCTGATTTGATAATTTTGAGGTAAAACAAACCTTGAATTAGCACTTAAATTTTTGAATTCCTAATTAAAATGCTGGCTATAACATTTAAATGGGTTGGATGCAAATTTTCAAAGAGTGGTCACTGACAGCACAGATGTTAACTTGTGTTGGATTCAACACTTCGGCTTGTAAAAGTGTGAACAAAAATGTAAGTCACGGATTTTCATTTTAGTTATTTCATTTCACTCCTCCCACACCGACCCCCCCCCCAAAAAAATATTGCATCAAGCTGTCTTAAATTCCACTTTTATTTGGCTTTTTCCCTTAGTCATTTTTTCTTGGGGGGGAGAGATTTCTATCATGTAAATGCATCTTGTGGCAAAATCCCAATGGCAGACGGTAAACTCGGAGATCTTCGACCAGGAAATATGACATCTGATATTTCCCCCCAAGTCCTTGTCCCAAGGCACAGAATGGCCCCTCTCTCGCCTTGCCGTATATCCGGATGCATTTTGGTTTTTTCTTCCTCCAACCAGTTCCACTTGAAGTGTGCTCGACGTAATCGACACAAATGGTGCCACAAATGGAGAGACGAAAGTCAAATTCATGCTAAAAGGATTTCCCCCACATGCTCCATTAAGTCATTCAAAACCTTGGAGTCTACAGGAAACGTATCTCATTTCCCGAGGGGGGGACAGCAAAAGATTGAAAAGTCTCTGTGACTGCTTCTCTCCCCCCCCCACGCGTAAGATACATTTTAAAAACTTGCAATTTCCTAATTGCGTGTCATATGTTACAGAATTGCATACATGTACATGTACAAGGCAGGATTCAGGGACCGATGGGGAGGGGGACTTGTGGTCATGTTCTCAAAGACACTCAGGACGGTTTGTAATTTTTCAGCAAGGAGTCAGTCCCATTCTCCCATCTGACGGAGAGTAGAGGTTGCACTGGATAATTGAATGTGCTTTCAGTTTTCCCAACGTTCAGTAGACTTTTCAATGCACTGAAGCAGGTCGTGTCATTTCAGTTTAATCTTTCCACAGGTCGTCAATCGTGGAATTCTTCTGTAGCCAAGCAGACAAGTGAATGACAGTCTGAAGGGGGCAGTACCCTACCACTTAACAATTTTCTGGAAAAAGAAGTGGTGTAATCTCTGAAATTGACACGTTGGGCCAGATCTTCAATTTGTCTTTTAAAACAGAGGTCTCCTCATACATTTGCCCTTTATTTTGGTAAGATATCCCATCTTGAGTTTGTTCCCCGCAAGCTTCTTTTTCCACTGCCAGATTCCCTGCATTGTGACTTCATCTCACAGCACGCAGAGTTGCCTGATAGTTTGGTATTATTTTTTTAAACTGAATCTAGTGTTACTGTCCCGCAGGCATGCCTTCTGTCTGCCTCAGTGTGACGGAAAGTCCACTGTTGTTATTATTCACCTGTCCAGCCCTCATCTCTGCTGCCGCACTTCCTCGGCCCGGTGGCAACGGGATGGAGTTTCTCCTTACCTCGCTGACTTTCAGTTGTCTGTAATTGGTCGTCACTGCAAGTGCAGTGCAAGAAACGGTGGGCCAGGTGGCCTGTTGGAATGTTACAGCAGTACCACTGGGTCCAACTCGAGTCTTTTGCAAATCTATCACAAGTCATGCCTTCAATACCATCTTATACATCACAGTAATAATCACAAAAGTCACAAAATCAGTATTTCTTGACCGCTCTTTGTCCCGTTGCATTAGCTGATCAAAATTTAGGTGAGAACAAAATCAAAATATTCCCCCCACAGTGTCTCAAGAAAAATTTGATACGTTTCCACCAAAGGTGTTGAAAAATTTCCAAACTATAATTTCATTGTCTAATTTCTTTCGAATGAGATTTTTACAAATGTTTTATGACCTCAGTGCAGGATTGATTCTGTTCTGCATGTCACCTAAATTGTTGTCGATTCTTCTGACGCCGTTTATGCCAAGCTGATTTCTTCACTCCAAATGCCTGCGTTTTTTTCACCCGCATTTCTTTACATGTGGAGTCATCATTGTGCATTCTGTCTTGTTCACCTGGTTCTTTCTTTTCCCTGCTGCGTTACCGTCAGTCGGCTCTGTATGCCTCAATGCTGCAAACTATCCTAAGCCCATTAGTTTGCAGAAAATGCTCCAAACATTAAAGGGATATCATTACAAGCAATGTTCGCTCCATCAGGTTAACGGCTTATCTTGAGTGTCTCCCTCAGAATACCGATATCGCACACTGTGCCCCTAGCCACAATGCATAATATGCGCTACCATCACAGCTACCTCAAAGGAAATATTTGGTCCCACAAGGCACTGGGAGGAATCACAAACAGTTCAGGTGTTATATCATTCACTGAATAGTATCAAAACGCTTTTCTTTTCGTTTCGCTTTTTCTTCTTTTTTTTTTCAGAGTATTTAAGTTCGTGCCGCAAGCTTCATGGGGTTTTCATGCCCTGTTTCAACCGTGTTTGGAATTATACCCGTAATGAAATTATGCCTTCCAGTCGGTGGTTTTAATAGATGCCCGATTGCCTTCTGGGACCATCCTAATCCCACTGAGAAGGAGGGCGAAGGAGAAGGCCCTGAGAGAGGCTCAAATTAGATTTCGCAGCCCCCGCTAGTGTGTTGGAAGGCAGGGCTCCCCCTATCTGCGCCTCCGCCGGCAGACTCCCCGGCAGCCAAAGTTTTTTTTGCTTTCGTCGTTGCCGTCGTCTTACTCTCCCGGTGGATTTGTTTTAACCTCGTTATACCACCACTGTGGCATTCGTGTTTCAACTCCTGTCGGTCTGGTGCACAAAGGAGGACTCCGCGTTGAGTCCGAACTCCGAGCCTAACTCGATTTTCGGTGGGGAGGGGTGTTTTATTGGATGCGATCGGTACCCGGCCAGCCGCAAAATCCCCCGAGTTCCAGATCCATAAAATGTGTACGCAGGCGACACAAACAGCAATCAGGGTGTTGTTATTGTTGTCAAGCTTGTCCGCGATCACCTACCAGACCGAGTGTCCCGCATTCCCCAAGTCTGCACTAACGACGGGATTACCGGCCGGTCCCTTGTATCCATACTGGACTCCCCCTCCCTCTTGCATCAGATGATACCGCTAAACCCCCCCCTTTTAAGATGCTTCACAATTAGATTACATCAGGACTGCCCGCACTTAACATCACATGATATTAACATCCTCACTATTTAATCAGGGCTAGTTGGATTATGGGCGCAAATCCATTAACCAACCTGGTATTACGCTCCCCTCCCCCCCTCCCCGACGAACGATAAACAGTATTAAGTCAATGTAACCGAGTTTTCGACATTGTTGCAGACGTCAAATTCCAACTGAAGGAGAGAATTTTCATGAGACTTTCTGTAATTGGGTTAAGCTCGGGGAAGCCTGAGAAAAAAACCAACTGAACATGCAGACTTTGTCAGCATTTTGAAGCACCACGTATTTTTTTTCAAAAGAGGAAATTCCCAGTGAAGAAAAGTGCTTTTACCAGTGATAATTTTAAGTGCACACTCGTGCTGTCTTCACTCAATGCTCCAAATACCGTGTGGCCTGTATTATGTGGCATTTTGACCTTGTGAATATGAAAGAGTTTCCTGTTACGGAAATTGGCACATGTACATGTACTTTCCTCGGTCATCCATGATTACATTGTAAATTTTCAAGCTGCGAAACTGCTTGTTTGAATACAGCAGCTGGCTGCAAAATATTACTCGTCTGACACTGGAATTGATTTATGTGTGTGTGTAATGTTATTTTATGGTGCCGCACTGTTCATTTGTCATCGTTGAAACACCCACCATTGTTCTCTTGGAATATCACTCCACGAACCACACCCAAAGTTCCTCTGAATATACATGTATTTAGCAATCAGCAACACCTGTTCTTTTTGGTGAGAGCCTGTGTCACTCATTTATTGCCGTTTCCCTCATATTCCCTTACGTCGGACCACTCTGAGGTTTTTCTTTAAAGGGTATTCCTCGTCGCTGAATGGCTTCTATCTCGGCCATTGTCTGCTGGGAATAATACCATAATGGGTGAGGCAACATCTGTGCTCCATCCGTTGCCTAGCGACGGCCCCATCAAGTAAACAGCTGTTGCAATTGGTTGCCAAGCTTTTTTGGTGTGGAATGCGGCATTTGTAGTCTTGCTTCAGGGCGCTTGTTGTGTGATAATTAGTTCACATTGTTCACCGGCAAATCCTAGAAATACACAGTTTCTGAGAGGTTTCCTCACTTGGAACAGAATGTGTGCATTGAAGTATATTAGCTTTGCGTGAACAAACATATCGAGCAACAGCGAGAGGGAGTATAGTGCGTTGACTCCTTTTTTTTTTCTTCTTTTTTTCATTCGTACTGCGTTGTTGTGTCTTACTTCCCAAGGGGAATTTATGCTCTTCTCACTTACATCATTGCTTAGAGTCAAGACCACTTAAGACCTTCACAAGACCACATGAGACTAGCACAAGACCAACACAAGAACTCCAGTCTGAATTGAAGTCACAAGCTATTCAAATGAACTGCAACCAAAGCATTCCTTTGTCATTGTTCACCCTGGTGCTTGTGACTGGTCTTGCGCATGGTCTTGCGCATCGTCTTGTGTCTGGTCTTGTGATGGTCTCGATGACAACACTGTCTTGTCAAATTGGACATGGGATGGTTGGGAAATAAGCAGTTGCTTTTCGGGTGATATGTTCCAAACAGACTTAAAAAGAGAAGACGTGTTAGTGGTTTATTTGTATATGTCCAACCTTTTTACAGTAACGCAATCAAAACTGTAATCCATTTCTGCTAAGTCACACATATGGTATGTCACTTAATTATTTCGACAGTAGGGGCAGCTTTGTCTAGTACGTTTCAGTGACATTATGATGATATATTCCTGAATTGATATTGGGGTTGGCAAATGGCTGGGGGGGGTTGCAAGCCCATGGTAATGGAGGTTTGTGTGCCCAGCTGTACGGGTAGCAGCCACTCTGTACACTGATATCGTGCTCAGTCCATGATGACAAGGCATAATTAATGACAGTGTTCCCCTTAAACTGATTAACCTCACCATGAGGCAAGGGGGTGGGATGCTCCGCCCATTTTAAAAAAAAACACTCTTTTGAGTGAAATTGAAGTCATGCAAAGCTCTCTGAAAAAAAAAGAAGAAAGAAACAAAAACCTGAAGTACAGCGCCGAACAGGAGAGTGAGACTTTAGATTGTGGAATAAATGTATTTCAAGTGACATGCTTGTTACTCCTGTCGCATGCTGGTGGGATTCTCTCCAGCTGATAGCACCTTCTATTTTGGTCGGTGACAGTGTGTCGTTCCCCCCCCCCACCCGCATCCCTCGCTGCCATCAATAATTCACCGCATGTCTATTTTTAATGTGAAGCGTCGGCAGGGAAGGATGGCAAGCTGCATGTGTTTTTGCGTTGACCCCTCCAGCATAGCCTAATGCTTGATGACCGGAGTTTGCAGAAGAATCGCCCTTGGTTGGTGATGGAGTTTTTACCTCAAAATACACACTCACCCCTCTATTTTGCAAGGTTCTTACTTTCCTTCAGTCTTTCGTAGAAGTGTTTACTGTTTGTTACTTTGGTACCTGCGTGAGATTATATTGACGCTTAGCAACTATCGCTTTTATATTAACGGCCAGCAATACCTTCAGTTTTACCCGCCATGGGTATGGAGGAATGTAACTGGTACAAAGAAAGTGCAGGCCCTATAGATCTGTTGTAAAGGCATCAGGTTTATAAACACATGTACAAGATGTGTGGGCCCTGAAGGACGTCGTTGCCGGGCAACAAAGCTCCCTCACTTGTTTGTTCCAAAAGCCAATAGAGTACCCAAGCGTGACGCCATTTGAACCAGGAAGAGAAGTGCAAATAAATGGAGTTCGCGCACGCGGGTTCACATGTTGGTTCTGGCGCTAATGCCTTTTACCCTCATAATTGTGCGCCTGACGTATTTACTTCAGTACTCTCCGGTAACCCACGGATATTTCTTCACTGCTCATGTTGACGGCCAATCAAATCACTGTCTAGACATTCATGGAATGAAAAACATAGTATAATTTGCCATCATGAGACAAACCAACAGGCCAAAAAAAAAAAAAAAGAAAAACAATCTTGGGTATCTCCAATTTGCAACGTTGTATACACAGTCGGCCATTGATTGGTCCAAAGTTGTCTCCTCTAGGGTCCACCAACCCACCATGGTAATCAAATTGGATGACAATTGCCACGGCGTCTGTCAATAACGGACACTTGGGACCTGCTGCGGACGCGTGGGACCCGCTACTGTCTGCGTTGGAAGCTGTCCAACGTACCCGGGGCTTCTCGAGACATCCCCATTACCGCTAATTGAATGAAGGTAAACGATTAAGCCCCAGCTGATAGCATTTGGGAGACATGCCTCGTGTGTCCCCCCCCCTCCTTGCCAGTGAACAAGCTCCGAGGCTTCTCGGTAATCAAATTTTATCAAGCCATTGGGCAGGCTCGCAAGTAGCTGGTTAGAAACTCAGCTTGCAGGATAACGACAGATTCATTTCACAAGATTTTTCCTTCATGGTGATGCTGGAGTTTTAAAACGTTTTGGACGCAAGCAGCCAAGTCTGCGGACGTTAGAGATACTTTTGTTAGTTTCTCATTTCCCTTCCTGTTGTTATATGCTGAGAGCTTCCATTTTGTTTGTAATTCTGTTCATGCATTGTCAGTGTGAGCCCAGCCGCAAGATTGCAATATTTTTCACCAAGAATGGTCACAGAAAGTGCCGTATATGTTGATTGTAAGGAAAACATTGGCCCTACATGAATACATACATGTAGATCACCGTACTGATGGCTGTTTATCTATTTACTCACTGGTATTTATTTATTTATTTTATTTTGGTTTTACAAATGGAAATGTTGAAAGACTTTTTTCCTGCCCGTCGCCAAGTGGGTGGGGACCCAAAGTGGCCATGCCTCCCCTCCCCCCCATGAACAGTTGGCCCCCTCCCCGCCTTTAAAATAAACGTCAAAATTATCCATTATCTTTGTGATGTGCCCCTCCCCCCCAGCTGGTACTTTGGTTCCCCTAAAATGCCAAAGCTGGTGAAGGGGCTGGGTCTTTCTGAGGCCACGTCATACGTTTGAGATTTCTGAAGGCTTAAATCCTTGGGTATTTTCTTCTCCACAAATTAAGCTTTAGAGACTCGAAATGCTGGAATGTAGGAATGCGACACCCGTCCCGCCCAGCATGCTACATGTACATGTTCATATAAACACAGACAAACGAGGAAATTTTTCCGTCCATAAAAGAAACGGGGGGAGTGATGTTTATCAGAAGGTGCATGATTTATGCAGCGCTCATCCAGAGACTCAGATCAATAAATACCGCAACCTTAGCTGAAAGACAGAGAGGAAAAGAGTCAGGAAAACTCTTCTGCGTTTGTGCAGGCTAGGTTGTATCTATTTTAGGTGTGTTTTTTTTCTTAGTGTGTCTCTGTGCCGTCTGTCTCTGGCAGGGCAGATGTCCTGATCGTCCTGCATCATTTCCTGAAGTACTTAGCACTGGCCACTGATTGATTGGGGATGCTGATTTCCAGCTCGCAAGAGGAGACTCCATCTCAAAAGAAGAAAAACAAAGGGATCCAATCTAGCCTAACGTCTTTTGCTCCCTCTTCCGTACATCTTTTTATTTATTTTTTTTCCCCATGCAGTCACCTTTAGTACCTGCGATTAAACGAGGGATAGAAGAGAGATAAATCCGGTCGTTGTTTTGTTTTGTTTTTTTTTCCTGCCATGATTTGTGTCAGGTAAAAACGATGTTGATCTCCATCGCGTGAGAACTTTGTGACAACATAAATGTTACTAGTATTCTTTCTATCTTCTGTTTGCCGGAGAAGATGCATTTTTCAGCACTGTATTGATTTTCTTTCTAGTTTGACTTTGACCCAACATTGATTTTTATCCTGAAAGCTGCAGATCATCTTTGCGATGAGAGATTGCATTCCCTTTTTTTTTTTTTTCCCAGGCCCTGGAAGGGGGACACCAATCTGTATTCAGATGCCGCAGACATTTGTTTTAATTTGGCTAGAGACGGCACGGATTAACTTAATGATTGAGAAGGGAGAAATCACACAGTGAGACTTGTGATTAGATAAAAGATACATGTATGAAGCAAACATTCTTGGGTTGAGATAAGACGCTTTTAGGGGAGTCAATCTGTGGATTTGTTACACAGATGGAGGGTATCTACTCTCTGAATTCCCAAGAGTGAAAATTCACTCTATTCCAGTGAAAATTTAATCCCTCCGATTGAAATTGAGGACCAGACGAATTGGAGTGAAATTTCCTCACTCCAAAAGATTGGAATTTCGCTCGAGCTTCTACTGGAAGGGGCTATTTTCAGCCTTTTTCAGTCGAAATTCAGAGTGATTTCACTCTAAGACGTCTTGTCCCTAATTTCGCTCTTTCCGATTTAAAGAGTAGGTTTTTGGGGGCATAGTGGAATTTTTCTTTATAAAGAAGGGCTTTTGGCCATAAAAACCCCTCCCAAAATGGGGGGCTGTACCACTTCTATACAGCTGGAGTATTAGTGCTTTCAGTCGCTTGAAAAAATCGACAAGGTCTCTGCAGGACCAGTGGGAAATTTGGCCACGCCCTATTGACCCTTACTGCTGTCACAGCGGTTTGGGGGAAAATGTAATAGCCATTTTGAAGATTTTTGTTTCTCCAGTGGAAATAATTTGGTATCAAGGAAAGAACAGCTCGGCAACAGGATGTGATTTCTAGTTGAGCCCTGCCGTAAGGGTTGCTGAAGGGTATCACATGTCTTGGGGGATATTATCACGTCATTAATCACAGTTTGCGCTCACGCTGGTGTGATTCTTCCTTCTCAATTTTTGTTTTCCTCAATTATTCCACAGTCACTTCGCCCAACCCTCTGTTCCAGTGTCGTCTGGGCCTGCGTGTCAATATCACGGTGAAGGACAACATATGCCATTACCCACAATCCCCTGCGGGCATGCTGTGTTTGGACCACGGCCACTGCGCGACCTCGGTCACTCAGGTATGTGCACTGCTATCTCGAGAAGAGTTTGGCTGGATGGTGAATTGCTCCACTTGGCACCAGATGTTTATTGCTATAAGATTCCAGAGCGACGAAGGAAATTGATGGGAATATGAACCCTAGACATCGAAGAAACGGGCCCCCCAAAAAAGCTCATAAATTTAGTGAGATGCCGTCCACTGAAGACGGGTAACAAAATACTGTCAAGGTATCGCCAGTTGGGTTATTTGATTATTTTGTTTCCTCTGAGTGATACCAAGAGTTTTAACTCTGAATTACATTACATCTTCAGGCAGAGCGCCAGCTAGACAGCACATATACGCATAGGATGTGTGTTGTATCACAGAGGGGCACAATCCACCTTTTGAATAAGATCATCAACCGGCGTCCGAATCGCTGAGTTGGTATGAAATCCCACACGATTCAGGTTCAGATTTCTCTCCAATCAGTTTTGGATCTGTGTGAAAAAGGCTGATGACCGGTGCCTTGGAATGGTCACTCCATTTGGGGCTGTCGGAGAGATGCGTTTTTATCCACCAGACTGATAAAATCTCCTTCGTTGATGTAAAATTTGTAGTTGTGTGCCTCTCTGTCGAGAAATTTAATGGGGAGCAGCAGATAGAATCGAAGCCGGGCAGGATTTTGCAATTGGATGGAAGCTTGTGGTTGACCGAGATTTTTTTTTATCACTACAAAAGAGCGACCTGCTTAAATGCCGGAAATATTTGCGGATCCTATGAAGAAAATCCTCCCTTTGTAGAATGCACAGAGGGATGAGAGACAGAGAAATTTGCTAGACTTCCCATGAATCAAATGCCCCAGGGGCCTCAGGATGAGGTTGATTGTATAACGCATTGTGTCGGAACGTTGGAAGGTGTACTGACAGGAAATCCATTTTTCCTTTTTTTTTTTTTTTTTTTTGGTCTGTTCTCTGCCGTCAACCGGTCCGCAGGCCTTTGCCAGCATAGCCGGCCAATGCCAGCGGATATTACGTTTCCTGTCCGCCTGCGTCAGTTGTGTTTCTTCCGCGGCTGCTCAGCCGGGCATCTTGAAATGTGCCCGATGTCAGTTTCTTCAGATCGCGGAGATCCCCAGGGAATTGGTTGGGGAGGGGGGGTGCAAGAAGTCTTTTGTGTCTTCGGGGGGGAAGGGGAGGAGAAAAACGGGGAGCCGTTTGAAGAAAAAAATCTGGCAGCCGCAGTGGATTTGGCAGTTGTTTAGGTCAGTTGAAGGGGGATTCAGCTGGTCTTTCTGGAGGAAAAGCAGGGGACTGTTTGGAGGGAAAAAAAATGAATTAGTCTTTGTGGAAGAAAACCCAAGGGTTGTGTTGGAGGGGAAAAAAACTTGATCCAGAAAGCAAGAAATGGGTTGAATTTTGCTTCTTGTCCTAATCAACCTTGGGAAAAAACTTACATTTTAAAAGAGCACTTCAAGAAAGCTAGCCCTAGAAAATTTATTCTATTGTCTCTTGACCTCTTTTCTTGGATACAGTTCCTCAGGACAGTGAAAATAATAATTTGAATTCAGTTTTGCTGAGTATTGCTGATTATTATGCTAAAACAGGGAAATTGTGGATGTCTTTGAGCCTTTTTAACAGATCAACATCATGAATTGACCTTGTTTTGAAAATTGTGGTGGGGGGAAAACCGTGACTGTATTTTGGCAGTTTATTTATAGAGCCAATAGAGCAACATCATATTTTTATTCCAATTTCTCTTCTTTTTTTTCCCTTCAGTGGGCGTGCCTTACAGTGAATCCCAGTTTCATGTTGTTTGCTCCCAAATACCTGTAACTTTTGAAGGCAGAACTTGTCACTCAAATGTGCCCTCTCGTATATTCAGGTTCAACTCCAATCGAAGAATCCCCCCCACTGCATAAATATCCTGCCCCTTTTTATAAGTGACTGATCCGCCTCTACCACACAGAGTGGAGGTCCAGCATTTATGAAAAGAGACATTAGAGAATGAAACCTGAACACCAGAGGGAACTATTTTCTTATCTCAGGCTAGTGTTCGGCTTTTAAAGCTATCGAGTAAACTAGGAGAGACTAAAAGAAGTAATTGAGAAGAAAGGAAGAATGCAGAGTTATCGGCAAGAGAGGGGAGAGGCACCAGCTGCACTCCCAAACACCCCCCCATCCATTTATAATGTACCTGTACACATGTCTGTATTTACGCAATCACACTACCTGTGTTCTACACCCCCCCCCACACACCCACACACAGTCTTGTCACCTTTCACCAAGAGATTGGAGCATACTCTTCCCCTGGCTTCACCTAATCTTGCCTATGTTTGCACACCTCAACCTGCTCAAGGTCAGGCTACAATGCATATATGTACATGTACATATACCTGTATACCCCTTGCTGGGGCGCCTTAATTGGGCTGGAGATTGGAGTGGAACATGCTTGCTTTGCATTATAAGGATGAAATGGATCGTGCACATGCAGTATAAAGCAGAATATGTTAGGTTCAGCCCGTTTGCATTGCAACTATACTCTTCAGTTGTTTTTCAGCTTTTAAATGAGTCGGAGAGTATGTCTCTGCAGTTCGCTTGATGTACAACCAGAGAATGCCGTGGCTTTTCAAAATAACAAGATGTTCTTGAAATGCCTGTCTAAAGGAAGAGAGGCGAGCGTGTTAGGATTTGTTGATCTCATTCGCACAATTCAATAGTTACTAGGAAGAAGGAAATCTATGTGAGGGCATTGATGCCTTGAAAAGAGATTTGAAAATAGACAAATTCCTGTCAAAAGATTGCACGAGCTGAGATACATGTACCTAGTTTCAAACATCACCGAAAATATACTTACCTGTGCATACATGTACAAAGCTCACAAACACAGTGTAGTTCTTTTGTACCAACATCGTTTAAGTTTTAGTAGACAAACAAGTCGAAGAAAATTGAGTTTTGGAATTTGATCGAAAACCACGGAGGGCAAGGTAAAGTTCCCTCTCAGCACTGTCGTCGTTCAAGAGACCCAAGGAACATCGAGTTGCAAAACTCATGCATGGGGCGACCTGATCCAATCACCTTCCATCCTGTCAAGTCTCGACCACCTGGGGACGCCGTGGGCATCGATCACTGCATAACGAAGGGCCAAGGATCAAAGGTGGGCCCTGCACGTCAGAAAGGACACGAAGTCTGAACGATCAGACGGTCAGTCACAGATTCCCCTGGGTCCTTCGCGTATATCCGCTGTGTAGCCTTACCCCCTTTATGGGGTTTTTTCCCGCCTCCCATTCCTAGACCCTCCTTCGATAAAATGCGCAGTCACAGCTGAAAGCACGGCCATTGGGGGTGTCACGGAAGGTGTTCCGGATCAACGGCTTCAAGTCTCACACTGACTTATATATTGATTTGTATGGTTCACAGAAAATGCAGAGCAGAAAGAAGAGTTGCTGTATGTTAGTTGGTCAAGCCATGAAACTTACAGGAAAATGCACAACATGCCTCATATCTCTGAAGAAATAGCCAGGGTAGTTATTTCCTTCTATTCACAGTTGCAACCCACAATCCTTTGCCGCTCTGTTTGTTTTTTTTTTTCTGCCATGACTCTGTGAAAGCTATGAAACTTCTGGTGCATAACTCAATATTATGCAGACTCCAAAAAGACTAATATTAGCCATGTTTGATTTGATATTCGTTCTTTATTTAGAGCATCTTCAGGAAAGAAGATGTGCTAAATATAGAATGAAATAATATTGAGTTATCTGAATATTATCATTGGACTTACTGGTTTCTGGTGTTGCTATACAAAAATCATCCGGTTCATAAGAGACTTCGTCACGATGGCGGACGCGCCACGATTTGCAGGCTCTCGTTGGACAATCGCTGAAGTTGCGCATTAACTACCGTTTCCATGGTTCCATGTAAACAGCGATCAAAGCATGTAACCCTATGAGTAGTGCTTGTGTGCAGTGGGCGTGGTTTAAACTGACGTGACGTCACACTTACGAACCAGATAGACCTTGGACACTCACAATGCACTTGTATGCATCCGTACACAGATTTGTAGGCATATCCCTGTCTCGGTCAGTATGTGGGTCTCAGTCTGTTCCTGCGGGTTTGGGGTTTTTTGTCATATTTGTCAACTTTTGTTCAGGGTTCTAGTTACATGTATATCTCAGGCAGCTGGTCTCTAGTTACACTGTGCTATCTGTGACTAAACTATAGCAGGTAATCCAGCGGTTTTTTTATTTTTTAGACTGGAAAATGTTTGATTGGAAGCTTCATTTGATCAAGTCATGTGCTCGACCCTATGAACTATTTTCTTTGTTGCAATTTGTTTTGGTTTTCCAAAATGAGCCAGAATACTTTTCTGACATTACATGTGGCTGTACCTGTTCCATTCCTTCAAGATTGAAGGCTGCAGAATATGCCAAATTTCATAGACAACGTGAAATTTGTGGCAAATAGCTATGTAGGGGCTTACTTCATTATTTAAACATGATGAGAGAATGAGAAGGGAAGGATTTGGTGTAAATATTATCCAAGAGCCAAGCTTAGCTGCAAAGAGGGTAGGTAAATGATATCCACTGTTTAGGAAATGGAGCAAATCATTAGCCGACCTTTCCTTCCCTGTTCCCAACTCCTCGGGATGTCCGTCTCCAGATTGTTGGCACTGATTCCCAGTAAACGTTCCCATTATTTCCAAGTCCCTCTTGAGTTCTGACTTCTAGACGAGTGGCCGCTTCTTGATTAGCGTTTTTTTGTTTTGTTTTTCGGGGGATTTTTTTGTTGGACCCCCAATTATTGAAATGGCAGAACCCATCAAATATCATTATCTCGGCCATCTGATTACAAGGAAATGGAGAGTTTCCCTGACTTGTTCCCGATGTGCAATTCATTACCGAAATGCCCGGCGCGCTGAGTGACATAATGGGAGGAATGGGTCCTTAAGCGCGGAAGCAATTTGTGAAATTACGTCCCCCCCAAAATCAGGAGTGCTCGTTTCATCGTCGATTGTGCGTACATCGTATACAAGGTTAGGAGAGAAGAGTCTCGCCACACTGCGCACAGTCATCTGCAATTTCCAGCATTGTGCATGCGGTGTTTGCGCTGTGAGAGTAGAATCTGTTTGGTCGACAATTAGGGTGAAAGCCTACCTTCCCCGGTAATCCGTGGATTTTAAAGTGGATCAATCGAATGCATACATGTACATGCCTCAACTGTGTGTGCAATGTGGATACCAATACATAAAATCAGAACATTCAGTTGAAAATAGTCTATAAATGGAGGGAAGGAGGTTGTGAAACGGAATTAGTGCTGCCCAGTTATAAGTCAGGCTGATAAGGGCGTATGCTCATAAATATGCATAAGGTGTGATAATTGAGCCCAGTAGTACTGGCCTACATGTATGTGTATGTCTGTGGCCTGCAGGTGGCCTTGCATGGTACGGGAGACCATTTACTATGAGCCAAAAAGCCTCAGCATTGTGAGGTTGCCTCTGTTTGTACCTCTTGGATTGTCTGGAGGCTGGTGTCAGAGACTAGCACAAGCCACGGAGAGTCTCCTCAGTTGCTAGTAGTGTGCAGGAGGGCTTGCCTTGAAACTGGTGTCAGAGACCACCACGAGCAGTGAATTGCCATTAGCTGTGTGTGGTTTCGAGCAGACTCTCCGTGCACTGCACGACTGTCTAGACACACTGGTTGGCATTTGTCGGGCTGTCCACACCGCTCCCCAGCCTAGGGGCGGTAGTGTTGAAGTCACGACTACCCCGGGGAGAGGGGGGAGGAGGGAATGATGATGTTAACTAGACCGTGAAAACAGTGGAAGATAGTATGGGGAGGGGGCAGAGGTTGGGAATTCAAACACCGCCATTAAAGTGTTGCTTAATGGCACATCACGGGCACGAGGAAAGCAGAACCTCTTTGCCAGTCGGCGCTATTTATCTGACCTGGAGCAAAAAAAAAAACAAACCATATCTTGCAAAGAGACTCCATGAAGTGAAATACAGGTGCCTTTAGTATTGGCAATATGATGTTTGCCTTAGGGTGTATGTTTTAGAACAGGAATGCGATTTGGGGAACAGACTTTCTACATTCCTTCCAAAGGTTCTCTTTATTTTTATTTTGGATAAATATGTAAAAACCGTGTTTAATATTTTCACATCCTGGATCTTATGTAATTGGATTTGAAATGAAGCAACAACTGTTTTTTTTGTTTTATTCGATTCGGAATCTAGCTGAAATTGCCCCTTCTGTCCCCTAATAGTAATCCCAAATACTTCCAACTACAGTGGATCATCATTTCTCTCGTCAAAGTTCTCCAGAAAATGGGAATTTCAATCCAGAGTCATTCCAGCTTGTACAGCCATTTATGACCCTTTTCTGTCCGTGTTAGCGCAGTTCCAACTAAAAGGATGCTTTTCAGCATACTCAGAGACACTCTCGGACTTGTCCTTGTTTTGAATGAAAATGGTGATTGAAAGAAAACAGAGTTTAGGATACCGTGCTCTAGAGATTGACGATAAAGTACTCACTGAAATATCCTGGTTTTTGTATGACTTCCCAGCACTATTCTCAAACTAGTTTTGGGTTGAATAATGATCTGTCGTAGTTGAAATCCCTACTACAAGTCCCACACACAGGATATTTTTTTGGGGGGGGTGTTTCAAATAAAGTCAAATTGGTGCCCTTGTGAATTTGGTTTATCTCCTTTACCCTAAAAGTCCTCATTTACAATCCCCAAAGAAGTGAAGGATTATGGTTTAATGGCAGTCATACATCCAAGTGAGACAACCAATTTTGTTTGATGCACTTTGGTTGAGGCAAGATGTCTATCCTTCGATAGGTTGGTTTCCGTGTTTTTTATAACGTGGAGAACAGTGCATGGTGAACGGAGCAGCTTGCAATGTGCACATATTGCGAAGTCACACAGTACACCAGAGTGACATTCCTGATGCCATACACTCATTTTATATGCAGTAAGCCCGCCTCTGAATGGCAACACTGCTCCTCCCCCTTTTGACCATATGGCTGGGCAACTTGCAAGTGACACCCTGCAGAGTCAGATTTGGAACCCGTTCGTGGGTCGCGTTGCATACATTCATGGTGTCAGCACCAGAACTCGCCCCAGAGTGATATCACTCCGTCTCATCCCCTCCCCCCTTCCCTCCCAATAGCAATCATCCCGAGCATTCCGGCCCTGTTGACACTGCCATCCAGGGAATCCTGGCGATTGCTCAATCTTGACCCATTTACCACCCGTGTATGACTTGTGGAGGGGCCGGGGGACGCAAGGACCGTCAGTAGCTTGGCTGGTTACAGGCGGTTGTCTCTCTCTCTCTCTCTCTCTTTCACTGTCCATTCACAACATGCACTCGTCCTTGCCCTCGCATCCAGTGCAGTGCACTTGGGGGAAATGAGTCCCCGATGTTGGAGAATGGAAAGGTGTTGGCTTGGTAAATTCTGCTTCGGCACTCAACTAAATTCTTGCCACAAAGTCAGAATTTGTGTGCTGATTTTTTTTTTCTTTCTTTCTTTCTTTTTACTCTTAAAATTTCTTTGCACCAGCATATTCTGAGAATGAAAAGTGATGTCTGACTAGACAATACAATTTACCCAATACGGCCGTTTCACAATAGTGCGCCACCAAGAGTTTGCAACGTGTTGGCCAATCACAGGGCGCGAAATTTTTTGACCTAATGCGCATTTGGAAAGGGTCGACAAATTTTGCGCGTTATGATTGGCCAACGTGTTGCAAACTCTTGGTGGCGCGCTATTGTGAATCACCCATATTAAGTCATCCTTGGGTAAGTCACATTCGTCATTCACGCCAAGGTGAATGTGATCATTTTGTTAGCTCCAGCCCAACTCTAAGCAGGTGCAAAGCCAGATGAAATGGGAGAAGATATGGTTGGGGGATAAATGTTTCACTAGCTCTTTCTTGAAAGTTCAGGACGAATTGTAAACACCTGCAAAAATGCATTGTCACAATTTTGTTGGTGTTGAGGTCAAAGTATTTCTACAGTAGGAAAGTAGGAAACGGCATGGTGTGGAGCGCATGTTAACAGAAGAAGCAGAAATGGGATGTGTTCTGAAATACGAGGCCGTTTCTTCTTCGGTAAACCAAATTGTAAAAACTAATCCACTCATTAACTAATTACATTCTTCCAGGAAAGACGACAGTTAGATGAAGCTTCCGTAATTACTGAACTCACCATGAGTCGAGGCCCAAGGACTTATTACGGTAATTGCATTTGTCGCAATCAGGTATAAAGGATGTCGCGACAGTTAATGGAGGGAATTCTTGAGTAATGGTATTTGGTTGAAGAAAAGAAAACAGGCACGCGGACCCGTACAGTGCCCGATAAACACGGCAGCTCTTGCAGCATCTGAAAATGTGAATTTACTGGGCACAGTTCCACAAAGCACCCGAGCAAAAATATCGCTCAAAACATGGATGTGCAGGGCCTATTAAAGTAGCCACTAAGCAATCAAGCAATGGACATACATTGCATGAAATTTTGGCAGAGTGGAGGTGGGGCTAGGGGGTCTCCCCTCCCCTCCCCCGGACTTTCAAAAAATATGACACTGTGTGAAAAACAAGAATAGATTTGTATGAACACCTTCCTTCCACTGCCAAACCTGAATCCACCCCTGCTACTAGAGTGTGGCTTGTTTACATGCGATAGTACATAGTCTTTCCCTTCCCCCCCCCTTCCCAGCAGACGAAAATAAATGCCACTCCCCTTAACATTTGCGGAGGTTGCTCTCGCAGCGAGCCGGCATTTATTCTGGCGGGTCTATCAACTTTGTCGGGGACTACAGTCACTCCGACCTCTCTTCGCTCTCTGTTTGCAGAATAGATGCATTTAGTTCAAGCCCTGCACTTGGATATTGACTGTGAACAATTCAGTCATTGGTCAAGTGGACAGAAGGCCGAAATGGGAACACTTCCCCTTGGTTTCAGAAAATAATGTAATTGTCTTCCCCACTTTGGATAACCTGACCAAAGAAGCCCCTTTCCTTCAAGAAAAAAAAACATTCCCCCTTCTGATGACACAAAACCTTTACCAGAAAAAAACATTCCCCCTTCTGATGACACAAAACCTTTACCTGTTTGTGTCTACATTCTGCATGGAACCATCAATGATGATAATTCAGGCGTGCTACAGACGATATATTATGCCTGAGTGTCGTTATTTGGGTATCATTAAGTTGGGGAGTAATAGTTGTCTGTATGGTATGTGCTTCATTTCATATTTCCAGCCAATGGCTTATTTGTCCTTCACAGAACCCTCTCAGGTTCTGCTTGGGCAGATCAGCAATTGCAGTTAATCATCCTGCTGAAGGACACAGACCCTCAGGTTGTGCTTGGAGACTTTAATGGCCATAAACCACTTGGTTACAGAGTTGCCAGAACTTTGAACTACAAAAGGCATGTCTGACAGAATTGCATATCGCTCCACCTCGTTAATGTCATGATGTGAATGTCTTACTTTGTTGTCATGCACCGTTGGACAGCAAATTTCACCGAAGCGTAGAGTAAATGGACAGCATTTTTATCATGTGAATCTTTTTGAAAGCACACGGTGCCAGATGTATTGCCACATCACTTGCCATTTGTGTTATCAGTGTGTTGAGTTCTACGCCTCTGTGCTCAGAGACTGCTTGCAGATTGAAGAAACTACCCACACAGAAGTCACGGAGCCATTCGGGGCAGTCAAGATGACACTTGGTCAAAGCCTTGAAGCTACCAAGCAGCCCAAAGCGTAGCATGCGGAGCAATTACAGATCGTCAGGTGCCTGCTGTTTACCATTGCCAGAAAAACACCCCCCCAGAAAGAACGGCCCCTTGTCCAAATATCCACCTGCACACAGCTCTCGGCAACTTCCTAATGTCAGTACTTCTTAGTGGGTTTTTTTAATCCCTTCTCGTCGGAGGCAGGCCATTTCAATCACTTCATTTCACCTGCATTGGATGGACATCGGTGCCTGTTCAGAGACAGAGAGTGGCTCAGCAGAAAATGAAATGTCTGGAGTGAAGTCCTCTACTCTCAAACTTTTGGCAGACTGCCAATGTCGGGCAGTTACGGTTGAGTTTTAGTCTGGCAACACCATTTCAATAGGACCCTGGTTCAAGTTCTGCCTTCTTCAATGTCTTCACTCAACCTATACACTGAGTTTACATTGGGAAATCTATTTCCTATTGAGGAATATTTACCGGGAAATAGATTTCTGTCTCCTTGGCAGCTCTGCATTGCGAAACTGGTCCATGGTTTTTGTATATCCATCAATGAGAGAATTTTCATTAATCTATTTTCAGCAGAGGACAAAAACAAAGCCTGGAAAACACTCGTTGGGACATCAGCTTTGATACTCTCCTCCCACCCCTACTGCCATCTCCGCCCCCTCCACCCTTTAAAAAGTGCAGGGTGGTTGTTGCACTCCCCAGTCTCTCGTCTTCCACCTCAGGCCGAAAAATCATTCACCTCATAAAGACTTTTGAAGAAAACAAGTTCTGTTAGCTGCATGGTTTGAGCTGGCTTACTCTGATGGATCCTGCTGTTCATTTCTCGTGACCAGCAAACAAATCTCTTTGGCGACAACAATAAATCTCACACCCACGTCGGGTCGTTACAATTTTTTTTTCTTTCTCCGGATGAACTGTACATGTACGTGATGTACTTTTGGTTTGCCCCGCACATTTAGTCATCATTTGATCGTCGAGAGTCTATCTTCTGGAGCTTTTCAGTGCAAGAATTTTTTTTTAAAAAGCTGAGCGCATAGAAGCATTGCTCAGCAAAACTACTTCCGCCCAGTTCTCAGCGCATACATTTTCAGAGCAATGCGGCACCGGGCTCTGGCTAGCACAAGTAACCTTTGCTGTAGGACTAAAACAAGTTATTCTTTTACCAGTTTTCAGCAGTTGAAGTTTGTCACTTTCTCTTAGGTGGAAATCTTCAGTTTTGTTTGGAAATCTTCAGTTTGTAGTTTTATAAAATACGAGTCTAGAGTGAATTTCAAATTTCAGAGAACAGTTTGTGGAATTTCCCAGGAAGAGACTGATTGTAGAAGCTTGCAGTGAAAATGTATCAGTGGCTAGAACCTAATTTTGTCACCTCTCTCTAATCGTGGGCCAAAAAACCCCCCAAGAATTTCATGGACTGGTTGTTATGCAGTGCAGTGCACACGCATGTCATGGCCTATATACATGTGTCTATCCGTGCATGCTGTGTATCTTTTTTCAAGAGATTCTTCTCCGCTGTCCGTCCCGTTTTGAGCGGGGTCCATGCTAAGCAACATGGTCAGATTCTGAGGGTCTCTTGACACACTTCCCCCGAGTGGGCGACACTAGCGGGGCAGGTAGCCCAGAAAAAAAAAACAACCAAAATCTCATTATGCTCGGGCCTGCCACAGGGAAATTAAACTACATTTGGGATGTGTCTGCAGGGGGGTTGTTTGCAAATTCAGGTTAATTTTCTGTAAGACATTTTTGTCACGGATTGAACAATGACATCAAATCATGTAATCTTTACCGCCATTTACAAATGGTTTCTCCTTTTTCCTGGAGGATATTTTTCAGGTAAAACTTGGTCACATTTTAATGCTGGCTCAACATTTTTCTCAAATCTTGTATTTCGTGACCATGGGTATGTTTGGAACAATCTATATATTTTCTCAGGGGGGGCTTTTATTTTACTTTTAGTGACCAAACAGTGTAGGAAAGGCTAATTTGGGGTTTTCGTTTACCATAAATCACATGGAATGTAACATTCTTCATGGACTTTGATATCCAATTTTAAGTTTCCATTTTTTTTTTTTTTTGGGACCATCAGGAGAGTTATGCCTGCCACTGCTGTCCCGGTTTCACCGGTCCCCACTGCGAGGAGTACGACGGGTGCCAGTCGCACCGGTGCGCGGCGGGCTCCACCTGCGTGGACAAGCAGCAAGGGTACAACGGCTACGACTATCAATGCGTCTGCCCGCGGGGCATGATGGGAGAGCGCTGTGAGCTGGAGGCGGATGAGTGTCTGAGCAGCCCCTGCGTGCACGGCATCTGCCAGGACCAGGTCAATGGGTACCAGTGCTACTGCACACCAGGTGAGGCCGACAGTGGATCCGGAGGCATTCACCTCCCCCCCTTGTTTTCCAGTTTTATTTTGATTGAGATATCTCCTCCTGTCCCCTTTATCTTTCATTCCAAACTGGTTATTTGACTCTTTTAAGACACCAATTATCACAAAAGATTAGCTCAACTTATGTTTAGGTTCACCTCCAAATTGGGGCGCCCGTCTTTCGTTAGCGTCAGATACCCTTCTCTCCCCATTTCGTATATGTCAGGTCTTTTTCCAAAGGCTCTCAGGCTGTGGATCAATTTCCAAAATGTGGCTTTGTGTGTCTGGCTGTGGCTCAGAACCATTGCTGGAATTCTTGCGAATGAACCAAACAGAATGTCTGCTGATTTGGGTTTCTTGTTCCACCTCTCTTGTGTCTGAAAGTTCAGGTGTGTTCTCTTTATGAGCTAGAATGATGCCAGAAGCCGAGATCAAGCCAGGATTTCAGAAATGGCCTTTGAGCCTTCAGGAATCTGGCGGCATACTAACATGTGTGCCCAAACTCGGGCCTCTCCACTTTCAAACTTGTTCTGCCTGCCACTGATTTTGCATCGGGGCGACTTGAATTCCCGCAGCAGGTTTGGAATGCATAGCCTTGTTCTCCTCAATGTTCCTTGTCCTCGTAGGCTATACAGGAACGCACTGCGAGAAGGAGTACAACGAGTGCGTCTCCAGCCCCTGCCAGAATGGCGGGACGTGCCGCAACCTCCTGAACCATTACGAGTGCGCCTGCGGCCCGGGCTACACCGGCCTGCACTGCCAGACCAAGGTGGACCTGTGCGCCAGCCAGCCCTGTAATAATGCCACCAAGTGCGAGGACCTCGGCAACACCTACGCCTGCCAGTGCTCACCCGGATTTTCAGGTTGGTGATCGAAAAGTGACGCCCGCTTTCAGTGGCATAACCAGGGGAGGAAATACGGGCCTTGACTGGGCTCTCTGTCCGCCCCTCCCACGCGGAATTCGGAGAGGCCAAAAACTAGCATCGGATTGTTTGAAACAATGTACATGTTGGGTACATGTATGCCATTGAAACCCCCACCCACACACGGAAGTGTGTATTTGCCTGCAACTGGGGACCCCCTATTGTTCCTCTTTTGTTTGTACTTTAACTTTTTTAGAAGACCACCCATATGTTTTGTACACAGTTGTCAATCGGGGACCCTCTGTCAATCGGGGACCTTATTGTCCTCTATTGTTCAGGGTCCCCAATTGAATGCAGAAACAAACTCACACTGAGGCTAAGTAACTTAAAGAGCACCTCTAAGGAAAACATGTTTTCTCTGATTTTATCTGTTCAAATGAATACGGAAGCATCCAAATCGAATGCAGTGTCGGTTGTCTTCAGAGCTACGAAAAATGCGAACACAGGACGAGGATTCTCCTCATTTTCTGTTTTCTCCTCAGTGACGCGCTCTGCGTTCAGAATTCGCATCTTGGCATGAAAAGAAAGAAAGCCCTTTTTAGCCTGTTATAGTTGAGCCCTGAAGGCAAGTGACACTGTGTTTGATGTGGATGCTTCCGTATTTATTTAAAGAGATAAAAATTGGAGAAAACAGGCTTTCCTTAGAGGTACTCTTTTACATCCTGTAAAAGTAAGAGTGAAATCATCCAAACTTCCTGAAATCATTATTTTTTAATGTGATAAAAACCTGCTCCAAACTTAAAACCTCTCTCTCCCAACCTGTGTCCATCAGAAATTGTCAAAATAGATTTTCAGTAAAGTAGCATTTTAAAAACATGTCCTACCAACCTATAGGCCTTCCCCACCTTTCACAGTTTCATCTCAATTTGTTCCTTCCGGAACTAAAATCGTAAAGTAATAATGAGTCCAACTCATCCGCACAATCCCAGGATCTTCACATGCCAAGTTTATCCATTACCCTCAATCTGCAGACAAGCAAAAAATTAATTTGCATGGCACCTCCTTTATCCTAGCAGGAATAAACATAATCCCTCAAAGCCATGATTGGAACTTCCCCTGACCGTGTAGTGAGAAGAGAAGATTTCTGCCCTCAATCACTGCACCTCGGCTTCATTAGTGTTGCCATTTCTGTGTTGCTCGCTGCAGTTTCCCAGAGATCATTCATGTTGTAAACTTGACTCTTTGTATGAAACATGTATGTGTCTGGACGCCGTTCTGCCACCAACTGAAAAGTGGCCAGTTTAACCCAACCAGGATGTCTGCCTGATTTGAAAATTTAGTTTTTGGAGTGTGACACCACCACCTCCCCCCAAAAAAGTGGACTTCAATATCCTGGATTCCAAGATAAGCCACCTTGCTGATGTTGATTTTGTTGTGACTTTGGGAGTGATTTCCAGCCAGGCAGCATGCATCAGTCTCATGACTTCAGAAGAGTGGCCCTCCTCCCAAAATGAGTACTTCAACAGACCAGAAAAATGGCCCCAAAAGTTCAGAATTGCCCAGTTGATTTAGCACCGGTGCAGTGGGCCATAACAGTTTTCATTCCAGTTTTAACCAGTGGATCAGAAATTTCCAAGAGTACACAGTATTTGAGACAGATTCCTCAGTTAAATTTTATCTATGTTGAAAAGCAGACACATATTATAGACTACAAATGCTGGCATCAGATTGCCACACATCAAATCGAAACTCCGATTTCTACACATGTTCACACTTCCTCTGATCGACAAAGGCTTAAAAGAAAACGACGCAGTGGACATGGACTCTGCAGTGCTTGAGTCGAGAGACGGATCGAACGCCGTCAGAAAGCAACCATTGATTTTTCTTCCTTTCTTTTTTTTTTCTCTGCCCTTCTCTTCTTCCTTACCCCCTTCATCTCACCCGCGAAAGTCCCCTCTCGCTGCGACCTATCGTTTTACAATTCAGGCAGGTCCCCGTTGTCCACGCGAAGTCGAATATATATTACCTGTGTAAACAATGGTGAGATGGCTGACATAATAGCCGACGGGTACAGCGTAAAGATCTGTTGGCCGTCCCCCAGTTTCTCTAAAAGGGATCGTCACAGTTAATGTGAATTGTAATTCAATTAACGACAAATTAGAAGGCATTGACGTGCGCTCGTGTTCACTTCATATCTGTATAATGAATGTTATGCGAGGTTTGTGGGGGGGGATTTGTGTACGTTGGCAGACGGAATATTTACCCGCTGCTAGGTCTTTGAGGTCAGTCCAGGGTATCACAGAGGTAAAAGATAATAAAATCTTGAGGGGTCTTGGAATATTCATAGCAGAGTCACACTCAGATTTGAGGGGCTTTCTTTCTCTTGGAATGGGCTGATAACAATGGAACAAGTAAATGTTAAGAGAAGGTTTTAGTCCGAGATGTTTTGTTTAGAGAGAGACATAGTTATTGTGGATTGCAAAGGTCCAATGAGAGGAACTCATAGAAAATGTTGAAATCCCACTCACAACCCTTTCCAACCCCAGCATATCGGGTCACACCACTCTGTCACACGAGTAAGCTATTCCCGTAAAAGCGGGCAGAAATCAAAAAACAAGCGTGTTCGTTTTCATGAACTGGAGCAAGCGTAATCCCAGAGTAGATTGCGTGTTTAGCCACGGATGTGATAGCTGCGTCCACCTACCTGACGAAAGCCAAATACCGAAGGGAAAAACCTCGCTGCGGCGATCAAGGCAATCCCATCTTGCCCAGGAGTGGCCATAATTGTTAACCTAGAATCCAGAGCATTTTTTGGGGGGGGGGTTATCGGGGAGACCATTAACTCTGAGGGATAATGGAGTTCTGATTGGACAACATATCAAATTCCACACACGGATGTCTAAAGCGACATCACAAGCGGCCCATGCTGTGTGCAAGATATATCACCCTCAACTCCACTGTTTTCTTTTGAAGCAGTAACAGATCCATGAGAATTTTAACCTGCTGTCTTGCGAGAAAGAGTGCTTTTCAACCACTGGTTCGTTCATCCAAATGTAAATAGATGGACATGTACGTTGGAGCAAATTGAAGGAGATCTAACGCGATGTCTTAAAGTCCATGGGCAATGGACCGAGCTTCTTTATTCACGTAATGGTCCGTAATCATATTGACAGAATCCCACAAGAATTGTCTGAAGAGTTTTTTTTTCCTTCAGTACCTTTGTTTTGGCTTCCATTAGAAAGAGGCATGTTGAGCTATTTAGTTTGATGGATGTACAAATCTCTCACTATGGCTACTTAAAATGACTGTCTGTGGTTGAAATGCACGTATGTTGAGGGTGCTCTTGATAGGTTAAGCGGAAGATTCTTTTGAAGTTTCAACTCTAAAGTGGTTCTGGCTACAACTGTTACCTCCTTTTGTCATGTCGGGTCAGTGACATGTACATACGTCTGCATGGGTAAACTGTTTGAAACGAGTTCAAAACCCTGATGAAGTTTCCGCCAGAATTTGCTGACAGAATGTTCTCCTTTAAACGAGAAAGTGACTCAGCACAGCATTCAGTCCTCTCGATCAGTCATTTTGCTTCTTTTCAAACTGTACAAACCGTAAGTAGGCTGAAGTGAAGCAGTCAAGGGGGGTGACTCATCCTCACAAACAAACCGCAGCAAGGAGTTTCATATGTCTCCCAAGTACCCCCTCTCCGTACATTTTCTCACCAATCGTTCTTGAACCGTAGACTGAGTAACACGACCCAACATCCAGAAGTACTGAGCCTTATTTGACAAGTTTTGATTTTCACGGTGTTTCCTCTTTTTTGTAACTACCTCTGTGTCTTTAGGAACACACTGCAACGAGAACGTGGACGAATGTGAGTCGATGCCTTGTCTCAACGGCGGCAGTTGCATCGATGGCATCAACTCATACACATGCCACTGCTCACCGGGAATCATCGGCACACACTGTGAAAGTAAGCTGAGCAAGTCATGTTTGCATGTAACGATGAGGCTATATCTGAAAACTGAAGAACGGAAATTGTAACACTGGATTTTTGACCCTAGGTGATGTAATGTTGGGAGGGATGTGTGGGCAAGTGATTACTGTTTGTAGTTACTGATCACAAGATCAGGGGTTCGAATCCAGCAGAGTTTGTATTTCTCAATCATGGGATCAGGGGTCTGAATCCAGCAGAGTTTGTATTTCTCAATCATGGGACCAGGGGTTCGAATCCAGCAGAGTTTGTATTTCTCAATCATGGGATCAGGGGTTCGAATCCAGCAGAGTTTGTATTTCTCAATCATGGGATCAGGGGTCCGAATCCAGCAGAGTTTGTATTTCTCAATCATGGGATCAGGGGTCCGAATCCAGCAGAGTTTGTATTTCTCAATCATGGGATCAGGGGTCCGAATCCAGCAGAGTTTGTATTTCTCAATCATGGGATCAGGGGTTCGAATCCAGCAGAGTTTGTATTTCTCAATCATGGGATCAGGGGTCCGAATCCAGCAGAGTTTGTATTTCTCAATCATGGGATCAGGGGTCCGAATCCAGCAGAGTTTATATTTCTCAATCATGGGATCAGGGGTCCGAATCCAGCAGAGTTTGTATTTCTCAATCATGGGATCAGGGGTTCGAATCCAGCAGAGTTTGTATTTCTCAATCATGGGATCAGGGGTTCAAATCCAGCAGAGTTTGTATTTCTCAATCATGGGATCAGGGGTTCGAATCCAGCAGAGTTTGTATTTCTCAATCATGGGACCAGGGGTTCGAATCCAGCAGCCAGTTATATGTTGTGACCTTCGGTCGGTCTCTTTATCCCCTATGAGAGCCTCTCTCCCTCCAAATCCAGGAGTAGATGGGTACCTGCGAGGGTAGAGATGGATATTATATGTGCATGTGTGTTTAGCTGTTTGTGGTTGAAATGGCAGCATGGAGCTGGTATACTCCCCGGAGAGTTGAGAGGTTTTCAGGAATGTCCGGTTTGCCCGAGCCGGATGAAGTTGGATGGAAATGTGTGCGGCAAATGCTATAAAGAAAGAAAATATGACAAGTGATATTTTCCAACCTTAAGGCCAGTTCATAATTGGCATGACTGCAAGCACAAATGTGAATTTGTGATGTCAGCTCAAATGTTCATGCTAAAAATTTCGCAAAAGTTGAAGACGTTTCAAGTCCGAGTTAAACTTTGTTGCAAATCTTTCATGACATCAATTTCGCTCTGCTTTCACATTCGCCTGAAGTATGAACCGGCCTTTATAAGCAGGCAAAAATCACACACATTCAGCTGGGAAAGCACAAGCCTCTGTGACTCTTAATTCAATTTCTCCTCTCTTGGAAAGAAACCCGAGTTGCACTTTTGGAAAGCTGACACAATCACACGACCTGTAGCAGGTGCGCCAACATGCGCTGGTGCTTTGTTATGCAGAACAGCCGGTCAGCGCATCACAGAGTAAAGTCTGACAGTCGGCCCAGCAATTTCCATCTTCAATCCATTCTGTTTTTTTGACGAGCAATAAGATTTGATCACAAGACTCTCGCATCCCTGCTGCTATCGTATACAACCAGCCTTACCAAGACTATGGCATTTTTCTCTCTTGAGCCTAATTTCAGGATGGCTTAACACACCATTGAATCTATAGATGTTTAGGCCGACAGATCTGACCAATTCATAGTTTTGTCCTGTGTCTTGCTAGTATTGTTTTCTTCAGTCATCACAACCGGTGTAAAAGGTGCTCTTACTGTCAGTGATGGGTGAAAAAATAACTGAGTTCTTTGTGGGTTACAGTCCATGTACAAATATCTTGTAGCTCACGTTGAGACTGGGGTGCTTATATCTACCTTTGAGGTGACTGTAAATGTTCTTGATGTGCCTGTGAGAATAGTGCTTGCAAAGCTCTTTACTTCAACACCGCCTATACATCAACAGCAAATAACAATGGAATGTCTTTGCTACAGTTCATGTGTAAATATCTTGTAGCTCACATTGAGACTCAAATAACTCGTGAGTACTCACGAAGTGACCTTGAGTACTCATGAAGTGACCTTGAGTACTCATGAAGAACCTGTGAAGCACTTGTGAAGTACTTGCAAGATACTTGACTTCAGCACTGCCAATATCAACTGCAAATAATAGTGGAATGTCTTTGATACAGGTCAGGTCTGGAAAAATACATGTAGCTTCTGTCTGGGCTGGGTACTTACTGCAGCTACCTTTGAAGTATAGCCATAAATGCTCTCTAAGTACCTGTTTTAAAGTACTTGTGATGCGCTCGTAAAGTGCCAATTTCAACGCTGCTAATGTTGCTCCCCACAACAGTTTTGGAGAGTCAGACCGTCCTGAATGTGGAAGAGAAGGACAACTGGCGATTCTACGTTATCATTGGCTGCCTGGCGGGGGCACTGCTCTTTGCCGTCTGCATGATGGTGGTCTGCATCTGCGCCCTCCAAAGTCGGTCGGAGTCCAACAAAGTCGGCCACTATGACCCCATGTCTGACCTGAGAAAGTAAGTTTGCCCGACTTTCCCGAACATCCTCCAAGTAACCCAAAGATGATCATGATCATCTTTTCACTTTGAGACCGTGTTGTCTAATTTCACCTTCCAAGGTCTTTGAAGCCTTACCAGTTTGGCCACCAAGTTTTGCTTCCTCGTTTGGCTCCACAGAATTACCACACGTGCCTTAAAAACAGTTTGATGTCATCCATATTTTGGAGTGTGCTTTTTATTCTACAACTGTCCGTAACTTTGGTGAACTTATGCCAACCACCCGAACCCCCCCCGACGTGCTACATTTTGGTGCACGCGTAGCCTGGAAATTTGCCTCGAGAATGTTTACTGTTCAAGCCTTCAGGACCCTCCTCTTTGCAAAGCGAGCATGGGCAACCACATTCTCCCGGTTTTAAGAGCTGTGGGGATCGAGACCGTTCATCAGTGCATTCCTTAACTGAATCACATTTACGCCTTAAAGATTATCGGTCTCCCCATGCAAAGTTGCCCCTGCTAATAGTGCAGTTGTACATAGGCTCCCGTGCACCGAACATGCTCAAGCTCACATGACATAAGTGCTCTATGTGTGAATGACCCTGCCTTTATTGAAATGCCAAACAGGCTCATTGAGCTTGCGGATAATAACGAGCAAGCACCTTTAAACATCCCCCCCCTCATGTAAGAGAAACGATTACAGCCTTCAGTTGACACTTCCCTTGGGTAATCACTAGCAATAAGAAGTCAGAAGTGACAAAATAAACCTTGAAATTTTCCCCTAATTTTGCGCCCTTGAATGAGTGCTAGGGCATGTGGCTTTCAAATCACTCCCAAGGGAATTTGAGAAGACCTTGGCATGGCATTAGTTGAAATGCGGGGCAAGGGTTGATGCTCTGATGAATGTTGCCAAGTGGCATCACCAACGCTCCTTGAACCATTTTGGCAGTCACACTGGATGTCATTTGGTATATGGGATATACATTAAAATATGACTAGAAACTGTGTCTGAACCTTCCCTTTGTAAAAAAGACATCCCTTTATCCAACACAGCAGGGAATCCCTTGACGATGTGACATTGAAACAGGGTCGTACACGAGAACGTACTTCGTGTTGCCGCACTACATTTGCAATGCGTGTATTGCATTTCTCGAGTTAGGACGCGTGTACATGTACTGTGGGCAGGCGTCCTTCGAGCTTGGTTCCTGATTGTCGTACTGTTTGTTCAGTGTCTTCTAGTAAGGACACATTTAGACAGCACCGATCAATGTGGGTCGGATGAAGGGGGGGGCAGAGGAGTGCACAGCTGGCCCACTAATTAATGACTTCTTGATTTGCAATCTTCAGGGTGGAATTTTTTTTTTTTTTTTAGGAATTCATCATTGGTGACTTATCTGTCCTCTTCAAAAATTTCCCGATTCCTCCTCAATTTGAATTTTTTTTCTTTTTTTTTCCTCGCCCGTCATTTGTCCTTTGCAATGTGACTGATGATATCCTGTGAAGCTGTGTACACCTGTACCTTGCGGCAGTACGCTAACGAGTTTGCCTTAGCGCGTCTCAACAGTATCAGCCTAGCTCTGATTTGGCAGATCCCGTATGTCTTGTAAAAAAAAAATTCCAATTTTTCCTAGAAGGAATGCACCTGTTTTTACAAACTGGAGAGGAGCATTCCTCATTTGAAAGTGCTGCACTTACTGACGCCGATGTGGCGATGCTACGATGATAGGTCCGAGCTATTTGAGTTTGCAAAGGGATTGAGCTCTGCAAACATGCGGGCAAAAGAGAACTTTGATTGATGCCCCCCATTACCCGAAACAAGCCTGCTTCACCTGTAAATGACAGCCCTCCGCCCACTAATCGATCCGCCTGTAGCACCAAAGAAAAAACCCTCAATTTCTCTACTCTGCCACTGCATGCACTTTGTGACTTTAACAGTTAATCGAGATGGACAGGCATGCTCCTTGACATTAGAACCAGACAATGAACTTTACTTTTTTCATGTCAGTTCCAGGTAGATGCTTTTAACCTTTTTGTTTTGGTTTTTTTTGAGATCCAATTCGTGTGAGTCAGAAATACTGTGTATCACAGCGACCCTTCAATTCACAGTCCATGTGTACTCATCGAGAGTAATTCTGGAATTTTCCTTCATCTAATTCTCCCCCCAACAAAGAAACCTTAAGTAAACGAATCCCAAAACCGGATGGAAGTTTTATGGGGGCAAGAGGAGCTGCCAAAGATGGATTCTGTCCCTGCCCCCAATTTCTTGTCAGTATTAGGCCTCCCAAATAGTGTTTTGTCTCCGGTCAGTACATGTGCTCCTTTTTTTCAAGCATGCGCGTCATTTGGTTTTTTTTTCTGTGAGAGCTGCAATAGCACCCTCTATTGCCGCACTGCCTCAACATTTTTGCGGGCAGCTCGATCTTTTACTCACAGCAATAGATACTGACGAGATCGATATTGAACAATGATAGCAGACCATGGATACAAATTTGTTTGTTGTCAGCTTATGATCATAATGAGGCTGGTCCAGTCCCATGACTCGACAATGTGTGTCTGCACTTTTCTGTACAATCTAACCGGGGGGGGGGGAAACTGTGTCGCCGCGTCAGTTCCGGAACATCAGTCTGACCGGAGACAAACAATATGTTTTGAGGGGTCTTAGAGTAACCTGTCCAAGTTCCCTGGAATTGCGAGAAAGTTTTCTGAGATGTTTACGGAGATTTCCTCAAAATGAACTTTAGCCACTGCAAGTGAATGTCTGAAATCGGGAAAAATTCCTGAAAACTCTTCGGTCTAAAAAAGATCCGTCTCCCCGACCACTCCACTGAAGTCTTACAAATTTCATTCTTTGACTTCCTTTGTGGTTGTGAACATGGAAAAGAGACACAATTTAGGGACTGGGACGATTCCTTTAAGACCGAGCATAAACGCTAAGAGCCTCCTCGTGAATGATTAATGGTTGTGGCGTGCCTCATCATGCACGCTGCACTTTGAGCGAGACGGGCCTTAACGAACTTGACTAGTCGGACCGGTCGTGATTACCCGCCATATCGAGGGGGAGGGGGCTGCTGCAAGACACTATTTGTATCAGCCAAGTCTAGACGACACAAGAATCTGGTTTGTTATCTATCCTTTTTTTACATTGCCTTTTACGAGGGCTGATTGTGGGGGGGGTTGTATTGTTTGATGGATAATCTGGAGCTTGATTGGCCTCGTGACTTAAATGGGCAAAGCTCATTTGAGTAATGGATGCTGGCATATGGCGGTCAAAGTTATTTGGGGGAGAGAAATCCTGTTCTCTCACAAATTACAGAACAATCTCGTGGGCAGCTTGCAAACTGGTTTGTGTCCACATTCAGTACATGCTACATGTATATGGCGCCCTCAACTGTTCACACTGAAAGCTGATAGTATAAGGAATTTCGGCTGGTAGAACTCCAGTCCATGTGCTGTTGATTCTAGTCCCCCCCCAAAAAAAATTATTTAGAATGGTCATGCAGACCACAGTGGGAAACTTGATGGATTTAATTTTTAGTGGATATTTGGTGGCATGAGAAAAAAAAAATGACAGGAGGGGAATTTAAACTTGCCACCTCTGGATGAGCACTCCACTGAGTGAGTTAGCCAACCCACTAGGCTTGTTCACCTCCTAACTAACCTCTAAGCAGGAGGGCTCAGTTGGTAGAGCAGCAGTACTTTACACCGGAGGCCACAAGTCCATCTCACACCCCAGTTGATTCATCATGTGCATGAATATTCATTTAAAATTACCCCATGCTCAATCAAGTATTGGTTGGTATTTACTCTTCATTTTAGAACTGGTTACACATACGACGTGAGCAGCGCCTGCGAGACGAGGCCCTCCAAGCAAGCCATCTACGAGGTCACCTCCATCGATTACTGCAGTAACCCGGACGAACCCCTCATCTCCTCCCTCAAACCACAGGTCATCTAAAAACTAAATGAGCGAAGAAGTGAAAATTGACCACCGTCCACCTTGGGAATCGCCGGGGGGGGGGAGGGAAGGCCAAAATCAAAAACTCAAAATAGGAATTTGAAAATTGAAATTTAACCAAGAAAAAAAAACGAGGAATCAGGAAGAAAATCCTCAATATACTTGAAATACCTCAAAATTGACCCCCTCTGGTGTCACTGGTTGCAAGTTTCCCGCTGTTTCCTGCACCCCCCCCCACCGCGGAATAAATCCTGGCAACGCCCATGCCGTCCATCAAAAACAGACTTCATGGGGTTTTTTTGTTTAGAATCCCTATTCACCAAGTGGTGTAATTTGGGGAAACCACTACATGGGGACGGGAGGAGAAAATCCGAGACGTATTGGCCTTGAGATATTTTTGCAGAGTGACTGTACACCGTACATGATCAAATATTTCATGAAACCCATCACGTTCGAGAACAGAAGACACCAGAAACAAAACCCACCTGCTAGTAATGTCACCGGAGAACAGCGAGCTGGTTCAAAAGTCAATTTGATGCTTCTCTGTTTGGGGGGGGGGGGAAATCCAACTTTTATTCCCTTAAAAACATACTTTTTGTAGTACTTTAAATATCTGAAAAATAAATGTAGGTTTTAAATCACACCCTTCTGTTTCATGTTTCTTTGGTGATGTATGTAAATAGTTCTTTTTAGCAAAGGTAATAATATTTAAACTTCATTAAAATTGTTAAAATCTCATAGCTACAAGTTTGATATACCCGCCAAATAATGATGTTGCCATAGTGTTACAACAGTACTGTTTCCACTGTGACCAAACAAAGATATTGAAAGCATTCCACCTGACAATCACCCCGCAAAATACACAAAGAATTCTCCTGCCACGTTATGAATTACTCAAAGGTCGTTAAGTTTCAGTTTGGCACTTTTTTTCCCCCAGCTTCTTTTCTCGCTTGTAACATTGCGATTTGAAATGGCAGTATATCCAGACCAATGCACGTAGTACAGTACTTCAACCCGAAAAACCTGCGCTGCATTCAGAGCATTTTAGTTGTGATTTTACGTGATGACTGTGATTCTTTGATTCTCGAGGACAAGATCAAATTGAAATTTGAGCAACTGCTGCAAAATTTTAACTTGCTTTAAGTGAAAGTAACTTTGAATTCAGTGATTTGGAAGTAAAAACTGGTTTGTGGTTTGTTCATGACCAAAAATGTAGTTGATGCCGTCTGCATCTGGTTAAAAACTCGTGTTTTTTTTAGCTCAGCTTTTTCACAGATTGTCAGTTTTTCAGGTAGTGTATAGCTTAAGCTGTATATTATAAGCACACAGATACATCTGCAGCAAAAAGTAAGCACTGTTTCTTTGTTTTTTTAATATCAGTACAGGTGCATGATTGCCGGGCAAGTTGTGGCTGTGCGGCACTGTTTGGTGTGTGTCCTTGTAGGGTTTGCTATGCGCATTGTTGAATCCTACCTCTCTAAGAGTTTTCTTTCAATTGTAAGGCGAGCATTTTTTTTATAAGTTGGTGTTCAGATTTTTTACAAGACAAATTTAGAGGTGCGGGCGGAAAAAGGCATTTTCTATGGTCTTGAGAGAAACAAATAAGGGTCTTCAAGTCGGGGGAAAGAATAAATTAAAAAAAAAAAAAAACAGAAACAGAGGTATCCCTTTACTGCTGGCACTAGCCGCCAAAGTCCAGAGCTCACAAAATTGAAATCGGGAGCTTCGTAATCGGTGGGACAGCGGAGCAAAAAAACAATTTTTTTTAACATTTATATCGGTACCAAGTTGGTCTGCAGATCCGAGACTTATCAAAAATTTTGTTCCATTTCTGAATCCAAAAGGTCGGCAGATCTGAGCACCAGCTTAAAAAAAGAAACTCTCACCTTAATTCTTGCGATTTAAAAGGTAACCTGCCATGTATACAAACTTTATATAGAAATGTGGCTTGGGAACCAGTGTAACATCTTTGGGGTAATATTCTTAAAGCCACTTCCACCAAAACAGACCGTGATTTTTCTTAGAAATGTGACTATTTTTTTCTTATTTCATTTCCATTTTAACTGATTTGGGGGTCGGGGAACATCATAAAAGTATGACCTTTATACACCAATAGCTTGATGTCATTTCTTTTTATTTTCATTTTGTGTGTTATTAAAACCAGAAACACATCAGGAAAAATGGTCATTGTCCACAAAAATATGGTTTACAGGATCACTTCTGTTGATACACCAGGAGTAGATGAAAACAAAATTATTTTTTCTGTAATTTGGGAAATCCACACATCTTGATACAACTGTGAGACTTTTTTTTCTTATGCAGGCCAATTTGCTTTCATGGTCACAAAATGAATGAAGCCTATTATAAATTAGACGAAAGTTTAAAAAAAACTTGGTCACAGCATTTTTGACAAGCAACTCTGTTGTCACTAAATGGCATCGGAAACTAAATCATACTGTCAGAATTCTGACGAGCTTGATGTAGACATAATGAACATAATTGTATCAGACCCACAGAGGGCAGTATACTACCCAAATATGGAGTATTTTCACTGCGGTTTGCAATGCATATAATTTTTACAGGTGTTAATTCCATGACAATCATATTATCAATCAGTGTGCCCAAAAGAACAATGGCTTTACCACCAAGATGGCATCTTGTGCAAACCCTCCATTGAAACTTCTGAGTGTGTTGCATTCATAAATACTTTGATTTGAAATCGATGCAGGTCGATAGGGCTATTTGTCAGACTGGCGACCAGATGTTTGAAACAAGCTCCAGCCTGCGTCATCGGCTGTCGGTGGGTGAATCAGGCGCTGAGGTAGCGCATGTGGTGTCGGACGTGGTCCTTCATGAAGGTCGCGATGAAGTAGTAGCTGTGGTCGTAGTCCTGTGGGGGGGGGGACAAGAGGAAAGAGACTGACCAAGACTTTGGCGCAACGGCAAGAGAAGATCGTCAGAGCTGGGCGTCCCGAGTCCTTAAGGGTGGCAGGAGGTCCAACCCCCGGTCACCGGCAGTGACCCAGGAGAATGATTGGGCGATGAGAGGTCTCTTTTGGAGTGGGATGGCCCAAGGGCTTAGACTGAATGAAGCGTATTTGGCTATGGCTTCTGGTTGTAGGCATGCTGTGGTGATTAGCCATGGCCATACATAGAGTATATACCGGCTGTCAACTAAATACAAGTGACTCTGGTCATTCACCTCTATTGTTAACGTAGTAGACATGATGGCAACACTCGTATTGAAGTTAAGGATTGTAAATTAAATCTTTCCTGTTTAGCAGAGAGTGAACAATTACAAGACTCACTGGAGATCAAGAAACTTTCCTTTTTTGGTTACGGCACAAACAGAGCCATTTCACTGGTACGAAACATCACCAGTGTGTACATTATTTCTGAGTAGCGCTGTATTGCACCTTGAACATCAGGTATTTGCGCTCTTCAGATGTGCCAGTGATCGGGATCCAAAGCTACCGACAGAACACCTTGAGTTTGGTGACACGGGGAATGGTGTACATGTACAAGGGCACAAGTCTGGTGTCCTGTCCTACCTCTTGCATGCGCAGGGTGATAGCCGTCTTGTTGGTGGTGCACGCTGCCACCAAGTTGTCCGGGAGGAGTTGAGATTGAAGGAGGAACTGGTCTGCTTTTCCCTGTGACAACCCAAAGAAAGCGGAAAAGCTAATCTAAAGATGGCACAAGGAACTACATGTATCTGTAGGCTCTGCGCCCAGACAATTGAGGGCGCTGTGGCCTGCTTGTGAGACCCAAAGGAAAGAAATTCAGCTATATGCAGTTAGTTTGTGGTTGTGATGCTTGCTTTAAAAGTATTAAAGGTGCTGCTCTTGTGAGGTCAACACTTTCCTCGAGTGTTTCCTTTAAGCCTACCTGGTCAACCAGGATATCCAGGGGTGGGCCCTGATAAGCCTTGACCAGCTCACAGGCGTCGTACTCCTAGGAAGACAACGCAAACTGGGTAAGTGAAAGAAAAAAATGTTCCTCTCCTGGTGTGCCTTGGGCTTGAGGAGACAAAAGCCCACTGAAATTACCTTCATCTCTTTTCCTGGTCTTTCCAAAGTAACAAACTCGGGACAAGATCGCAAAGCACTAAGCGCGACCTTCACTGGGTAGGTTTCGACACCAGCATATCACCCTCAAACAAAAATGGTTTAGAAGTGGAGCATCTGCCCAAAGAGTTTCCAAAAAAATGGCATTGCACTTCCTCAACAATCTGCTTTTGCCGAGTGCAGAGCACAGATGTGATTTGTCCATTTATGAACTGACCTTCCATTTCGCTTGGTCGGAGCCCAGGTAGCCGTTGAAAGCCTTCTGGCCCCACGGGCACTGCATGGGGTTGCAGATGGGGGCAAAGGCGGACACCGACTGCAGGAGGAAAGCAGTGGACATTGGAGATGTGATCAATTCAGGATGGAGGGCAGACACAGAGGAATTGACCCCGCAGAACAGTACGGTTAATCTTCCCATTTGACCAAAAATATGCAAAAAGAAAGTGTCTCAAGCTTCTAAAATTACTCTGGAAAAAAACAACAAAAAAAACAGACTTCTTACCCGATATTTTCCTGGGTTTTTCAGGGCACAGATCAATGCACCGTGGCCTCCCATGCTACCACAGAAACAAACGAAACAAACACCAGTCATAACAAATGCATAACAGAACTGGGTAGGCTTTGTCCCGCAACTGAATGAGAAAATGTAAATCGGCATACCTGTGCCCAAATATGGACATGGCGTCGGGAATCGTGTTGAAGTTTGCATTGATGACCTCCGGCAGCTGCATGTAACAGAGCAAAGTTGACCGTTACATGTAAACGAAAGCTAATTCAGCATGTCAGGTGTTGCACAGACGTAAATTGCCCGACGGCAGGTGTGGCAACCCAGACTTAACGTACCTCTTTGGTGACGTAAGAATACATTCTGTAATTGGTCTTCCACTTGTCTTCGGTGGCGTCGACGTAGAACCCGGCGCCGGTCCCAAAATCCCAACCGTCCTCCTCTCCTTCGATGTTACAGCCCCCTGAAGAGACAGACAAGAAAGACGGTATTTGGGTCCAAGAAGACCAAGCTGATTTCGCTGAGCTAGTGAGCACAAAACAATTGCTCAGCAACAGAGAGTTTGCTTAGAAAAACCAGTTGTCGGCCACTGATGCAACAGTATGTAACCTAGAAAGATTGCGGCTGATTCTCAACCAATTTCTGCTTAGCATTCGCATTCAGCATTACTGTTTTGTAGACCGTTACAAAATTAGTGCCGACTTGTGACACCAAGATGACCTAATGGTAACCAATAAAATATTTATCTCACCGCAATCTGATGTGTTTAACCCATGCATTAAAATGTGTTCTCCATTAGTGCATATTGTTGGAAGTCCACTTCCATATGAAAATTGGTCACACAGCCCATCCAGAATGTCTTTGAGGTGATGTAATTTGGTCGAAGGCTGCATTTAGCCACTGTGAGGCTGCGTCAGAGTGTTATGGCTGTGGCTGATATATAACACTGCCTATGGAAGCCGCTGACGGGCGGACCCAGCCACTTTCCCCAAGACATGCGCATCGTTCCCTGCCATGGCCTGCCGATTCAAATACGGCCCAAGTAAAAGCTAAACACCGCTCTCGAACTTTTCCGCACAGGCCCAATAGAGACCACTCACGTGGGCTGGTGTCGGGCATGACAATGATGACCTTGTTCTCGGCAGCCAGGCCCTGGGCCCCGGCCTTCTGGGCAAAGTTGGCCTCGGTGCAAGTCAGTCCTAAAGACAAAGAAAAAAACACCTGTCTCAGCCTCACTGTTTCAAGTTATCTCGCTGCTTCCTTCGCCGGCTGTGCAGTCGCACCAAAGCTAGAGTGAGCCGTGGTGCTGACGGGCTCAATCTGGCATTTAGAAGCCACAATCTGAAATCTTGACATCCAAGCTTGTCTTAACTGAAAAACGGGACATCAAATTCCTGAGGGTTTTATAATTATATTTTTTGTTTGCACATGCTACACGTACAAACATAACCAAACGGGATTTTCAACCTAGGCCCTGTCATCATCACAAAATTTGAAATTAAAACAAAACAACGCAACTGCCACACTGACTACCATGTGACCCAGCTACAACTGAATGAAAGAATTCCTTATTTCCTAATTTCCCCCACAGTAACCAATTAGCCATCTGGAAGCAATGAAATCAATCCTCAAAGGTCAAATTCGGCTGTGAAAATATGGAGGTATTCACTTAGAAAACACTTTGAATTCTTCTCTGTCCAGTCTTGTAGGGTTTGTGTAATGGTGTCAAGCAGCGTCCACCTGGAATTCTTTCCTAAACAAAGCCATAATTTACAGCAAGGATTCATTCCCATAATCTCGAGCCGTAAGATCAAGTCAGGTACGTACGTTTACATTTTGAATGTGGCAGAGTAAAAACAGAGCGAGGCAGACTTTCCGTAAAAAAATGTCCAAAACCCACCAGACAGCCAGTACAGCACGGGCAGCCTGTCCGTCTTGGCTTCGGCCGGCAGGTAAATTCCAAAGTTCATGGAGCATTTCAACTCTCCACTGTGCCAAAAAGAGACAGAAGCTTTCATAAATGGAGCGGTATTCACCAGAAGACATTCTCATCTGGTTGCAAAATAAACACAAAAAACAATAACAGCACATCCAAAGACTCCTCCATTTCTCTTTTCTACACATTCAAGATTTCAGTGAAAAGTCTCTCTTAACCACTACCAGCCGGGGACTCCGGGATCGGAGCCGTATGGTTTATATGTGTGGCCGGGGTCTCCGAACTCGGACAAAGGAAACAGGGCCCTGTAACAAAAGACCGTACTCCGAACAAAAGACCAGGCTGCTGGGCATGACCGGAATTTTTCGCCCTCAAAAGTGGTGATAATCCAGCATTATTTTGAAACCGTATACCAGGGTTTGGGGTATTTAGAGCAAGCGGATTACCACCGGGGACAAAAGCTCTCCACCACCGCAGCGATGAGCCACACAGCACCGCTGCATGCTAATCTGGCCCCTATTGAAAAGAGGTCAGCAGTGCACTGAGCCAGGTTCGTGAACAAAAGGCAGCTGTGTGACACCGCACAATCTGGGCTCTGTTTACAAGGCTGCAGGCCTGGCTGAAATATTCGGGTGTCAATGAAGGTCACCTGTCAACTTAGAGTAGTGCCTGAAGATTACTCCGTTCGGCTATAAACGACTGTTAAATGGAATGATGAATAGTTGAAGGATTTTGAAAACAGAAAAAATGATAGTCATGCCGGCCCAGCATCCTCAACGTTGAAAAATGCCCCGGTCCGAAGTGGTTAATACTAAGAAATAAAAACACTTCCCACTACAGAAAATCTGATATTTTTTACACAATCAACAACGTGCACACAAAATTCTTTAAATTTCCTTAGTATCCATATATTTGATAATTCACAAGAATGCACAATCATCACTCCAACAGTCCTCAGTCCTCGAACAGTTGTAGGTTTGAGGACTTTCAGGTCTGGTGACTGTAGACTATTTGACTAAAATTTTGCACCAGGTACAACCCTTTACTGTTTTAAAAGAAAAAACTTATTTGGTAGCCATTGGCTCCAAATGGGGAAAAATCTAGGCGCCAGCGCTTTTATGAAAGTTTAGTAATCACGTGCGCTGAATATTCATGAACGTACGTACACACATGTAGTATGAATACCCTGTGTTTACATCGTCCATCCATGCTGTAGAATCATGATCCAGCACGGCCGGCACACGCACATCACACAACTTGCATGTACATGTACAGTACACGTACTTTGAGTGCAAAATCATTTGCTTTTTTATTGTTCAAGTACATTTTGTATGTAGTTTTTAAGCTATCTTAAGTCGCAAATGGCAACTGGATGGTGAAAATATGATCGCATTAGCAAAAATTTGGTCACAACTGAAACTGATTTAGGCGCTATTTAAAGCATTGACTAGGTACAAAATGACAGAAATGACATGAAGTTTACTATGAAGTCAACTCTTGAAACAAATAAACCAACACACACCTGTCGTGTTTGAAAGTCTTCTGCCATCCTCCAAAACTTTTGTTACCGGAGACCTCAGTAATCGTTGTGGCCATACTTGCGACTATGTATCAGCAAATGAAAGGATAAGACAATGCCATCAGACATGTCAGACACGTTACCGATTAAAAAAGAATGAAATAATGCTTGGGGGAAGGTCTGATGAGCAGTAGCGTCAGCGTCAACTCAGGACAATTCATTCTTTTTCACTGGAGACATTCAACCCCTGTAACCATGGTTAAGCCATGAGGATGAAAGTTTTAGATTTTCATCCACCGCCTGCATGCTCCAAAACACCCTGCCAATAAAAATTCATTTTTTCGAAAATGAATAATGAAAAAAAAGCCTTGTACTTTTCCAAAATGTTTCAGACGCAAATCTGAAACTTTCATTCTCGGCCTAACCGTTAGGCTAAGCCCTATCAAAAAAGGGAAAACTTAGGCCAAATTCAACTTGAAAAAACAGACTCATCTTCAGGATTTAGACTAATTTATGAATACTGTATCAAACATTAACTCTAATTCCAAACATTTCATATGGGTTTAACCCCCAAGGGCCCAACGTACACGCCCCCCCATCCTGGCCTAAGTTACGACCGACTCTAGATGTCGTTGGGGGTTTCAAATGATTATCTAGTCTGATAAATTAGCTAAAAAGTATAACTTCATACGTTAAATTATTACCTGCTTGAAAGCTACAGTGGTTTCGGATGCGAAATTGGACAAATTTACTGGAAATTTGACAGCTTTCCGCAAACCTTCGGCAGAAGACAGTGAACATGTGTAGAAGGAAGCACAGCTTGGTACCTTAGCGTCTGATAAACTTTTCTTGTGAACATCTGCTGCATCGTTTGGGCACCATCCAAGCGACATCTGGCCACGAGAGGGCGCCATTTACAGTGGTTGCAACTTGTCAAAATTTTCCTCAGGAGCCTGAGCCCGATACGCAGGATTTATTTCACTGAGGTTTGCACCTTTCCATCAAAGACTTATGCCGCAGAATCCAAGTAAGTCCTTTTAGGACAGCTGGGGTACAACATCCAGTAATTATTGCGGGATAAATAGCAATGGAAGACGGCCAGGAAATTGCGCTGACAGAAGACCCAGAAGAGGTTTCGATTTCCTTGGACGATGAAGCGGTCACCGAGAACGGGGCGATGCGCTCCACGGGCAGGGACGGGCTCGGCGCACCGGTTGACGGGTCATCATCCAGCGACGGTCAAGTCCCCGAGGTCATACGGGAAATCGAGACGAAACTAGGCCAGGCCAAGTCGGCAGTCTGGAAGTCGCTGGAGAGAAAGGCTATCTACATACAGTGCTGTGTGTATAAAATTTTGCTGTTTTACAAAAGTAACGCCAGTGACCGTATATCATGCGCACAGTCGCCAGGTCCCTCATTTAGCCATCTAACGTTAGACCTCGTTCAACCTTTTCCAAATTACACGAATTATACTACATGCTTACGTGAAAATCGTTCATATTCTTGCACGATGTTCGAAGAATATAGAAACATTTGGTAGGCTAGTTAGGCCTTGTTGAAATTTTTTGTTTAAAGATACACCTTCGCATTTTGCTCGCTTACAACTTTGTATTGTTTTATTTTGTTTGCTTTTGTCTGATGAGCCTATATTGTATTTATTTAACAATGTGTAAACCTAAATTAATCCACCAAATATGAGAGTTTAGGAAACATGTTTCCAACTTTCTCTTAACATTTCTAATTCCATGTAACTAGATTTTAATTTTTTTTAAGGATTACCCTTCACTTTGTACCTCAAAATGGTTAATTTGCCTGTGTTGCAATTAGCCTTGAGATTTTTTAATGTACATGTAAATTGGAAAACGTGACTGATGCCAGGTTGTCATTCTAGGTAATCAGACAGTTACCTTTGAATCAAATTTGTCCTTTGCCAATGTTAATTGCACAGCAGAATTTGAGAATTCTCCTGGTAGTGTGTTCTACCATGTCTCCTGGCAATGCCAAGGGCAAATACAGTAACGTTTTATGATAAGAGAAGTTGATCGTATGCATTCGGATAGCGGCAACAGTTGAAAGTCTGCGCATGCTGAATTTTTAAGTGAAATCGTTGCCTCAGAGTTTTACTGAACCACATCTACCCAAATCTTCATTTTTTTTTCAATAAACCTTTATTCCCTAAAGTTCACTATGATCACTAGTTTTTACACTGAGGTGAGGCTGATTGTCTTTTTGATAAATGCATGTCAACTTAAAACAATTTTGTTGTACAATTTCCTCAATATTTAATAAGTCTCTTCATTAAAATTAATCCATGGCCCAAATGCGGATGTTTTAGTCACTTTTTTCAAATGTCATTAGCCAACACCTTGAAGTATTTGTTACATTTAGGTCAACATATGATAAGGACACTGAATGACCTTTTTGAATCAAAAAGTTGAATCAAAACTGATGTTCACAACCCTCTCGTGCTATTTTTCAGCCATCCGTGTGTTGAAGTTTGAAAAAAAAATCACCTCCTCCCCCCCGGTCAAAATTGTATTAACGACAGGAAACCCTGTAGTCATTCGTTCAGTTTGGAATGCAAATTCCTTGAGTAAATATCTGGAGAAGCATTTTCACTCTCCAGAGCTTTTTGGTTACAAGGTTGGTTGGGATTAAAATGACTGCAGGGCATGGAAAGGTAGAGGTTGATTTCCCCCTTGACAAAGATATAGCATTGTTTGCTCACACATATACGCGCAGTTTTATTTGTAATGCATGCATGTCTGGACAGTATGAATTAATTAGCATATTCTAACATTCAGTACATTCTTCATATTTTTATATATGAGACACTGCTTCAGGGCTTTTTTATTAATTCACATGTACATGTAGCAGATTTATACTTTTTTTTTAGTGATAAAATATTATTCCTGGAAATTTTACGTATTTCATGTGATTTTTTAATTATGATCGATTCCCAGATTTTGTCACAATTGCCTGCATTCTTGGGACAGGAATCCTTGGTAAGACTAGCCACCTGTATTTTTCCAAGCTTTCGGTCTTGTTTGTTTGTTTGTCATTTGTTTGTTTGTTTTATAGTTACTTCCACAATCATTTCTACATGGAGGACTGACACATGTATAAGTACATATATATGCGCACAGGGGGTTTCAAATCATTGTGCTTTTATGTTGTGTTTAATAATTAGAAAAAAATGAAAATTCAGAAAAGGAGAAACCAAATTAATCCAGACATTTTCCCTGCGCACATGTAGTGTAGATTTTGCATACAGATGCATGCAAGCCTAAAATATGTTTAATCTGGAAAGCCATGTGGACCGTTTTTACGAAAAAAACCTGCATCATTTAGTCACGGATAATTGACTTTGAACATGTTAAATCCACACTGGATTAGGCCAGTGCAGTCAAAGCATGGCATGTACAAGAGTTTGGAATTTACAAACGCAGCTGTTTGTAAGGGTTATTATCCGTGAAGAATTGATAAATAACTGGCACAAGGACTGCCTGTCAAACAAGATGGTTGAGAATTGGCCTGATCATGGTATAATGGGGGTAGAATTGCCGCAGAAGGAAGTGTTAAAGGAGGTTTTTTGAGGCCGAATGTCCTCACATTTGGTTTGTATTGGTGCCAAAATGCCATGCAGTCTGAAGATAAATATTGATGCATTTTGGTGGATGTCTCATTTTTTTTTTTACGCTACAGGGCTCCCTGTTACTCTCTCCCACTCTGGCCTGTCTCCGTTCCTTGTTTCCTTCATTGTCGGCTTCTTCATGCAGGTAAGGTCACTTGACATTCGTCTGCTTTTGCTTTGGAGGGAGAAGGGGTCACGACGGCAGGATGGTGCTCTCGACTGCGGTTCGATAACCAGCCAGGTTCAATTTGTGGAGTTGGGACCTGATCAGTGTTCTAGCCACGGTGGGTGGCGCCAGGCGGCACCACCCGGTACTGTAAATTTCCACCCAGCTCTTGGGTTCAAATTAGCTGTATTGCTAGAACACTGGACATGATATGTCAGCGTACGTGCATACTGACCCTGTGGGATTACCTGAGCTTTCATTTTCACCGAGGGCGTCCAGACCATGCCCTTATGAAACCGAGATGGTCTTCTTCCTTGTGTCTGGAGAGAGCCTGGACACGAGGGAGAACAATTTTGATGCACTTTACTCAATATTTGAAATCATCAAGAAATGAAAACAACGCAGTAATTTTGTCTAGCATTTTGTCTTAGTTACCAGTGCGGCTTCACCATTTTTCCCACGTCAGAAACACCCCTGCACATTCAAACAAAATAAGAAACATCCAGAGAATTTGAATTCTGTTTTGCATAAATATGCGTATCTTCCCCCAGGCTCTCCTGATCTACTTCTTCACCGACATCCTCCAGAGGGCACACGCATGCCAAATAGAACGGCACAAGGTACCCAATGTAAGATAAGAAAACTGACTTTTTTTTCATTAACTCGGCTATCCAGCCTTCTCGATGTTGTCTGGTGAAGCTGTGGAGTGAAGTAATCCATTGTTGTAAGTGCGTCGTAGTTTCATAAGTGTTTAGTCAGAAAATTGTACATCACTTTATCTATTTATTGGTCAACCTTCACGTGTTAAACTTTGTGTAGCATTTTTTGAGTTTTCAAGGAATGATGTTTCTATATTGTCTGGCATGCCTGTTTAGTGTTAAATACGCCTTTCATAAAGACGGTCAGTGGTCTTTTGTGAAAAATAAGTGTTTACTTTATTACTAATAGTTTTTTATAATTTTTGTGTTCTGACATTCTTTGGTTGCAGTGTTGAAGTAAAAGCATACAAAGACCTATTATCACATTTGACTGATCGTTCTCCTTGCCAACTTGTACTCTGTCCTATTAACATTGCCTTGTGCGGTGCACAAGCTTTCGCTGATGAAACGTCGAACATTTTTTAGTGACCAACAGGGCAGATCTCTATTAATATTGGTTGGTTTGTTTGTTTTGTCAGCTTGCTGTTTTACTTCTTTTGAGCCAGTACTTCAGATGAAAATTGGCGATCATGAGAACTTGATTGTTTGGTTTTGCACATTTAATGAAAAGTCCCAACACCATTGAGAATGCATTGATCGACTCTATTTAACATCAAGGTTTGAGAAGAGTGTAACTCTCTATCTTTATTTGACCTCGACAGGCTATTTGCAGTGAGGAGGTCAATGTTCCGCTGCAAGATATGATGTCAGACGAATCGGGGGAAGACGGCTCAGGTGAATCATACTGATTTCCCACATCTTTTATCGCAGTCAAGTCCTCAAAGGTCCATGGCAAGTCCTCGCAAGTTGGTCAAGCTTTTTTGGAACGAACCTTCATACAGTTTTTCCTTTGTCGTCATTCACCCACTGTCAATTTTAACAGAAACTCCTAAAACTGCCTCGTGGCAGACTTGCAATTTGTCTTGCAATGGACATGCGACGGGCAAGACCACATCACAGTCTCGGTTTTTTTGTTTTCATCCAAACTGCCTGCCTTTTCTGGTCCCGCTACCCCTTCCCCCAGAGAATTCCTGGACATTTTCAAGCATAACAGCAAGCTGCACGATCAAGCGATTTTGGGGCCGTACAGTGACCGACCGTACCTCTTGTGCATTTTGTCCGTGAGCAGGAAGCGAGAGCAATCCCACGGAGAGGAACATCCCCGCCTCCCTGGGCAAGCCACCGACCCCCAACCTGCATATGCTGGGCAGTCTCTTCCTACAGAGGGGCCTCAGGCAGGCCTTTGATGTTGTGCTGCTCCTTCAATTGTGAGTGTACGGCTTACCAGCACCCTGGCTCCTGAACCTAACTCCCTATTCATGTTACGCAGGGAAACTATACTTACAATACTTAAACAATGTCTAACATTCTGCAGCAAACTGATAGCATATTCTTTGCACTTGGGAAAAAAATTGATATCAAACCTCTTTTAAAGTAGCTGTGCTCAGTACTCAAATACAATTTTTTTATACCGAAGGGTTAGTGTTAAAATGACAACAAACAAATAGACCGTACAGTCTTCTATCGGTCAGAGTGTTTCAAAATCAGGAAGATTACCATTTTTTGGACGGTGTTGGGGTAATGCATGGTTTAAATACCACATTTTGGCAGGGATTTTTGGCACCACAAGATGGCGGCTGAGTTACAGACAGCTGCAAGTAGAAAGAATTGTTTGAAATTTTTATTTTGTTTTAATACCGTGTGTAGAATACATTGTAAAGAATGGACCATAATCGGAGAAGAGTTTGGAGCATAATCCGAGAAAACTACAAATTGCTTTGGCACATGTTTATGCAGGCTATCAATTTGTTCAGAGTTACAGTAACTCTTTCTTTTAAATTTCATATTTTCATATGTATTTTGATTCCAGTGTGTCTATACTCATCAGTTACGCCTTGGCCGGCAGCGAAGCATACGCACAAGTACTCAACATCAAGTAAGAAAAGGTTTTTTTCTTTCAAATTGCAGTTCCAGCAGTAAAGCTCCCTCAACAAATGCTGAGGGATCGTGCACGCCGTCATTTTCCTTCCATTTAGAGCCGGGAATGATATTAGCCCTTGTATTGAACATTTTTGGCAATCAGGCTAGATGCAAGGTGAAAAGAGACGAAACTACTCAACAGTCACAGTTGCACATCTTCTTTCTCCTAAACATGGTCACATGGGACGCTTCATATATTGGTGCACGACAAAATTTCAAATTCATTTTTTGCCCTGTTCTAATTCATGTGCTCCTCTTCCTAGGTATCTTTACGTCATCCCCGTCTTTGTCTGGGTTCTCTCGTTGGCGATAGTTTTCGCGCAGAAATTTGTCCAGCCATTCGTTTCCCTCCTAACCCTTGCCAAAGGAGGAGTTCTTGTGGCTACAGTAAGTGTCAGTAATCCGTCTAAGTTGTATGTGATTTTACTACGTCCTATTGAATAGTTTGACTATTAAATAGTTTGACTGTTGAATAGTTTGACTATTGAATAGTTTGACTGTTGAATAGTTTGCCTATTGAATAGTTTGACTATTGAATAGTTTGACTATTGACTGTTGAATAGTTTGACTGTTGAATAATTTGACTATTGAATAGTTTGACTATTGATTGTTGAATAGTTTGGCTATTTACTATTTAATAGTTTGACAAATGTCTACATGTATTACATTTCTATTGTGCTGTCAGTAATGAAACCAAAGAACTCCAACTTCTTATTGCATTGTGCATCTTGTTTTCTCCATAACAGGTGGTGGTTACGTTTGGTGTTGGTGCCATTGTATCAAACGAGATAAACAACGACTTCAGTTACATTGGGTCACCATTCCTGATGGGAACAGTCGCTTTAGGTAATTATAAATTCAGCCAACAAATCTTATAGAGTTGTATTATGAGTTGTTGAGATGCTGGTTAATTAGTGCTTTGTAAGGAAAATTAATAATTCTGTCATTAAAATTTTTTGAGTATTATAGAAAAACCACCTGGTCCAGTTTTTGAAAGTGAACCTCGGCAACCAGTGATATGTATGGACATCACTTGGCATGTAGGCTTGGCCACCTGTTCCCCCGGGTTTCCCAATAACATATTTCAGTTTGTGTATGGAGGCCTAATTTTTGAACAGTAAACACGAGTTTCATTCGCAGGTCAGAGACACAACCGGCTCAGATGAAGTGGTTGTAGTTTTCTGTGGAACACAGTCGGGCTTTTTCAGACTGAGTCGTAATACGTAACCACGGCAGTAGAAAAATGTCAGAAATTCTTTCACTGTTTATCAATACCCTTTTTAATATACTGACTTGTTGACAAAGCTATTGACTATGTTTTTTAATTAGATCTCCAATCAATCAAGTGATATTTGTTTTTCACAGGGGGCGTAATTAATATCATGCCGATGCTGTATGCCCGGATTGAATTTGATAAAACACAGGTACATGTACCATGTTTGTGTCATTGTTTTGGAGATTTTTTTTGGCAAACTTTCTGATTTGATTATCATGTTTATTCATGTTCTACATTCTGATTTGATTATCATGTTTATTCATGTTCTACATTCTGATTTGATTATCATGTTTATTCATGTTCTACATTCTGATTTGATTATCATGTTTATTCATGTTCTACATTCTGATTTGATTATCATGTTTATTCATGCTCTACATTCTGATTTGATTATCATGTTTATTCATGCTCTACATTCTGATTTGATTATCATGTTTATTCATGCTCTACATTCTGATTTGATTATCATGTTTATTCATGCTCTACATTCTGATTTGATTATCATGTTTATTCATGCTCTACATTCTGATTTGATTATCATGTTTATTCATGTTCTACATTCTGATTTGATTATCATGTTTATTCATGCTCTACATTCACACTTGTTTATGACTCATTTCAGATCAAGTGTTTCATGTGGGCGGTGCTGTTGGGACTTGTAACGTGTACGGTCCTCAACATCCTGTGGTAAGGTCACATTCATCATGGAGGTATCCTCGTGATCGGAAAAGTATTTCAAAATGGTGAGTGGTTCTTGTACACCGCCTCCTTTACGGATGGTGCTCATTCTCCTCTTATTTCTCTTACTACATCCCGCCGTTCAGGTGCTGGGCGGTGCTGGATATCGTACCCCAGACTGACTACTGCGAGGTGGTGAGTCACGTCACCGACTACGACAACAGCAGCGGGCTGATGATCACCACGACCTACACGTTGACCCCGGGCATGCACGATTGCCTAGAAGACCTCTCGCTGGAACAGTAAGTGCAGTTCATACTCCCCATGGGATGTCAACAGCCTCTGCCTAGAGTTGTGGTCAGGTCCTTTTGCAAGTTCAGTCGCAAGTCCTTTTACATGTCCAGGCAGAAGTAAGAGGGTGAACCGTAACAAAGGTTGTGATTTGGCTTAGACCTGTAGTAAACTTGTGATAGAGGTGTAGGGACCTGTGCGCTACATAACCACAACACTTGTACTGTTTCTGTACGAGACTGTAGAGAGACCAGTTTTCATCTGAATGGGCACAAATTTTGTGGCACCCTCACATTAGAAAAGTGAAGTGGTTCCACTTTCATAGAGATTTAAAGATCCAATATTTCCATGGCAAAAGCAGTTTACCAGCCCAAAAGTTTAGTACTTTCAATTTTTTGTGATTTGTTCACAAAACCATGCCATTTAAATGTGCCTGACTCCTGTCTTCTTAGTTGGAGGAGAATAAAGTTTCAGTAAGCGATTTCCTTGTCATGTCGCTGTTTATTTCCAAAGGTTTCTGGCTCTTTTTTTTCCCCCAGCTCTGAAGAGGAAGGTGAAATTGCCACAGTCCCTTTAACAAAAGTAAGTTCACCTTCGTTTTTTTTTCCTGACTAGACAGAGATGCATCACGGTTAATTTACAGAACTTAAAAAACTAAACTGCTCTAATCATTGATTTCTTGATATTTTGAAATATCTCACATTTCGAATGATTTAGATGGCAGGCCTACGGACCCTACTTTGACACCATTGTTGTCTTTCTGTTGGTTAGATTCTTCAGACAGATTACCCACAATACTCCTGGGTTGCCGTCCTCATCCAACTCTTCATTACCATCAGTATCACGGTGTCGTATCTGACTATTGGATCCGCTCTCGTGCATTCATGTGAGCCATTTGAATTCAAACGCTTAAAAAAAATTTCCTTCTCCTTTCATTTTATATTATTCGCTCCATTTTCAACATTCTGTACTTAAGTCATTAAAATTATACTTCTTGGGGCCTGCAGGGAATTTATTTTTTCCAATTTCTCCTTTAGGGTCGAATATCATGCGTGTTTCAATTCAAAATTTCTCATGTCAGAGCAACAAGGTCGTAACTTGCATTTGTTTTGTACACAAGATACGACCTGGTTGCACTGACGCGACGAATTAGTCCTTAAAGGGGAAAAACCTTAAGTTCAATATTTGAAATACCTGAACATATTCCATTATACCCTGAAAAGGTTACCTTCACTGTTTGATATTGAAAAACATTTTGAGTTTCCACATTTGTGTTAATCTTGTTAGTTGTAAGTCCATAGTAAGTCAGGTCCCAACACAGATCATAAGTGTTGAAGCAACGGCAAGAAATGAGCACTGACAAATGAATGATGCTATCCTAGTCCAGTGGAACAGCCAGCGAGTTTGCTTTAGACAAGATTCAAACATTTTTTTCCTGTCTGTTTTGTTTTGTTGTTTTTAGTCTTAGGATGGCTGGATGCGCAGATGGCTTGGGATCAAATCGATCGCCACGTCAACACTCCGGCCAGAAGTTACAGCTTTCTCTGCTCTCAGAAGTAAGACAAAACTCAAAGGCTCCACAACAAAACAAAACCTCTGGTTTCAATGGTCCACTTTGACTTGGAGGTTGTCAAGCAAAATGAAAAATGTTTCAATTTCTGTTTCTTTTTTTTTCTTCTGCAGGTATTGCCGTCCGTTCCTTTCTCTCGTCGTCTTTATTGTGATCTTTATTGTTGCTATGTTGGACCCCAAGGTAAGTCCTTCCAAACGTCGTTTTGAAATATTCAAAAACCAAGCTCACACTTTGGGGCAAAGTATGCTCGCAGGTTGAGAAAGAAAACGCTGAAATTCTGCGTTGACATTTGTCTCGTCCCAGGGCTTTGTGACCATGCTGGACAAGATCTCCTCACTGCTCCTCAACACAGAGGCGGGTCTCTTTGTCTTCCTGATGATCAGGAAGAGCCGGTCAGAGAAATACAGGTCGGTACTTGAGGCTGCAACCCAATGTCACGGATGTGGCTAGAAATAGCACACGTGGCTATGGCAGCTGCTAAGAAGCAGCTGTAACTTTCTGCATGGATCTCTCTCATCGGATGCCATCTTTGCGGGAAAATCACAACTGCGTAATCAACGCCATCAAATGCATGTGCGCAGAGCGTGGAGACATGTTCCACACATGCTCGTGTCGATCCAGATATCGTCAACGTGGGGCACAGCTGATGCCCCCCACGAAAATTTGACGTTCAAAAATGCCGATGCACATGGCAATCTGCCAAGTGATAGCATTTGAGAGAGATATAAAGATGGTTTGGTTTGGTTGCAACCGTGACTTTTATAGGAGCTTATTTTTTTTTTCAGTAGTTTTACAAAGGTTTTAGCAACATATCAAAATTGAAATCAGATCAATTCAGTGTTGGCTGTATAATTTCTGCATCAGACTGCCTGGATCTATGGATTTCCTTAGAAAGATTAGAGAAAGATTAGCAAGTGGCAGAAACCGGTTACCAGTGAAAATAACATGCGATGCTCATTGCCTGCCACTGGTTCCCATCTGCTGATTGGGAGAGTTGCACAGTTTCATATTGACCTTAGGAGAAATACTTAGTTTTAAAATACATCCAATGTTGAAATAGGCTTTGAGAAACACAGAAACCTGTCCTAAAGTGTAAGTGAAATCTTTTGTCGATTTAATCGGTTTTTTTTTTGTCTTTTTGTCTTTTCTTAACAGCCACCTGACGATACCCTTCCCATCAAGTCCTTACCTGTATCCCTTCCACTTTGTTATGGCAGCCTACTTCATCTATGCGGTGGTCTACGACATTGTGGCATCACTCATTGAGATTCTGAGCTGAGCTATGAATGATTCATGAGTGATGAATTATTCAAATTTATTCATGACTGTGACTGTTTAAGAGTTCTTTCTCCTTCCGTCAAAAGGAGAGCTTCCATTCTGAAGTTGTCTGTAAAATAAAAACATGGCTACACATAGTGCTATGAATTATTCATAAAACATGAATATTCACGTTTTAATAATTACACGCACAGGAACAGCCCTTTTTTGATAAATGGACCCTTCCAGTTTGCATTGTTATCTAGTCTTCATTATGCTATGAAATTAGTCCTTGTGAATATGAATGACGAAAAATCATGACTATGAAATTTTGTTAATAATTCAAGATTCAATTCATTAAATCATGATTTGAATCATAACATGTTTTTCATAGATATTTGAAATTATGATTTCAACTCCAGGGTTTTTTACTCCTGTGTTGAAATCGTCAACAAGGTTTGGTTGATAACCCTGACAGTAGCATCTACTTACGCTTATTCGCTGGGATTATCAGCTAATGAATATTCAGGAATAAATAATGAATATTTATATATGATATAACACAACATGTAAAGGTCACACCATCACTGGCAGAATTTAACCATAAGATGTCAATGTTGATATAGCACACATATATCATGTACATATATCGTGTATATGTAGCATACAAAATGTTTTGCAATAAAGTGTAAAGACCTTGTAATGTTTGAAAATTGTAACTCATTTGGAATATTTTTGTATTGATCATGGATAATTGCAAAGTTTTTTTGTTGGGACTGAACATGTTGTTCCTTTTTTTTTTCCAGAAAGACCAATATTATTTTCGAAGGTGCTTGAATTTTGAGTAGTTTGCCAAAAGATTTGACAGGTCAACAGTGGGCAGTTTTTTTCTTCCAACTTTGGAATATTAACCGAATATTTCAAAGGAACATCTTGGGTATATGCTTCATAGTTCTGGAATAATACCAGAACTCACAGATATTCTCTATTTTTTGATGGTAAAACTTATCTGAATTTTTTGGTTGTCAAATAGATTGCTTTGGTCAATGTGATAAAAACAGTCTATTTATGGCCAAATACTTTCGTTGTAATTGTTATTCATATTCTCTACCCTATCTCTTCAGTTAAATACGAGACGAACAGAGTTGAGTGGGCTTATTCCCTGAAGGCAGTTTCAGTTTTACTTTGACTAACTGTATAAGCACCAGCCTGTTTTCCTTGTGATTATTAAAACTGGTAGTGGCTGCAGCTAGCTGCAGACCCTGCCTTCAGCATTGTAACTGCACTCATTAGCCGTAGCCAATGAAGAAATTACTCTTTGGGAGGGATTTGGAATGTTGACTATTCCCTGTGAAAGCCTTGGCATGTATGCAGCGTTACGGAAGCGTGTAGATATTTCCCAAGAACCGTGCAATAATAAGTATATAATAACAATCGTGTGTAGGAAAAATGAATAATTTCTATTTGTAAGTGTGATGTATGAAGTAGTGATGTTGGTGGCAGGCTGCTCGGGCTCGGAGTAGTCGTACGAGCCTTGTTCGTGTTGTCATGAAACATGTCTGCACTACGGAATAGACCCCTCATAACGTAAGCTATTACATGTAGTTGGGTAACTGGTCAAGGAAAACCAGTTGCGGATGTCATGTAGCTCCAGAGCATTGTCAAGCAGTGAAAATATGTGTTAAGCAAAAGTAGGTTACCAGCCGAGCTGCCAAGCGGTGTGTATTTTGTTGACTGGTTCTGTGCAGAAATAGTTTACGCCTAGCAGCTCTATCAAGTCGGTACTTTGGTAGAAATTAAGTCACTGTTCAACAGATTTTGTTCCCATTCACATGAAAACTGTATGCTTCCAAAAATGACCTTCATGCATGGGGCAGTTATTTCTTTGTTAAACAGTGTCTCTACCATTTTACTGACCTCCCCCCGTCCAGTCATCCTGTAAGTTACATTGGTCTCCATTATACATGTTGCATTCCGAAAGTGGCATTTCAAATTTTTGAATTTTATCCGTAGATGATCTAACAGGGTAAGAATGAACACACCTTGCAGTGCGCTATTCGGTCTGTCTGACATGTACTTAGAAATCTTGAAGTGTTATTGCCAAGTATGTTCTGTCCTTCACAGTAGCCATGTTGTTGGTTTCAGTGATGGAAACTTGAAGTAACGTCTTCACATTATGTCCGAGTACTAATATTCTTGCTATCGATGTATAAGCATTTGTGACATGTATAGATGTACTGAAAAATAAAGAAGTTTTAAGTACATTCCAAGAAGATAATTAATGGATTGTCAAACAGTATAAAATCCATCCAGTGGACACCTCTTTATAATAAATGTGATTTCAACGTGATCATTTTGGTTTTTTTCTCCAACCTTTATTTCTTATAAATGGATGTGACCCTTTTGAGGATAATTCTGACCACACTAGAAACACCACGTGGCGTGACATTTCATTCAGCAACTATAATTCTCTGTTCTTTGATTTTTCTTTGGACGAAAAACAAAGTAGTTTTATCTTTACCATGATTTTAGGATTTGGACCGGGCAAAACCGAACAGGATTCTTTGTGATTCACATTTAGAACTTGAAGGTTAGGAATACCACAGAATTGGCAACTTGGTATGAATTCAATCGTGAAGGTTCAATCTTAGAAAGACATCAAAATCCATTTCTCAGACAGAAAAAGTAAAACTCAAGAACCAGAGGGGTAACCATCGATTGAAATTTTCACCTAGAATAATAAAAGTAACGTCTTTTTAAGACAAAAACACAGCAAGAAGCGCATGAATTACAGATAGTTTGACTTTTACCAGCGTTTTTTTTCTGACGGGTTGGATTTCTCTAAAAATGTTCCTCTTTTGACATTCAGAATATTGCAATTGAATGCCACATGACTTGTCAGAATGGCCCAAGGGCCCAGCTGTTCTGTAAAGTCAACTCAATTTCAATTGTATAATTATGAAAGAAATTTGGTCGAGTTATACTCTCTGCTGTGCAGGTCCACAAAATTCGTATTCGGAAGAGTGGAAGAATGCTTGTAAGTTACCCTGTCTAAACGACACCACAGAAATCAAAGTATATGATTGGAGATACAAGAATCAAACATGTCATACTGTGTGAGTTTTCATCAGCTTCGTGCATACCCACAAGAGGGCGTAATACTATATTACTGCAATCAGCCCAACACACTGGTAGATAAAGTAGATTGGACAGGGTAGAAAAGTTCCATACAACTGGTGTACTTTCTTGTTGGGTTCCCTGACTCTTTTCTCTGCCATTCTGAACCATGCAAAAAGAATTAAGGCAGTGTAGCAAAACCAAGACTTTTTTCAACAGAGGGCGGCATACAAGACTATACAAGATACAGTGAAACGTTCATGTGACACTTCCATACCCCTCAAGTTTCTCAAAAAATATCCATTTAAGGGAATATTAAGCACACAGGTCGTTGACATTAAATAACCGCCACCAATAGTGTGGTACAGTTTCAGTGATCGCGTGTCTGTATTTAATTTAACAGGAGGTTTTTGAGACACTTGATGGTGGCAAACATACTGGTCCTATGAGATCTGTTCACTTCTATTGGCATCAGTTTCAGCACCTGCACTGCAGCTCAAGCGTTGAACTGCTTTGTTTGCCACCACCGAGCGTCTCAAAAGTCTTCCATTTCCACACCCATTCAGCTTTATTCCAACTCGATGAGGACGTCATCTTCGGCGATGTTGTCCCCCACAGCGCAGTGGATGGCTTTGACCTGGGGGGGAAGGAGGAGACAAGAGAGGTCAAAGTGCAAGGAATCGCTCTCAAGTCGGAGAATTCTTCATATTGTTGAGGGAGAAAAACCTGACGTGAAGAGAATTTCACAGGCTGGATTCAGGCCAGTTGTCAATCAAGAGGAACCATGGGGGTAGGGGTAGGACAGGCCAAATGGAGGGTGGATTTTATTAAAATACAACGGTAACGTGATCACACCCAATATGCGCCGCCTGTAGTATAATGAACACATTTCCCCCAAATATTTATTTTGGGTATTCAGAGAGCACCTGAGATTCAAACGCGGTGGTCTCCTACCCAAATGTCCACATCTGCTTTTCACAATGGAATATTCATTTCTTTGGTGAAGTTTTCTGCAGACGGGCAGTTACTTGGGACCTGACGTGACTTTTGGTTCTCACTTACTTTCCCGGTGGCAGCTGCCGAGAGGCTGTTGTGCATTTTCATGGCCTCCACCACACACACCTCCTGGCCCTCGTAGACTTTCTGCCCGACTTCAACATCGATGGCGTGTACCTTTGAAAACAAAAAAAGTAGTGATGAAGACAGTAATGCTCGCATCAACCCAAATCTAGTCAGATGAATTCAGGACGTTAAAGCAAAACTGTTAGGGAACTTGCCCATGTCACAATGAAACTGCATTTGAGCCTCGGGAATGTCGCAGATTTCATTTAAGTTTCAATGACCATTGACCATCAAAATGCAATACCCGGTTTTATCGTACGGTCCAACCACCGTTTCTTTACCATGGATTCAGTGTCCCCAAATCACTACCCTATGAATTTATCACTGTGCAGCAGTGCAACGATGATACTTGTAGATTTGGGAGACTTCTTAGAACCCAAGAAGTGGTTAGGGTCAAGAATACTGTGACCCAATCCGCTCCAAGCGGAACAAAAGAGGGCGTGTTTTTTGGTACCTACTGCACAGCCGCGCCAGTATATGCGCGTTTGACATGGAGCACGCTGAGTACGCATAACTAATTTATTCCGGCATGTATGGTCTTTGCGTACAAGCAGACACGTGCAGGAACCCACTTGTAACCATGTGTCTTTCTTTTGCCGATTGGGGGTTCACTTCAGCTCGGGGGGGATAGACCTCAGTAGAGACAATGCCACACTTTGTTTATGTGTATGTTATGCTATGGTGCTCGGTGCATTGTAGGCCCCCCACTGGCCCAAAAATGTAACACAAGTGTAATGTCGTCAGTAAATAGGCCTATTTACAAAGGCTGTCGTGCAATACCTTTCCTGCCATAGGCGACGCTACCTCCTTGCTCTGATCTGGTTTGACCTTCTCTGGCATTAATGCCTGCAGCTCGGCTACTTCCTTCCTCAATACAGACATGGGAAACTGGAAGAGAGAAAACAATGCCGATATATTGATCAGCTCAGAGGGTAATAGTTGTATATATTATAGGTTTAAGGGGGAATAGCTACCTACTGCCCCGGAAATATTGGGCAAGTGATACCTGTTGTCTGACTCCTCATGTACTGAGCAGAGAATGCATATTTGATAAAGACAAAAAAGTGACTGTCTGTAGAGAGCAAAAGTTAATCTTCCTCTAAAACACTGACCATGAAAATGGCAGTGTCTCGAAATTTGAAAAGATTTAAAATAATCCTCAATTTTTGACATACCACTGTGCCTTTGAATTGTAACTGAATGGCTCCTGTTGCATTATGAGATATCACCTGGAATGAAAATCACAACAAATTTATAGGCCGTGAGGGAAACTACTAGTGGTTGGAGTTGAAATATCCTGAGAGGGCAAATAGTATTGTATATTGCCCAGATAATAGCTCAATATTTACCTGCAGATCACATGGGGAACCATTGATGGTTGGTGTGATGATATCCTGAGCCATATTCCACTCGCCATCGATGGTGATGTCTGACCCTCCCACAGAAACCTGCCAGCAGAAAAAAAAATTCAAAATTTAAATACAATAAATTTCAGAACAAAAAATTCACTAGCCATGATTAACGCTCCAATTCTAAAATGACTTTTTTAGATTTCACTAGTTCTCAAACAGCTTTTGCAAAGAATCCACTTTCTTCTTTAGGATGAATTTTTCAAACATGACTGCTCTTTTGAAAACAATTACTGAAATAAAAAACACTCTCTAAACAGCACAAACTCCTAAAACAGCACTGCCCAATTACCTTGAATCCTGAGTCCGTTTTGCTGACTGTGACGTCGTGTTTGCTCCCGGCAACTGTCACAGACAACGACCATTCCTTCTCTTTGGTGGGTATTGGCAGAATCCTGGCACAAGAAAAACGGCAAACAAATTAAGACTTTGTCTCAGTGTTTGTGTTTTCCATCTGTATAAAACTACTGCAGGAGCTACAATAAAACAGGTAGAGGTTTCAATGCTCAGTTTTTGAGGCCACTCACACCACCGGGGATTTGTTTATAGTGAGCTTGCATGGCTGCCATCTTGCAGGTCAGTGCCTTATTTCCAAAGGGTATGCACAAAGGAGATTTCCCGGTGGAACAAAAGAACTGCCCTGCATGATGGCTACCACGCAAAGCCTCTATGGGACAGTTATAACTTATGTATTCCATTGTCTGTTTCTTTCAATATCTACAGAGATCAGTGGTAGAGACTCCAATCTTCTTCAAACACTGTTGGGTCATAGCAACTCCCAAGCGAAGCCTTATCGTCCTTAGCAGTTGGGAACAGCCAACAAAACCAGGTGTGTGCTCATTGAAAGTAATTTTCTAGCCCGCTGACAATGACCTTAACCAAGGTTGACCAAGGCTGGAAGCCACACAAAGGCCTATGGAAGTCGGCTGGCTAGCAACTATAACTACTCGCCACAGATATGTGTGTGTTAGCCACAGCCGCAGCCATTTGATTCAGACACCGTCTCTGGCTCTTCAGAGAATGCTATAAAAACCACCCTTATAAATGGTCGCGCCTAGCCATTAATTGCATTTTGCAGGACAAGTTCTACTCCCCCCCCTTCTTCAAGTAGTCTCAACAAAGAGACACACCCACCTAGTTTGGTTGAGAAACTCTTGGGCCCTCCACAAGTCTTTGACGAACACGCAGCTGGCGACAGCTGCTAGCATAGCCTCATTGTCCTTGTTGAGTTGAAGGCCTGGAGTCGAACCAAGGTAAAAATGTAAAAATATGGCCAAGTGTTGATCAGAATTTGTACACGTGCCAAGATTATATATATCTCTCCCCCTGTCAAGATTACATAGTCAGATACTGGATTTCTCACCAATTAACCTCTTATTTTGACCACCACTGCTGGGCTGTGGTATGCCCTGAATGGAGGGCTTTGTCCAGCAGCAGGCCCCATTGAACCGGCAGCTGCATGGTGAATAGACTGTATGTGTGGTATGCACTAATGCTCACACAAAGGTGCGATAGTAGCAGTCCTCCGTAGCGAAGGGGTTAAACAGAATTGAGGAGGAATTGATTTTACTCAAATAAACGATAAAAGACAGATTCCTTCAGACTGGGGACATAAGTGTTGCCGTTGTTTCTCTACTCTCACAGTAAAGAATAATTGTTAATTCCACCTTGATACTTGATACAAAAATATTTTGTTACCGACCTTTGAAGCCTTCTGGATACTCTGTCGGCAGAAATTTGGTGTTGATGTCTCCTGAGATGAACCGGGGATGGGCAATGACGTCTTGTAGGAGGGAAATGTTGTGAGTTACCCCTGAATTTCAACACAAAACAGGAAAGACAGATGCGTCAAAAAGGCTGGCATTTATATTTCTGTCGGTCTTGAAGAAAAACGTTCCCAAACTTTAAAGCACCTTCATGATTTGTTTCTGCTCTTTTTCTCTCTTTTTTTCACTCAATTTGGTAAAGACTGCAGAACTTTAAGAGAGGATTTCAAATGGAGTTTAGACATCCCCTGATGCCAAATTCCATCCAAGGTCCTGGACTACTGAGCACGTGGCAACATCGGCTTCGTGTCGGTCAGTATCACATCTGACTTGTGGTTTCTCCTTACCCCTTATGATGTAATGATCCAACGCTCTGGACATCAGATCCAAGGCTTCTTGTCTGTCCTTTCCGTACGTAACGAGCTGAAAGGGGGAAAAATGACTCAATAACTATGAAACCACAAGTTTGGCAGTATAAATGTAAGTGTTTTGGCGTTTCACTGACCAAGTCATGTTAGGTAACGACTGAGTACATGAGAAAGTTTGAATTCACTTTAGATATCTCAAGGCAGCAAAAGATGTCATAGGATAGCAGTAACGAGGTAGATATCATGAGGTAGATATGATGGGAAAATATATTGTCTGGTAGCACAGGGGAATATATCAACCCACCTTGGATATCATGGGATAGCCTAAGACATGGGATAGCAGTGATGAGGTAGATATCATGAGGTAGATATAATGGAGAATATATCATGGGGCATCACAGAGGGGTATACACTGACCTACCTTGGATATCATGGGGTCATAGTGAATGCTGATTTCACTACCCTCTTGGATTCCGGTGTCCACACGAACATTGGGGATATTTTTAGGCTCCTGATACCTGTACAAGTGACCGATGGACGGCATGCCGAAAGCCTTGTATGGATCCTTGGAAAGAAAGACGGTGAGACAAATGGGTGATTGTGTATCTAAAGCTATTTGAATTTGGAATCACAAAAAGCAAAAACAAATCGGAAATGGGATGGATATGACCCTGAGAAATTTTTAATTCTTTACTGGGCTAGTGAATTTCCTGACTGTTATCTAGCAATAAATCATTAAATTAATCAGTCAATTGATCAATAAGTGACCTAAACAATCATTAATTGATCCTATCATCTGGCATTTATCTAGAAGACCTCCTGAATCCTCCAAAGTCCTCCACTGTGCAGGAAACAAATGGTACATACATTGTGCTTCAAGCCCAATGTACAGTACTGATGGCTAGCTTCTACCTTCCTTAACCCTACAAAATCTTTGAAGACCTGATGGAATTTGAAGGATTTAGGATGGGTTAGATTTTAATGGAATACCTCAGCATAGACCCTGCACTCCACTGCCCAGCCATTGATGGGCACATCTGCCTGCCTGAGCTGGAGTGGGTATCCCTTAGCCACTCGGATCATCTCTTGCACAATGTCCACCCCGGTGATACATTCCGTGATTGGATGCTCAACCTAAGATTGGCATGTAAACATTTCAGGAGTGAGGCAAAAGTAATGGATTGGCCGAAATATACAGGTCTGTGCTTTATCTTTTCGTCTAATTAAGTTGGCAGACCTTGGCCATGTTCCAGGTGACCATTTTTACCCATGGCTACAACTGTTTAGTGCGGTGTGGTAACGGCAAAACTGTAAGCCACAGGCACAAAATACAAATTTTGAAACGGCCGCAAGCCATGTCTAAGTGACGTGCTGTGGCTGACAACAACACACATGTCTATGATAGATATGAGAGATAATTGTAGCTTCTGGCCAGTGGCTCTCCCAGGTAGACACACCATTCCTGGCCTCAGCCGAGAAACTTATACACAACTGTACTTATGAACTTCACAAGCTCCGTGCACAAGCTAGCTTCCCAGTGGCAACCCTGCGGCAACACTTTATCATTTCACCTGTAACCTGGTATTCATCTCCAGGAAGTAAAAATTCCTCTGCGAGTCAACGAGAAACTCAACTGTCCCTGTGCAAATGAAAAAAAAAGGGAGAACAAATGTTTAACTTGGTTTATTCCATGGAAAACGCTACCTCAGACTATCACAGAGGATGACTTCGACCAGCCCCAATCCTGAAGAATTCTCCAAAATGTCTAGGAGGACTTTGAAGTATCTGGAATGATTGAACACAGACGAAAACTTAATTCAAGGAGGAACACGATGCCCATCCAAAAATATTTTTTCCATAAACAAGGCAAACCACCAGTTTTTGTTACTACCAGCATATCAGAACTCAACCATCAAATTTACCTTGACAAACTTTGTGGTTGAGCGATTAAAGATATCTGCACTCGTGAAGTGACGGTCATGGGTTCAAATCCCACCCAAGTGCGCTTGTGAGCTTTTCCTTACAGGCTCTCAGACAGCACCAAGTGTGCTGTTCTAAATGCCATCCTCAATGGGCAAAACCAAACATTTAATGGGAAAACAGTCTTCTTTTTTACCGGCAGTGATGTAGTTGACAGCTCTGGCCAGCTGGACGGCCTGGTTGCCCATTCTCTTCCTAGTTTCTTCGTCTAAAAACACGCTGCAGGAAGGCCGGGGAAAAAAAGCCTCAACTTCAAAAGGATCTTTGAGTCACTTTTGCACAGGTGTTTTAATCAATCTGTTTGTTTGGGTTGATCTCGGCTCTTTTAACACATCTGGGTTTTGTTTTTGTTTAACAGCTGGGGCCAGGTGCCCTGTCATTGTCTATGGCTTCACTGGTTGCAAAATGAGCGGACACACATTGACGGCAGACAGATGAAAGTTTGAAAAAAGCCTTAGGTTTGTTTTTAACTGTAAAAATTTTTTGCAACTGTGCCGGAGCAAAATTTGATCTCATTTCCACTGACCTTGGCGCTTCCTCGATCACCTTCTGATTTCGTCGCTGTATGGAACATTCTCTCTCGTTCAGATAGATTGCATTGCCATGGCTATCAGCTAAAATCTGAGATAACGAAAACAGAATATCAACCCTAACCCCCGAGGGTGAAATTGGAGGATTGAGGACTGTAAGGGTCCAATGCCATTCAAGGAACTACTTTGATGAAGGGAAAACCTACTTACTTGCATTTCAATATGTCGTGGGTTGTCAATGAATCGCTCTATCAAGAGACGATCGTCGCCAAAGCTGGACGCAGCCTCCTGAGACGACAGACGAAATCCTTCCCTGAAAAAGACAAATTAAACCTTTCAAAGCAATATGCATTTTTCTGTTAAAATATTTCACAGACAAACACCAGTGGCTCCCTGACCCAAAACAGATAAACATCATTCTGACCTTTGTTTGCCGAGAAAAAAATTTGACCACCATTTCTCTTTAAAATGATTTCTCACAGAATGCAACACGAACAATTCTATTTCTAACCCAAGTTAAAAGAATGCTTGGAGTTCCTGAACCCATATGATTCCAACAAACTCAAAACCATTCTGTTAGTTCTTGTCGGAATCAGCAGGCATCAACCTTTGCCGTCATAGAACTTCAAAAAAAGGGAAACTTCACTTTCTTGGGGCTGTACATTTCGCTGGATTCTAAACACAGGCCCGAAGGGTACTGAGGGCTCCCTTACCAGAGATTCCATGACCAAAACTGAACACGACAAAAACAACAAAAAATCTTTGTTCCTTGAATTATTCTTGAGTGATCCTTGAGAATCTTGGAGTTATTGTACCTTGCTTCGTCGTCGTTCCAAGCTATTCTCATTCCTTTGCCCCCACCGCCAGCTGACGCCTTCAGCATCACTGGATACCCTGCAAAGTGACCAAATTATCGAGTGCATGCATTTCTCGGTGACATACACAGCCAAATTCCCAACTCCATTATTGTTGAAACACAGAGACGAGAACTCAGTAACAGGGATGAATGATACTCCATTTCTAGGATATCCTTTCACTGAAATACAGATATAACTGTTAATCACAACAAGACAGAAGTACACATTATCAGTGAATTTCATTTTTGTACAAAAATATTATTGTCAAAATCTGTGCAAGGAATTCGAAAATTATCAAAAAAAAATTCAAGACAATTATTTAACACATTCTTACAACATTCCATGAAAAGTTAAAAAAAAAATAAAATGGAGTTCAAAATTGTTGCAGGAAGGGCCAATAAACAAGACTTTGATTTCATGTAGCCCTTAGGGTTCTCTGTACCTCTATGAGAAGGAAAAGTCCTTACCTATCTCATTGGCCTTCTTGACTGCCTCTGTCTCATCTTTGATGACCCCATCAAAGCCCGGGATGGTGTGCACCCCAGCCTCTTTGGCCAAGATCTTGCTCTCGATCTTGTCGCCCATGGCGTGGATGGCATCCGTGCCTGGACCGATGAAGATGATTCCCTCGTTGGTCAGCCTCTTGGCAAAGTCTTTGTTCTCTGAGAGAAAGCCATAGCCCGGGTGAACCTGAACAAAATGAAATCTAAACCCCATTTGCTCGGAGCTTTAATATTTGTTGGTTCGTCAAACTGTTTGATACCATGGTAAATGTGTTTGGACAATTATGGCCATAACTTAAAAAAAAATAGTTCCATGGGACCAGGAGACTTCAAAATAGGTCAGTTATTTCTTTACATTGTTTTCTCTTCACTTTTTCTTGGGGAGAGGTGGGAGGGCGGGGCATTATAGGAGGAGGGAGGTAATCATATCCCTGTATGAAGAGACTCACAGCCTGGGCACCGGTTTCTCGTATGACCTCCATGATGCGGTCAACATTGAGGTAGCTCTCTCGAGACGCCGCCGGGCCGACACACCTCGATTCATCTGCCATCTTAACATGCAACTATGTAGCAGTACAGAAAAAAATATCAAATTTTGTTAAGCAGCTGGTGGTAAACCTTGCTCATAAAGTCTTGTGCCTTCACTGTTCTGAATACACCTTCTTTTAAATAGACAACGGTTCCATAAGCAGGAAACAATGTGCTTATCAGAGCGGCAGGCAACCCATCACTCAGTAAAGAAATTTGATGAGAATGCATTTGCTAAACAGCAACAGGTTACCAGCTAACATTTCAGGCACTGTATATATTTCCTGTGACTGGTGCTCTGATGATCTTTTGCTTAGCGATATTTTCGGGTACGCAATTGTATGTCATAGGGAAGAAAAGCTGACCAACCCTTTCTGAATACTCACTGCACTGGCATCAGCCTCGCTGTAGATAGCAACCGTCTTGATCCCCATCAATCGACACGTGTGCATGACGCGGCAGGCAATCTCACCCCGGTTGGCAATCAGGATTTTGTCGAAAGTCTGCCAAGACGGCACAAATCCAGATCAGAAAAAAAGTGCTGCAAGAGAAACTGTTACGATTTCCTCTGGGCACCTCTCTACCCCTTGAGCTATTGGGTTTGTTGGTCTGCCTCTCTCATGGAGGTAAAGTGACAAATCCAAACTGCTCTAGGGATAGGAAGCTCTGACAAGTCTGAGACAGTATCACCGAAATCAGGTTTTGTCATGATTGCTGGGACTGTTTGGTACTTTTTGGTTTTCTTTATTTAACTAATGCAACTTTCAACATTATAAAGATTAATCCTCCGAGAAAATTGTTCCAGCTTGAGTTTAATGACTGAACTACATGTGAGGTTGACAGTGAAAAATTGGACTATTACTTGAGAGACATACTTGTAATATGAAATTAAACCAAATGAACTTTTAATAATAATCAAGAACATGTGGAAAAACACAAGTTTACAATTGAGAATATCCCTCTGGGGAAGAAAAATTGCAGTTGCCATGGTAACTTTATACTCACTGGCTCATCTGGGTTTATTTTGGTGGTTGTGTAGATGGAATGGTTTCTCCAGAGAGTAGCACACGGAGCATGTCTGTGCAGAAGCTGCAGAGTTTAAAGACATGGAGAAGGAATATCCACATATTTGATAAGTTTAAAATGGGGGTACGAATGGAACCTGTTAAAATCATTGCACTTTCTAGATCTGTCCACAGTTTTGACAAGCTGCAAGGCAAGGACATAATGAACATAAATAGCACAGTGTTGCAACTTGCATGATTATTCATTGGGTGCTAGTACTTAGTAGTAGTATCAGCCGATCTGCATGATCAGGAAGATTGCCTGCTTGCTTGTTCTGTCTACGCAATGACCTGATCCCATATAAAATCTCAAGCTACAGGCCTACTTCTTTTTTCAAAACAATCTGTCACAAGTGTAAATTAGAAAGAATATGCAATTTGCTGATGATGGAATTGGACTTAACAGCTAGCTAACATTAGACCTAAAATCACCAACAAGATGCATGACCAACATGACCAATTTCAAAAGGCAAAAAATAAATAAATAAAAATTCCAAACAATTCCAATTATCCTTTAGCAAGCTAAGTTACTGCATTGAATACACTTACTTTGCTGGCTCTTGCAGCTTTGCTCTTGGAGCAATCGATGCCCCGTAAACGCTGCAAAATACGAGAAAATCTCAACACAGTTGCCATTTCGTTCGTGCGTTCAGTGCATGATCATGCATCATAGCCGGCCGCGCAACGTACGTACGTACGTACGTAGTACTCTCGCATGCAATCTGTGCAGAGCGCCACCAACCGCTGGCATGTTCTCTCGTGATATCGGTCTGATCTTTGCCTCCGCCGCCTACTATTTTGCTACATACTTTTTGACTGACCACAGTTTTTCTCGAAGGCACTTACCGCCGGTCGTAAAGCCAGACTAAACCAAAAAGAGTGCTTTAAAAGGAATGGTCCTCCCCAAAAATGTAAAAGAAACTTTTAAAACATTTTTTACAGTATACAAAATTGATTCTAGAAAGGTATTTTACTTTCATTTTTTAATTATAAAAATTTTGTTTAAAATACGTTTTTTCTACTTAAATCAACTTTTTGAGGGTGTTCCAGGAGTGTTCAATGTTATCTGGGTCACCGGATAAATGAGCTCATGACGTATTTTCATGACGGAAAGTACGGTACAAACACGGGTGGCATCGCTCATGTTTACCACCTATTTCCAGCTCAGTTTTCCTCCATTGGAAGTGGAAGTGAACTTGAAAAGGGCGTGACTTCAAGGAAAGGTACATCTTTCATCCTTTTCTGACCAAATGTAGCTTGAATATTATATGCCTGGTGAACGTATTCAGGTATTGCCGGGATCAGTACGATACGACGTGCAAATTTTGCTGTTCCCGACTATGGTACATGTATGTATGGGAGTAGGCCCACGGGCCTAGCAATCCCCCATTGGGAACTTTGTGACATGTCTAGTCCTAGTCTAATGTTAACTTTCTGACCGCATCCTGGATTATTACTTGGAAAGAGTTCCAAGTACGGACGCTAGTAATTATTCCGTAGAGCGACGCCTTCAGACAGCAAAAACATGGCCAGAGAAGTTAAATTTATGAGGGAAAATACCAAGTCATTCATTTCTGTCAGTAGAGGCGCAGATCACAACTCAGGGACTGCCCCTGGATTTGGAGAATTCCTTTTATTCGGGGACAATACCAGTCCCCCAAAAGAGAGAATGTCCCCATAAAAGTGACATTTTTCCCCAAGTGGCCTTGGGTCAGAAAATATCCATGCACTATAGGCCTATCAATAATATCATTTTTTTCTCCCACATTTTCCATTCATTTTAAAATATTCCAATTGTTTTTTATGAACTTCGCATGATGCCATTCGATTACGTATATGTAAAGGATTGATATTTGGAAAAATTGTTCTGATAGTCTTTTTCCCACCTTTTATGCTAAATTGCATACTCTTGCTCAAAATCCTAGAAGTAAACAGGATTTTTTTTAAACAGCAGCCTTGGGTGTTTTTTCCTGCTGAATTTAATTAGGCCTATGGCAATAAAAGAACCCCCAGGGCAATGGTAGGATCTTCAAGCCTGCTTAAAAAAATTGTCCCCCCTTAGGGAGACATTCTATGTTTTGGGGGACTGATTTTGTCCCCAAATAAAGGGACTTATCCACATCCAGGGACAGTCCCTGAGTTGTGATCCGTGCCTCTTACTGTCAGTAGAAAACACTAATGTTAGAGTTTTTCAGACTAGTCTGATGTGAGTAAACCTGAGGTACCATCATTATTGGAATCTCCGATTCTCACTTAATCCTAACCTGGGCACATTAGACAGTTTAAGGACTTTTTTGGAGGTGAATTCGGAGGATTTTGATTTGGGGTACGACACTTTTTGAGTGAAATGAATTAGGCCTGTTATACCCCAACTATGGGACAGCATGGACATCCAGGATTCTTGCAAAATGGCGGGTACCCCGCCAATGAAAACAGCCGCCATGGCAATGCACACACCAGCCAGTCAGATGATCGGGTTAGGCCTACACAGTCTTTTCTTTGATCAGTTCGTACGCGCACGCTCGTTGCAGTTGTTTTCATGGGCGCGGTGTGGTGGCTACCCATCATTTTGTGAAACTCCCGGATGTCTGCGCTGCCCCGTAGCATCAGTCCCATCTACATGTATAGTCGGGACTGACACTTCAGTTGGGGTGTAACGGTCCTAATGGAAACAAAAGTATATGGAAGGTAAGCCTTACACCTTGCATAAAACCCTGTGAGACCAGTTTGAAAAATTTGAAGGGTTTTCCAAGTAATTGCTTCAATATTTTCCTTGCTAACTTTGACTTTTCAAGACATGTTACTTTCTGATGGTTGATGTACCACTGTACTGAAAAATTAGTGATGTCCTTATATGGAACTCTTCCCATCAAACTCAGCATGGAAAATACTGCAGTATTCACCCAGAAAACAGAATTTTTTTGACCAGCCTCAAAGAGTTGCGTGCAGGTTGTCAAGCAGCGTCCGTGTGTGGAGTTATTTCCATATTAATTCTTCATTGAGGTCGAGACGGGTTATGAAAAAAATCTAGAAACCAGGTTGATACCCCAATTTTTGCAATTTTTTGTTCAGGTAGGACCTACAGACGGCCATTGAAAACCGTACATTGTTTCAAATTGCATAAGATTCACAAAAGTGCTTGACACAAATGGAAAGGTACTCAATGCCGAACAGGCATACCATATGAAGCAGTAATTGGTACTGATTTTTCTACCAGATTGTACCAATGCACTGCTGTGACAGCAAGTGTCCAACACTTCGTCTCCTTACCCTGATCTGAACCCCAACCATCGTCGAGCATCAATATCGAGCCCCCTGACCCCCCACCCCAACAAAATGACAGTCGGGATGAGAGGCAGCCCCACAGGGGGCGGGGACTCAGGGTCAGAGGGGACTCCTGCCACAGAGACCAATCCCCACCAACAGAACCAGCCGCAGACCCCGGGGCAGCAGTCGCAACCGGTGACGCCACCCAGCCCTCAGCAGCCCCCTGCCCAGGTACGTGTCAGACCAAGATGAGCTGTCATGTAGGTTAAAAGTAACAAATGTTAAGACCACACTAAACAGTAGCTGTAGTCATAGAGCCTGGGGCAGTAGCACTAGATATGTATACTTTGTAGGCACATATTATTATTAAAGTAAGGTCTTTGTCAACCATGAAATAGCCGCATAGAAGTAGCCCCGTTATTTTTCTCATAGGGAGGCAGTGGCGACAGCGACTTGGAGGTGGATTTGGAAGAGCCGGAGTTCCCCTTGGACGAGCTGAGCCGACTAGACGACATGATCAACAAACCACGGTGGGTGGTGCCCGTCCTACCCAAGGGGGAACTGGAGGTCCTGCTGGACGCCGCGATATACCTTTGCAAGAAGGGTGAGGCACCATCTTCCATCATACAACGCCTAAATAAACGTTGCAGTTGCTTTTGTAAACATTCATTTGTATGTTATGGTACTGCTTAACCAGATGTGCTAAATAACCAAGATCAAAAATGCTTGATGATTTTAGAGCCGAGGAAGACATGATTATTGAATGAAATAGAGTCGACTGATTCTTCCATGATTTGGAAACACAGAAATGTTACATGTGTAATCTACTTGAGTTGTTATAGTAACAGTAATCCGTGTGCAGGAACAATTCACTAATTAGAGATCCTTCTTTTAACCTTCCTGTAACACCCCAGGCATCATTAGCCCCCTACAAAAAGTTTTTCCCACCTAACTCAATAATATTGATAACGTTGACTACTTGCCGTAGTCAGCAAGCCAGCCAGCCAACCACACGATCGAAGCAAGCTTGCTTTTTGAGTGGTTAAGATACCTGCACAAGTAAGCAGGAAGTCCTGAGTTCGAATCCCACTCGAGCAAGCTTGTGGGTTTTTTGCAACTCTGATACTACACTGAGAATAAAGTGTGATTGGACACGGCGGAGTAAGGGGCCGGGCAAATCCTTGTATAAAAACACCGATATCAAAACGGGAATCTCAGAGTTTGGTTAATCAATGTTCAGAGATCTTAATTGGGCAGTCTCTTCTAGCGGGCCCAAGGTTGTAATGAAAATTTGAATGTGTGTGTTTTGTGTCCTTATACAAAGCTTCAAAATATGTCCGTTCCGTTTGGACAGGTGCTGATGTCCGCAGCGAGCCTTGCCAGCGATTTTTCCGAGATGGCCTCACAACGTCCTTCACCAAAATCCTCACAGATGAGGCCGTGAGCGGCTGGAAGTTCGAAATCCATGTGAGTAGTCTCAAGATTGTTCTTCTTACATCCAGTAAAAAAAAAGGCAGTTGAAGTAGTAAAATCTTACAGATGAGAAGACTGGTTGGTTGAATTCTTCATAATTTCAGCCAGAAATTCACGGAATGCCATGCCATACTTGCCATGCTGTCTGTGGAATCAGGGGTTACGTCTTGCTCCTAAGAAAGTTCGAATTCCTAATAGTGGAGTCTTTGATGCTGTGCTAATCTTAAAGCGTTGTGTCTTCAGCCATTTTCCGTGGAGTGTCCCAGTTTGCGCTAGCTCCGCAGTTTCTTTATTGGTTGCACAGTGAATTCAGGGCAAAGATGAAAGTACCACGTTACCAAGTCGAGCATCATCGATCAAAAGCAGAACATGGTTGGGAAATCCTACCACATAAGTCAGAATTCACGCTTTTTCTGAGATTGCTGCTCATTGGCCCTCCTGTGAGTTGAACTGCAAACTCCCTTCACAAAACCCACTCACGTATGCAGAAAACCTGAGAGCAAGGATGAATCTAGGGGATGGAGACATTCTCTGTTATTCCCCCGAGGGTCACTGGATGAGACATCCATTGGATGAGACATCCGCCTTGAGTAGAGGCGCTCCCTCAGTGGCTGAAAAAGAGCCATGTTGGTATGGAGTATTTCATTATCAGAGTCATTTGTGAACCAGTGCGTCCCCAACAAAGGAGCCTCCATTGCGAGGAAAATTGGCACCCTCTGTTGGTCCCGCTCGGGGCAGATAGAGCTGTAGGTCCCATGTTCCGGTGCAGTGCCAAGGAACCAGAAGAAAGTTTTTTTCATGCAGCAGTGCGGGGTTTGCATTGATTTTCCTTTTGTAGCGGTGCATTATGAAGAACACAGACCGACTGATCGAGCTGTGTATAGTCAAGCTAGAACAGGACTGGTTTCCACTTCTTGATCTTCTCGCAATGGCCCTCAACCCTCTGTGCAAGTAAGTTAAAAAAGTTGCACCAGTAGTGTTTTTCTCCAAACAAGAGTTGTTAGTCCAGAGCTTCGGCAATTTCTTCGACTAGAAACTTTGCTTAATGCAACAACATAATAACAAGTGTTTAAGTAAGCGGTTTACGAAGTTTAAACAGGTCAACTATGAAAAACTGAGCCCCAGCCTGCCAGCCACCTTAGGATCTAACAGGGCCGTACTCATCCAACTACCGTACTTCCTCCAACTGTCTGGCTATTGGCTGATTTTGATGAACTCTCCTCATACTTGACTACATCTGGTACAGTCCCAATTGTCGTAAATATCCCTTTCTGATTAATTAGTCACACCTGTGCCTTCTCTGTTCATTGCAGGTTCCATGTTTACAATGGCACACGCCAATCAGAATCTGTCCCACAAGGGTCACAGGTAAGCATCATTCTGAAATGAAAAAGTGTTGAGATGCAATATGCGATTGGTAGAGAGTCTCGTAGTTTCTTAATCTGTTGTGTCACGTGATCTTCCCTTTTCTTACAAAAACATGAAACAGAGTAATGATACATTTGGAATGTTTTATCTGTTGCAGATAAACAGCAATGAGTTATATGCAAGGCCCCCCGATCTCAGAACACCCAAGGTGAGACCCAGATATGAAAAATAGGGAATAGACAGAAAAAGGTTGGACCATTCTTTATCTTAACCTTAGAAGAAACTTCTGGTTTCTTGTTTAGGGGGAATTTATGGTTTGCTGTGGTTTTTGATTTCATTGTTTTTATTTTTGGCTTCTGGTCATTTGGTAATCATTCTACCCCCCCTCTACCATGGTTACAGGGCTGGCTGGTGGATCTGATCAACCGGTTTGGCTCCCTCCAAGGTTTTGACATCCTCAAGAAGCGGTTTCTGAGTGACACCCAGCCCCTAAACGTACCCATCATCCATGCTCTCATCAGGTGGGTGGGGGAAAAAAGGATCAGAATAATTGTCCCCAGAAAATGTTGACTCCCAAGAATTGGCCTTTTTGCCGTCAGCTGGTAAGGTGTTTATAAGCTTAACACTAGTCCACAAGGTGTAGTAACAAAATGATTGAATGTTGTTGCATTAGACGTGGCCAAGACACATTGCAAAGTGTGTAAATGATGGTCGTCGCATTGCCAATATAAAAAAAAATGTATGTCGCCCAAAGTTAAGAGACAATTTGAACGTGTTTAAAAGTCTTTTTTTTAACGTTTTGAAGCAAATGGAAGAGATTGTTTTTCTCTCTGACATTCTCGTAGGCCATGGGGACAGTGCTATGAACTGCTGACATCACATATCATCCAGAGCCACTTCATGCCGGTCGTGGTAAGCCCGATCTTTCCTTGTCTTCTGTCCCATCGGCCGCTTGCCAAAAAAACACATCTTCGGATACTGCAAAAAAGATCACCGGTGTGACTTTCGTTAATAGACACCACAGCAAAACAGCACTTCTTGTGTCGGAAAGACCGCAAATCCAAATATCGTGTCCTTTTTCAGCTGTCGGTTTCCTTCGGGAAGTCAATCCTCGTGTGCAAGATGCTAGCGTTACTGGGTACGATGCAGTTTATTATTTTTAAGCAATGTTATCTCGGATCGTCCTTAGGAGCGAATTGTGAGCTACTTGGACAATCTAACGGATGAGGAGTTGAAGAAAGAGTCCAAGAACGAAGCCAAAAACGACGCCCTCACCTCCATCATCAAGGTACGCCAAGATAAATTCACAAAGGAATTGGTTAATTCCTGTCAGGTGTACTCCAAATACCACCGTATTGCCATTACTTGTCTTCTGTGACGTTTTTCTCCTCTCTTTTTAAATCCTGTTTTTTTGTTTTTTTTGTAGTCTCTGAAGAACTTGGTATCGAGAATACCCAACCAGGAAGAAAAGATCAAAAATCTGGAGATGTTCCGCTTGAAGATGATTCTGAGGTAAGACGCGGTGGCCAGAATTTTCAAGTAAAGATTAAAATTCCACTTTCACCCCCGTTAAGGTCGGCATAACGTGAACAGAAGAAGTCAATTTTGAGCAAGGTTTCTGTGGTTTTTTGTCATCGTAGACTTCTGCAGATCTCCTCCTTCAACGGCAAGATGAACGCCTTGAATGAAGTCAACAAGGTCATAGCCAGCGTGTCGTACTACACCCACAAGCACAGCGGCATGGAGGAGGAGGAGTGGCTAACAGCGGAGAGGATGGCCGTGAGTGATCTGCTTAGCACAGACAATAAGTGCCTGGTGAAGACTAGTCTTGGCCCAAGACGCTACTGCTCAGTAAAGGATTGTGCATAGCGTGACCTCCAATGACTCAATAATAAGACCAGTGCTCTTGCTAGCGCTAACATTTTGGGAGTCACGTGGGAGCAGTTTCTTTTCTAATATTTTCTCCCTCGTCTTTCACCATGAACCGGTCGATGATTGTGAAATGGTTTGTCATTTGCCCAACAGTTGTGAACAGACACGCTATGTGCAGAATTCAACTGTGAAGTGTGGCGATCGAGCACGCTATTTTGATATGCAAATGCAGCGATATCCCTGTACAAGAGCATTTGCTTTTTGTTTTAGAAATGGACGAGGGGCAGTTTACAGACAACTTACCTATCAGTTGTTAACCAAATATTTCAATCACAGCGAGAAAAATACAACTTTTTAATGAAGCAGCCTTTCCCTCCCCTTCCCTCAAATAAAAAAAATCACCCTAGTGTCGACTTACTGTATCGTATCTAAAGTGCTTTCAAATTTTTGGATTCATGTCTTCAGGAATGGATTCAGGAAAACCAAGTGCTTTCAATTGTGCTGAGGGATAGTCTACATCAACCCCAGGTAAGACAAGGTCAAAAGTCAAAGAGCTATTCCTGAAAAAAGCTATCTATCCACCCCCATGGCATGCAGTAGCACACACCTATTGACCAGTAATGGGGGCACTAGTACGTGCCTATTTGCCCTGAGGGACTATATAAGGACAACAGGGCCCTGAAAACTTGGAGAAAGAGGAACCCAAGTGCAAATCATCCGTAAGACGTGACTAAAGAGCTATGCCTGTGTTTCTTGGCCTTCAGTATGTAGAGAAGTTGGAGAAAATCCTGAGGTTCGTCATCAAGGAAAAGGCGCTGACGATGGAGGACCTAGATAATATATGGGCCGCCCAGGTAAGCAGGTCATGAACCAGTAGTCGTCAGTTTCCTTGGTAACTGTTGCCACAGTAACAAATTATTAACAGTTGTTCAAATATTGCCTATTAAAAGATCTCTTGAAGTTAAAATGTGGCATTGCCATGGAATCTTCTTGATTGTTTTATTTTCCTAGGTTGGAAAACATGAAGCTATTGTTAAAAATGTCCACGACCTTCTTGCCAAGCTAGCCTGGGACTTCTCTCCCGAGCAGCTAGACCATCTGTTTGACTGTTTCCAGGTGAGTCACAGGCTGTCATTGTCCCCTGGGCTTAACCTGCTGAGTTTAACATCCTCATGCTACCATGAGGCTGGACCAGATTTTGCCGCGCCTGTCGTTGATCTGCCAAGTAGAAAATGTTGCTTACCCACTGTTTATGCAATCACGAATGAGCGGAGAGCCGATCTCATGTTATATACATTGTATTTGCCTTTAGCTGGTAACCCAGTTCTGTTAAGCATGCATTTTCAGTGCCTGTATTTCAAAGCCTAATAGCTCTGTGAAATTCGCTCAGAGGACCATGGGTAGGGCTGTGGGTACCAGTGATCCTGTCCATTTCTACTCTCCAGGAGAGCTGGTCCACGGCATCCACCAAGCAGCGGGAGAAGCTACTGGAGCTGATCCGTCGCCTGGCGGAGGACGACAAAGACGGCGTGATGGCCCACAAGGTTCTCGGACTGCTGTGGGCGCTGGCCCATCAGCAGGACGTGCCCACAGACATCATGGACCAGGCCCTGCACGCGCACACCAAGATCCTGGATTACAGCTGCTCCCAGGTACGGCTGGCTCCTTCACCCTCTGACCTCATGCCCTCTCCTGACTCAAATTTAATTGGGGCTGTGGCTAGGTCTAGATCTTTGCTGGCTGCAAAAACTTGAGACACATAATAACAACAGACGTAGCCGTAGCTTTGAAATCCGGTTCTGAGAAAGCCTAACATCATCGGTGTCATTGAGCTCGAGGCGAAGCTGGAATCCCAGCCATGATTTAGAAAAAGGGAATAACTTGCACTCGGACAGAGTCGACAAAGATGTTTGAAAAAGGTCACATGACTGTATATGAATGATATGTGCTTCTGCCTTTCTTATCCTTTTTGTTTTCGGCGAGCTTTTCTCTTTTTTTAATCTGCTTGTATTTTTGTTGATCCAGGACCGAGATGCCCAGAAAATTCGCTGGATTGACCGATTTGTGGAGGAACTGCGGACAGACAAGTGGGTCATCCCGGCCTTGAAGCAGATCAAGGAAATCTGTTGTCTGTTTGGAGAGGTGGGCGTCTGTTTGTTTTTGTGTTTTTTTTTCCTCCGTGCGTCCTTTTGGGAAAAAATTGTAACACTGTTACATCAAAATCTCGAAGAAAAAAAATGGAAGTGTAAAAAAAAAACAGTATTCCTGAGTTTCTGCTTATTTATGAGCAGTTGAAATTATTTTTTCTGATGGTGTTTCTTTTTAATTGTGCAGCGCACTAGTCAACTCAACCAGGTACGTTTTGATTGAGACAGTATGTGGCCCGTATTCAGAACATGAAAATGAAACAGTTCTGTTATAATTGGTCTTAAAAGTGCATATCTCTCGATCAAACGTTTTGAACTTGAAAACGTTCTCCAAAATTGTGAAAACATGCGTCCAACTTGCACCAACGGTGCTTTATTCACAACAGAAGCTCTTTTCGGTTCTGTTCACACACATTAAAGTTCCAGAACTTTAGTAGTCATGCAGCCTTACTTGGAGTTTGTGAAAACAGGCCACAGCACTGCACTTTTCCCAGCTCATGTATCCCCAAGACTTGGGCACTAAGATCCCAATTTGCTTTCACTGGGCTGCTAAGTTTGAAAGTAGTTGCGAACTGAATGCGTATTACCGGTTTTGAAAATGTCCCGTGTGTCATGCTCGCCAGAGTGTATTACTTCGTAGAGTTGGTATTTATCGACAGGTCACCTCAGAAGCTGCATCACCATGCTGTCTTTTGTGACTTTTACTTTTTCAAATATTTTCACATTTGTGAAAGTGGGTCAGTTGAGGCAAAGTGCTTTTTCATGTAAATTCACAATGCATACATAAAGAGAGAAATCAAATGGAATGTTTTGTTCCGGATGCTACGTTACTTGCTGGATCTAGTTTTTTTTGTTTTCCTTCGAAAGTAGATAGTTCTCCAAAGCCAAGATGTTCATTTCCTTGTTTGGTTGAAGCGTGACGGACAGGACATGAGTGGAACCTGTCCCTTGGAATAAGCGGTGTTGAAGTTTTTCCTCCGAAATGTATTCCCTCTGCCATTTGGCCCAATCAGTAGTGGTCTTAGTTTGGCCCGTCTTTTGTTCCTGTTTTCTGGCAAATTTTCTGTTTTGAGTGACCAGGCAGCATGAGCTAGAGGGGTGAATACTGGATCCGAGTTTGCAGTTCTCATTCAGATTTAAGAATGTCTATTAATTGTTTTTTGCCCTCTCATTTTAGTGCTCATGAATTTCAATTTTTTTGTCTGCCTTTAAGCATTTTTGTGCTGGCATGTTTGATTTGGTGTGGCAAATCTATTTAGAAACTTGCCTCTAAATTGACGTAGCGACATTTCGTCACCGTTTTCATGAAGTGACGCTAATGTGGCTTTTGAGAAAAAAACAGGTTTTCGAGATAATCGCCAGGGAAGTTTTTCCTTTGTAAAAACTACCACAGTAAGTGATTTGTGACAACTTCATGTAACAAAAATCCTGTAAATGATTCACTGATGTGTAATCATTCACTTAACCCGAGAAATTAGTATGAAAAGGGGTCAATTAGCCCAAAGTAATTAGCAAAAGTTAACGTCACTTCGTTAAAACGAAAATCCCGGTTGAAGTACTTTTCGGCCCTTTCCTTGCAATATGTTTTGTCTATGTTCAAATGATGTTACGCATTGCATCTCTTCGGGAAAACACAAAATGCTGTTTTCAAAATGTTTGCCCTCGGCAACATTAATGTAACTATGACATTAATGAGATTTTGTTTGTGGGAGCATGTCCAAATGGTCAAGCACGGTGTTGTAAAAGAGAGTATTAAAAAAAATGGAAATCGACGAAAATTCATTTTTTGGACATGAGCGTCACTTCATGAGAACAGTGACAATTTGTAAATGATCAGTTTTACAAATGCCATTATGGAGGATTCTTTTCATATGGCTAATTCCACAGCATGGTTCCATTCTTCATCTGTCTGTCACCAACAACCAAAGAACAGCGGGCTCATGGGCTGCTTTATTCAATCAGTGTGTTCCAGAAACTTTGGTAGAACGCTTACCATCCATATTTTGAAGTGCGGTCTTTGCAAAACTTTGAGCAGGACAGACATTATGTTTATCCTGATGGAATTGGCCAAAATTGAATGTTGAATTTGCATGTGTGTCAAATTTTATGTCAATTTTCTTGGTCTCTTTCTTTCCATCGCCTGGGCATTGTGGGTACTTCCGTTACAACAAGCAACAAGTGTTTGCCTGTTTATTGCCTATTAACCGCTGTACTTTTGCACTCGCGTTTAAGACAAGAATATTGTGGGACTGGATTTAAACCCTTCGCAGGGGGAGCCGTCCACAGCTGTGGCTTTGTGTGAGGATTAGTGCATACCACACATACAGTCTATTCACCATGCAGCTGCTGGTTCAATGGGGCCTGCTGCTGGACAAAGCCCTCCATTCAGGGCATACCACAGCCCAGCAGTCGCCGTCAAAAGAATCCCGGCATTAAAGGCCTAATTCAATTTGAGAACTTTCCAAAAATTGCAGAGCATCAACTCCGTGTCATTTTTTAGTCCGTAATGTCTCGCACATTGCCAAGTGTCCAATTAGAAAAGAGTTTCTTGGGTTCGTTGGTTTCTCACACAGGCTCCGCAGAACTACACTCATGCCCAGCGCTGCCCCCACGTGCAGTACCGCCACGACGTCATCAACATGCTGCAGCAAAAGCACTCCCTAGTCACCCTGGTGGCGGAGAATCTCTCCAGCTACATGAACCAGGCCAGGCAGATAGCCAAAGGTACGACACAAGGGGGACACGTTCTCTTAAGAAAAAGGAAATGGAAGTTGTACTCCCGAGCTTTGCTTTTACAACTCTGTTTTTAACCCTTGAATGGACAGCTATGCCGAAAATTATTTTTTTTCTGGTGATATTTCCCTATTTCTACCCAGAAAATCCAGATCTTGACCCTCATGATGTCACCTCGGAGAATAGATACAGCCATGTACAGCAAGTCCAAGAGCGACTCAACTTCCTAAGGTAACGGCTTTCTAAAGTTGGGCAAACCCTGTCATTTAAACCGAACATCTCTTCTTGAAAATGAATATCTCCCAGATAAAAGCATCTCGATAAAAGCTCTCTGAAGTCTGCAAGTCCCTGGGTGCTTGCAGTACCCAGGTATGGTTCTACCTAGCTTGATCCTGTGCGATGGCACCAAACCAGAAATCGGCCATGACATGTTAATTAGAGCTCTGTCAGCTGGTATCTGCCTCGAGCAGAAGCACACCTTCGTCGGTTGAAAAGAGCTACATTGGTCAGGAGCATTCATTTTGTTACTAGCGATGGTACGGCAATGCTTGCATAAATTTCTTAATTGTTCGGAAACCAGCGATGTGCCGTTAGTACCAGAGGAGCCTTCGTTGCTAAGGAAATAGCGCCCTCTCTTGTTCCAGGTTGAGGCCCATTCACAGATACAGTAGCTGCCCCAGCCAAAGAGCTGAGGTTTTCAACTGTATTAAAGTGTTCAGGTACTTGACCTTGATTTCTGCGTCCAATTATGCAGTAATTTCTTGTTTTGTGGGCTTTTTTTCTATTTACCAGATTTCTGTTGAAAGATGGACAACTATGGCTCTGTGCACCTCAAGCGAAACAGGTCAGTAAATATGACCGATCTTGCATTCGTTGGAAAGTTGTGAAACCGATTTCAACTTGTTCCAATATTTTCCACTGTTGCTGGAGTCCGAGTGGCTTTTTTTTATGTTGTGACTGTAAAATGGATTCCCTCTCTCCACCGCGCAGATCTGGAATTGTCTTGCAGAGAACTCTGTGTATGTCAGTGACAGAGAAGCCTGCTTCAAGTGGTTTTCCAAGGTAAATTTGTAGAAGTGAATCTGCTTGCCCTGAAGAAGGTACTCAGTTACCGAAAGCTCGGCAATCACATATTTCACAGCACTGTTTGATATTTTATTTTCGTCAAAATTTGTTACTCGTTTTGTTGATTTTTTATTCAGATAATAAGCATTGGTCTTTGTAAAGCTTTCATTGAGCCAGATTGGAAATTAGCTTGAAGTCATCAGCATGGACAATTAGGACGCACATGCCGTTTATCTATTTATTTATCTCATCCAAAATGGCTTCATGAGTACTTCAGCTCTGCTGTTTCTCACGTTCTAGCTCTTTTAAGATTTTTCGGGGTTTTTGGATGCTGTTTTACTTATCTCCGCGGATTGCTCCCTTCTTGCCTTCAGTTGATGGGAGACGAACCAGACCTAGACCCCGAGATCAACAAGGACTTCTTTGAAAACAACATCCTGCAGCTGGAGCCCTCGCTGCTTACTGAGAACGGCATCAAGTAAGAACAAAACATGCTCATGTCAGGAGAGTCCTTTCCTAAATTTCACTGTGACCACGGAAATCTATGTTGTTGCCCACTTTATGCACAGTAGCGTTTTGCCTAGTCCTTGAGATTTTTATAGGAGAGATGTGTTGATACTCTTAACTTTCAATCAGTGTGCTAAGAACGTCATGTTTATAGCTCCTTGAGAAAGATTACCACCTGAAAACATGGCTAAACTTATTAGGTCAGTTTTCCTCTACGTCAAAAAAGAGTCATGTGAAACGAGTTCAAGTGCATTCTGTAAAATATTCAAGTGGAAATGGTCCTTAGAACTCATTTTTTTTGGGGGGGGATCAAGTTACATTTGTGTAAAGTAAGATTTTCCGGTGTTCTCACGTCAGACCGGCTGAGTTGAGTGTTCTGTTTGTCCTTGCTGCCCAGGTGCTTTGACCGGTTCTTCAAGGCGGTCAACTCCAAGGAAGGCAAGCTGGTGCCCAAGCGCCGCAACTACCTGATGGACGACCTGGAGCTGATTGGCCAGGACTACCTGTGGCGGGTGGTACTGTGCGGCTCGGACGAGATCGCCAACCGGGCCATTGACTTGCTGAAGGAGATTAACACCAACCTGGGGCCCCGGCTGCAAGCCAACCAGGTCGGTACGGTGGGGGGGGGAGCCGCGCAAGCTCTGGAAGCTTTGGGGTTTTCCCACGGACATATGTAAAACCTGGACTTGCAACGCCTTTGTATGAAGAAGAAGCCAACCAGCGGCCATTTTACCGAGCCGAATTCAAAAGCGTGGGTTTGCTCCCTTCTATTGACGTCAGGATTAACAAAGGCGGGCATTGTCAGGAAAGCTTTGTATTCGGCTCGGTAAAATGGCCGCGAGTGGATTCAATGACTAGTATAAGCTGATTAAGGGCATTGCGAGTCCAGATTTTATTGTACACGTCCGTGGCTTTTTCCCCCCAAAAAAATCACCAGCTCAGGCTTTGTATCCGAAACTGAAAGCACTTTTAGAGTTGCAGTGGTTGAACTTAATGAAGATATGTCTATCTGTGGGTCAACAGTGCACAGTTAAATGCTTCTCCTGCAAAATGTGACTTTTTGTTGAGCCTCGTATTCCAAAGACAGGGGTAAAAATGAGGTACAACCAGAAATGGCAATGAAACCGAGATTTGAAAAAAAAACAATTGAATTTTCATAATTTCCCTTTGGAACAATACATTTTTAAAATGTGAGGCATTCTGGTCTGCCCAAAAGAAGTGGCCTGAAGCATTCCAGTCTGGAAAACATTGTTTCCCTAAAACGCCAAGTGATTCCAAATCGTACCTGGTTGGATTAGGGTGTACTCAGAATTACAGTAGAGTTCATGTAGTGACTAATGTTACATCGTGTTACACCGTGATCAATTTTGAAAATCCTTCATCAGCTCGTCTTGTCAGTCCTCAAAATATGTCTTTGTTGTGTTTCACAATTTTGCCTTTTTCCTACTTTTCTCTGGGTTGGTCTATAATTATAATGGCTCCCCTATTAGTGAAAAAAAAGAAAAGAATAGATTTTCTGTTCTGAATCTTGAGTGTTTTTGTGTTGTTTTAGAGCACCTCCACTGGAGAAATCCCTCACTCCAGGCAATTCCTGATCTTGTGCGGATTTATTATTTCCCCTCTGACCAGGTGGACATCCACGAGGACTTCATCCAGTCCTGCATGGACCGGCTCAAGGCCATGTACGACACGCTGCGCATCCTGCAGGAGGACAAGGACGGGCCGGACAAGGTCCAGCAGGAAGCCGTGCGCATGACCCGCGTCCTGACGGTGCTGAGGGAGTACATCAGCGAGTACGACCTGGAGTACACGGAGGAAAGGACCATCTTACCCATGGCAAGGTGGGGCGGAGTTGGGGAGCTGTGGGTGTGGGAGGGGGGCAAGAAGAAGGCGGGGCTTGATTGTAAGGGGGAGAGGTATTGCTCAGAAATGACTTGGAATACATGGCGAGAAGGTGGGTGGAGTTTGGAAGTTTTGAGGGGGGGTAACCGGACTTGAAATGTGTGGTGGTGTATGCCATGCCCCATTGTTCGACTGACAAAAATCCAAATTGCTTGGCACAGGCTAGCACACTTTCCAGTCCCTCATGTCTGTTGATTTCAAGGTGCTACACGCAGTTACACTTTGGGGGTTTTATCTTGTACTTTCAGAGCACACCGAGGCAAGCACGTCACGTTACTAGTGCGATTTCCCAACCAGGGTCGTCAGGTAGAGGACATTGATATCTGGTCTCACACCAATGAATCGCTGGCGTCCGTCCGCAGACAGATTCTACAGAGGTAGGCCCGTCAAGAGTCCATGGATACAAGTTCGGTAGACAGGTCCGAGTACAAAAGCATTTCACTCCCACCTGACAGTGATGATGGAGTACATTGGGTGTGTTTGTCTCACATGGATCGGGGTCTCCATCAGTGATCCTAACGCTGGTTCACACCATCCACTATGCAGGTTTTGGTGTCCGTAAACCAATGAAGGATCACTGATCACAGCCATTGTGGTAGTTATTATTGAAAAATTATCAAGAGCCTGTTATTTTAAACAATAGTCGGCAGAATGTGTTGTCCATCACTGGGGGCCTGCTTGGTCAGCAGTGCATACAACTTCTTGTGATAGAAATGTTTGCACTGTTGTATTCTTTGTTGAATTCCAGAGTCAAAGCTAACACGGCTACCACCAGGGTGGACCTGTACGTCAACGGAGAGCTACTAGATCCAACTGAGGACCGGAGGCTGGTGGGAAAGATCCCCCTCCGAGACAAGACTGTGAGTTGGTCTTCCAAGATTTGTAACAATGCTCTCTTTAAACTCTGTAGACCATTTTGTTTCGCGTCAGTTATTGTAACCAACTCCATCACGAGTCCTTAAGTTAGTTCCCCAGTCAATCACAATTAAAGCCACATGTCATGATAAGGAACTCCTTTGCTGCAGTTCATTTGAATGGGTTAGAATTGATCTGACGTTTGAGGACTTATGAGGACTTGTTATGGGCTTGTGAGGACTTCTGATTGACTTCTAAGGACTTTTGATGTGCTTATGAAGACTTCTTGTCTGCATGTGAGGACCACAGCTGTTGTTTACAGTATTCTTTGCTTGGTTTGGGGTTTCTGCAGTTGATCACTGCCAAGCTCTGCCCAGTGGGGACCAACATGCCCTCCTCTCCGGACAGTTCCTCCGATTCGTCCACCGGCTCCCCGCACCACCCCAGCGAGGGACCCAACCTTGAGGCCGAAAAATGCCTACCAGGAGTGGTAAGGGAATCCAGGGAATCAACTGCGAATCAACATGTCATGAATTGTTCAAAGTTCAAAGGATGGTCATTTTAGTGCATTATTCATGCTACAAAGCTTGGGCTTTGTGCACATTTTGTTGAAAATTGAGTCGCATCTAAACTGGCTTACTGTGGCTAGAAGTAACAAGTGCATCTATTGAAGCCAGTAGCTAGTGGCAGCAGCCACATGCCATAGACGCAGTAGGATTTCAAGTCTGATCTCATTGATAAAATTTCTCCTCCGTACTCTGCTCCGTAGCTCATGTCCACCCAGCACAAGTACGCCGACTTCATCTTTCACCTGGCCGACATGGGCTGCTCTCTGGAGATCAGCCCTCTACGGGACGGTGCCAGGGCACTCTTGAAAATCATCCCCGCTGGTAAGAACCCAAGCGCTCCTGTCATTTTCAACATTGATATCGGTTAATCCTAGATGTGAATTGATGAAAGTTAAAAACACAAAATAAGTCGCTGGGTCCTCACGTTTGGAATCCTGACGAGTCCTACAGAGAATATTTCAGAGAAATGATCCACACAGTCTGCCTTGGAATGAAGCCTAATACAAGTCAGCTTTGATGGGAATCGAACCTTGGTCACAGAAGTGGAAGGCGGCGAAATCGTCTCAAAATTTAAAAAACTTTTAAGACATTTTAGCAACGCTCAGTTAATATGTCTAGAAGTCATATCCGATCCGCACCATCACTCCACTTGTAAGAAAGCCTTCTGTAATTTCCAAGCCTGAAATATTCTGTCCGCACAGACACCTCCACGGTGGACATGCTGGCGGAGGTCTGCAGGAACAGCACCAAGCTCGGGGATCAGTCGCCCTCACCATCTCTAGAATCCCTCTTCTTCGGTTCCTCCCAATCGCAAGTACTGTACCACCTAGAGGTAAGATCTGTCTCTCCAAACGTGACAAGTGTCAAATTGCAAAGAAGTAGAGCTCTGCAAAACAGAGGAGTGTTACTTTCTTTAAACTCTATGGCTGGGATGCAGATACCCACAAACAGTAATTTTCGGATAACCGGTTACCCCGATACCCGTAAATGCACAGCCTTAATTGACAACCCATGTGTATTGTCTTTGTCACTCTGGCAGGTCCTGTATGCACTACTGATGCCGGCCAACAATCCTCATGGAGAAGCAGCATTCGAGTTCCAGGTGAGGAATGTTCCCCATAAAATGAGAGGGAGCTTTTCGGAATCCAAGTTCTGACCGGGAAAGGTTATTCTGCTCCTCTGTCAGCTTGCATCTCTAAAAGTCTGTTTTTGATGCTGGTTATTGGTACTTTGTCTCTCTTTTTTGTCACCATCTTTCCCCGACACAAAAGTTACGTCATCAACAAGTATTTATGGCGGTGTGTTTTCTCGTTTTTTTTGCAGTACAATTTCTTAAAGAGTGGTGGTGTGATGTGTGTCATGAACATGCTGACCAAGAACAACTTTCTTCCAAATGCTGACACAGACACACGAAGGTGAGGCTTCTTGAACCATTCCGCTGTTCGTGATTTGACAGAGTGGTGTAATATTTGTATATTGACCGGTATTGAGGGCAGTAGTTCACAACTGTTTGCCCTTAGGGAGCATAAGTGATAGTGAAAGGGCTCTACTGGGAAATGGACTTCTTGGTCACAAATGAATAACATCCGGCAACGGCTGTGAAAGAATGTCAAATCCTTCCCGTAATACCTTGCATCTTTTCTGCACTCTGATTGGCTGAAGTGAATTTTGCAATCGTTTTCCACCTCTCCGCAGGCTTGCACTTCAGGTGGTCTTAAAGATCGCCAAGCTGATGCTGACCACAGTGGGCTACGCCAAGATCGCTTTCGTCGCAGATGCCTGCCAGCAGCAACAACAGCAGCAGCAGTCACCGGACGCCGCGGGCTCCCAGTCCCAACAGCAGCAGCACCCGCAGGTCTCGGCCACCGTCCACAACCAGGCTGTGGTGCTGCAGCACGCCATGCAGCACATCCCCAGCCCCAACGCCGAGTGCGTGCTGCGGAACGTGGCCGTCCGGCTAGGCAGGCATGCGGCCGAAGGGGTGGGTAGCTTCTCTCAAATCCTTGCCACTTGTTTGCAAGTTACCAAGTACAGTCTGTTGGACGTTTTCTTGAAAGCAGAACTTAATCCTTCATTTGGACTGATCCCCCCCTCCCCATGCAGGCGAAAGTGGACTCTCCAGATCTGAGTGTTGTCAAAGCAGTGCAGAAGATAGCCTGGTCAGCAGGATGTGGCTGTCTACATCTATTGCACAGCTCCAATGAGGAGGTTCACAAAGGCTATGAAAAGGTAGGACCTGATAGTACAACGTCAGATACCTACATTTTCCAAGCCCATTCCACTCTCTCTGCGTTTCACCAAATCATCAGTTCGAATTACCCCTTTCCTTGATGGTTCCCCCCCCCCACTGAACTGTCTCAATTTCTTTTATATCGTCCAGGACAACGCCCGAATTCCGGAGGGGGAGGACGTGGCCCTGTGCCGCGAAGCCCTGGAGGTGCTGTCGGTCTGCCTGGCCCTGTGCCCGGCCGCCCTGGACGCCCTGAACAAGGACAAGCCCTGGCAGTGCTTCATCGTGGACCTGCTGCTCCTGGCCAAGAGCCGGCCGGTTCGCATGGCCGCCATGGACCAGTTCCTGCTGATGGCCACCAAGTGCTCCAGCGGCCAGCGGCCCATGTTTTTCTTCATCACCCTGTGCTTCACCGTTCTACCGGTAAGAGCCCAAACAAATGTCTCTGTCCAAAACTGCCCCCTTGCTGTTCACTTCATTGCTTCAAAACCACTTGAACTTGGATTTTGTAGTGAACAGAGGACGAGATGGAGTCAGATCTCATTCACAAGAGGTTCCCTGGACTTTGCAGATCGTTTTGTTGTATTAAACGGAGAACCTTGTATGATGGGGAATGGAAACAGTGCAGAACAAAGGAGTGGGACTAAACAATGCCCTTGTTACAAGGAGAAGATTTCATTAATTGTGATCTTATTAACGAGTTTCGACTGTAGTTTGAACGTGGAGTACTTGTCGGCCAACCATTCTATTATGTCAAATTGGACTCCTGAAAGTCTGCAAATTGGCAAGGATTGAAGTTAATTGGAGTTTGACACGATGTCTGGCCGACCCATGCTATATCAGCATCTTGAGACATAGCAGATCAGAACTTGACACACATTGTAAACATCCCATGTCACAATATTGCTTGTTCGAAGAACTTGATACTTTGGCGTTCAGTAAATAGTAGGTCAAGATTGGACAATGTCAAAATACTTTTCTGTGTCCGGTTTCTCCCATGGACAAATTTTGATGAACAACTTAGTAACGGATCTTACCCACAATTATTTGAATTCTCACCAGCAGAGCACAGCCAAGGAGCACTCCAAGCACTGCTCCGAGTACTTCTCTCTCCTCTGTCGCCTGCTCAACTACGCCTTTGCCACCAGCACTGCCATGCCCAATGCCGAGATCCTGCTCAACAACGAGATTGACTGGATCAAGAAAATCAGGGTAAGAAGACGGGGGACGGCGGTACCGCCGGCTTCCCCGAAGACAGAGCTCTTGAGGATTGACCCCGGAAGTTCCTAGTCTGTTCCCAGTCATCGTTTTTCACTTTGCTTTTGTTAAATGTTGGAGCGTGTATTCGTGTGTACAGCATGTGAGATTAGAAAGCATCTACAGAAATAACCGCCGGTTAGATTTGAATCAATGACGGATTTAAAAATTACATTTTCAGTTTAAGAAGTGTTTGATTTGGACGATTGGAAATGGCAGATACTGCATCGTTACAGCCCAGGGAATTCACTGCCTTTAGCAAATACCTACCACGATCAGGAAAACACTGCTACAGCGAGAGCTGTGCTTCAGCGGATGTTCTACCTTAGGCATTAAAGGGCGCCCTCCTTGAGTGGCGTCAGCGGTAACCGACTGTCGTTCCTGTGTTATTTGTCAGGACCTGGTGCTGAGTACCGGTGAGAATTACTGCGAGGAGGGGCTCCTGGAGGGCCACCTGGGCATCACCAAGGAGCTGCTGGCATTCATGCTGTCAGAGAAGAAGTACCAAGTTGGCTCCAAGAAGGACGGCTGCCAACTCATCAAGGTAAGACGGGGACTCGGACATGCGGGCTTTGACCCTCTGTAGGTCTCTCTCAAATGACGTTGCGTTCTACAGATTGCCACGTTGCATCTGCTATTTTGACGTCAAATTGTTGTGACACACTGGGACTGCACTGTGTTTTGAAGATATTTAAATCAACACGCCTGTGTGAAAAACATTTGCACCCTGCGGGCACACGCGCCTGATGTCGTTGAATATACAGTTGTTATTTTCCTACAAAGATGGTATCTGATGAAAGAGATATTTATTGAGCCAGGGAAGCCCTGCCGGTTACCAAAGAGCTTTCTCCCTCTGGGCTTTGTGGCAGAAGACAGTGAAGGAATGCGTAGTTTTAGAAATTAGAGGAACACTCCCGATAAGCCTTCTGGGGGAACCCCTGGAATCAGGTAGGGACAGAAAACCTGATCCACATATCGGCCTGGGTGGGATTCGAACCCGGGTCACAGATGTGAAAAATGCAGAACCTACCACTTGTACAAACCTAAATCCCCAAAGAAGTGTTACACGTTGCTTTCCTGTGGTGAAATTCTTGGCATGCTTGATGACAATTTGTCTGCAGGAGCTCATGGAAGACTTCCTGTTTCCGGCCTCCAAGATCTTTGTGGAGACCCGCAAGAACGGGGCCGAGACCCCGCTGGACCCCATCCGGCCCATCTGCTTCACTCCGCCCACCACCAACGCAGCGTTTGACCTCCTGGTGGCGCTCTGCAACAACTGCGTGCCCAACCTGCGCATGGTGGCCGACACGCTGACGGACATGTACTACTCAGGTAGGTAATCCCGGGAAAGACCAACCTCCCCTTTTTTCCTTTTTTTTTTCTGTGATTGGTTTTTAAGCTTCACCACGAGGCAAATTTGTGATCAAGTTCCCCGAATTTAGCAAACGTTGACACTGTGAAGACAGCCAGTGTCACATTACTTTAAGCTGAACAGAACTTGAAGCAAGACTCTCGGAAAGGAAGACTGGCTGGTCAGTACAATCCCAAAGCCCTGCATCGACAGTCTTCACGGTTTCACATTGTTTTAGAACATTCTCAGCCAGAAGCCATGAAACGTTCAACAGGCCTTGGAATAGACTTATCCAAAATTGAAGCACAAGCTTATGTTTTGCAGATGGTTGAAGCAACTCATGCGTTTCTGTTCCTTCTTATTTATCAGGCACGGAGGCCCCACTAACAGAGTGGGAATACCTACCTCCGGTTGGCCCACGACCGAACAATGGGTATGTTGGATTGAAGAACGCGGGAGCTACTTGCTACATGAACTCCGTACTCCAACAGGTATGGGTGCAAAGATGGCTTCAGAAAACTTTCTTTGTAGTTACAGATTTTCAGCTCTTACATGCAACTTGAAAGATTTTTACTCTGAAATTCTCTACTTATACAGTTGAAGGGTTGTTAACTTTAAAATAAAAACCGTTCAGAGCACAAATAGTGTCTCGGAACTCGATCAACATCAGACCGGGATTTTTTAATCCCTTTTTCACACCCCAAAATGTCAATCTTTTACAGCTGTACATGGTACCCGATATCCGATTGGCCATTCTCGCTTCGGAGGGCGGAGCCACAGACGGCGATGACGACTTTTCTGGCGATGAGAAACAGGACACAGAGGTGAGGAGCCCACCCACTGGAAATGGAACAGCCTTGTTGTACCTTCAAGTCCAATGAGACATTTTTTGCAGCTGTTTCATCGAACTAAATTTGGAAAGAGATCTCAAATCAATGGAAGTGTGCTCCGCATGGTTTTAATAAAAAAAAGGTTGACATCCCACACTGTTACGTAATGGTCACACACGGCTCTAAAATCATCATAGTGTCCAGGCTGTCTGAACCAGATTTTGCCTTTCTTTCTCTTCTCGTCACTACACGGGATGCCAAAAATGTTTGAAAAAGCAGTTCTGTTTGTCGATTTTCACGGACCCCCGTTTCACTGAATGTCAGAGTCTTCACAGCACTGTTGCCTGCATAGTGCGTTGCTGGACCATTAATCAGAAGTAGGCCTTTAACCCTAACACCCCTAAGTCCTCCAACAGGTGAAGGATTGAGGAGGGTTTGGGTTAATGTGGGTGCACCGTATTGCAAATTTTATGCCTCTCTGCACTTATGACGCAGACAACAAAATTTCCCGTTCTATTCAATGCCCAAATTTGGTTTGGAACAGACCAATATCGACGTCGGGGATTCGGAGCACGGCGGAAGTCCGGAGGGTCAGACCAACTTGACCAAGCAGGAGGAGAGGAAGGAGTACAACCTCTGTCTCCTGAAGCAGGTCCAGGCCATCTTCGGTCACCTCTCGGAGAGCAAGCTCCAGTACTACATCCCCAGGGGCTTCTGGAAGCACTTCAAGTGAGTAATCGGAGGGGGCTGTGGCCAGGAGGGGGGACATTTTGGATCAAATAGCCACTGACCGTCTTTTAGTCCTCTCTTAAAGGGAGAAATCCTGGTCAGGTCACATCTTGGGAGCTTTCTAGGCATTTAAAATAAGAGGTCTGAGTTTTGATGTGGTTTCCTTAATCTTTTGGGGGGCCCTTTGATCTAACCAGTGGCTTTTAGGACGTATATTTCAACTGTAGGCTGTATGTCTGACACCTGTCTTCTCTCGGAGAACATGCTGACATCTGAAGTTGAGTAATTGGTGAAAACACACGAACAAAACTCGACGGACCCATGATGCCAACCACATGGCGAAGCAGCGGTCATTTTTACGGCTGCGCCTGGTGGTCCCAGAGCAAGAAGGAAGAAACTCGGTCGATTGTTCATATCGGGTTTCTTTTGTCGTCATCACAGGCTTTGGGGGGAGCCGGTCAACCTCAGAGAGCAGCACGACGCGCTGGAATTCTTCAACAGTCTGGTGGACAGCCTGGACGACGCACTCAAGGCCTTTGGAGCCAACGCTGTCTTCGCCAAAGTGATGGGCGGTTCTTTTGCAGACCAAAAAATCTGTAAAGATTGCCCGCACAGGTGGGTCCATTCTTTCCACGTACCTTCCGCAGTTGTGCATCCGCCAGTAATCTCTAAAAATAACAGAAATAACACATCTTATGTAAAGTACAATATAAGTTGAGATTCCTCAAAGTGTTTAACAATGAAACAAAACACAATAGAGGCTTTGCATGGTAGCCATCTTGCAGGGCAGTTCTTTTGTTCCACTGGGAAACCTCCTTTGTGCATACCCTGTGGAACAAAAGCACTGGCCTGCAAGATGGCAGCCATGCAAACTCCCTACAGGAACAATCCCAATTAGTCTTGGAAGGGCTTGGTCAAATGCCACATTAAACAGAAAGTTTTTCTAGGTTTCTTTTGTTCCTTGTCACCCGAAATTCTCATCTTTTTTATTTGGACGGAGCAGGTATTCCCGCGAGGAGTCTTTCACCACCCTGAACGTGGATATCCGCAATCACCAGAACCTCATTGACTCCCTAGAGCAGTACGTCAAGGGGGACCTGCTCGAGGGCGCCAACGCCTACCACTGCGAGAAATGCAACAAAAAGGTTAGCTTGTCTGAGCCCGTCCAGACTCGCGATTCCCACACACTCCCACGACACTGTCAGTTACGATCAAAGCGTTGGGCCTACTGTTCAACAGTATTCAGCCCCCTCCCCCCCCCGAAATGGATCGCGTTTAAAGTGGAAACACCACGTGACCTTACCTCTTATGCTTGTATCATTTTTTTACTGCCTTGTATATTATTTTGAAGCAATCTCTAGAAAAAGTGAACTGGACTTCCCTTTCAATCCCCCAAATGCCATGTGGCATACTTCATTGGAGCAGTTTCCTCTTCTAGCTGGGGGCTAGCTCAACCCGTTGCACAAAATTGTTCCTTTAATTCTTCTAGTCAGGGTTTTCCTGGTCAGGGTTGTACTGATTTCGTTTGAGTTTCCCCGCAAGTTTGACACGGACCCGTACACCGTGGGGAGTCAGGGTTGGCAAGGTAGTTCTTTCCTCGCCTTCCACCTCTGTGGTCCCGGGTTCGATTCCCGGCCCGGTCCACATGTGGATTGGGTTTTCAGTCCCTACCTGACTCCGTGGGTTTTACCCAGAATATTCCTCTGGGGTTTTCCTCCCACCTCTGAAACTGTAACTGCTTCTCACTGTCTCCCCTTTACCGATGTTGGTGAATGTGGGTCGTTTGGCGGCTGCCCGAGGAGCCCTTGTATGCCATCGGCTCAACCATGTTTAAATGTATTCATTGTTCCACACTTCATTGTACAGCGCATTGGAACATATTTGCTTGAAATTTGCGCTTTGTAAATGAATAAATTATTATTATTATTATTTCCTAAATATTTCTGTAGGTTGATACGGTCAAAAGGTTGTGCATTAAGAAGCTACCTAGTGTGTTAGCAATCCAGCTGAAACGGTTTGACTACGACTGGGAAAGGTGAGTATCTACAAACGATGAGTGGTAGAGGAAGAGTTCATCTGAACAGCGTTAGGATTGGAGTCATGGCTACAGGTACATAGGATTTGTGGCTCATTTCCTTTCTTTTTGACATTTCAGGGAGTGTGCAATAAAATTCAACGACTATTTTGAGTTTCCCCGCGAGTTCGACATGGACCCGTACACCGTGGCTGGACTCGCCAAAATTGAGGGTAAGCAGCCCAAACCCCCTAGAAAACCTGTAAAATCTCAGGCCAAGAGTTGCAACTGAAGTTTCGAGGCAGCGGGATATCATAAACATTCTAGTGTTGTGGTCAAGTCCGTTGCTAGTCCCTCAACCTCCATATTAACAAGTCCATCTCAGGTCAGCCAGTCTTGAGCTGGGCTCAAGCTAGTCGGGTGACCCGCGATCGAAGCATTCCCCAGTCATCGTTCATCCAACCGGTCGTGTCACTGGACTCAGCTACAGTACCGATCCATTCTCGGTCTCAGACGTTCCCTTGTTTCCATTCCTGTGGCATCTCTCAATGAACAGGTCAAGTGATCCACGACGAAAGGGAGAGCAGCGATGAGAACGAAGAGGAGACGCCCCGCAGCACCAGGTACCGGCTGGTGGGCGTGGTGGTGCACAGCGGGCAGGCCAGCGGCGGCCACTACTACTCCTACATCCTGCAGAGGTGAGCCCAGCCACTGTCTACGAAGCTTAGCCTACGCAGAGATCAGAGCATCTCACAGTAGGAACAATCGTATGATTGCGTTCTGGACGAGCAACATTCCGAGCACAGTACACCAAGCCTAATAAAGTCTGAGGCATTTAATCCGCTCTAAAAGGAACGAATGGGTCCAACAGGAAATGGTCTAAATATCCCTCACGTCGTCGTTAATTTGAAAATTTTCACTGCCAGGCATCCTTGTTGTGCATAAAACCAATCAGAAGTTTTCACTTCTTACATGACAGGAATGACAGTAATGGGAAATGGTATAAGTTCGACGACGGGGAAGTGACGGAGTGTCGTATGGACGACGATGAGGTAGGCCGACAATTTGAACAATTATTCTGTGAGTTAAAAAAAAAATTGTCTTTTTTCAGTGTCCAGAGAGAGAGAGATTCAAATTTAGGACGTGAGTGTTTCGAGAACATGGCCAAAGATACAGGAATTCGGTCGTTCTTTCTTCGACAGGAAATGAAGAACCAGTGCTTCGGAGGAGAGTACATGGGAGAAGTCTTTGATCACATGCTCAAGAGGTAACACCATCAAACTCCAACAGTTTGTATTTTCGCAGCTAACGATGAAAACACGAAGCGTGAATGAGTAACATAAATACTCAAAATAGGCCTGCGTGCTGATGATGTTACCGTATCGTCATTTGTGGTTTCTTCTCTTTTGGATATTACCCAGGATGTCTTACAGGAGACAGAAGCGCTGGTGGAATGCCTACATCCTGTTCTATGAGCGCATGGATCCACCAAAGAAAGATTTGGAAAAGTCCATTGAGAACCTTACCATCAGTAAGTCCATGATTCCATTGATCGATAAGCCGGAACTCCATGGGTTGTATACCTAAAAGAACTTGTGGAATGGAGCGGGATTCGAACCTGCCGCTAGCAATATGCTGTACTGATGCCCCACCAATAAAACTTAGTCCTGAATTCAGCTTGTACAAACGTTCAGTTATCACTCTTGGTAGTCTTGTCCCCGGTTTTGCCCTCGACCAAACCCCATCTTAGCCTAAATTCAACTTGTTTCTAACACGCTTAGTTTAAAGTAACTACAGAGGGAACCATAGGTGAAACCCTTCATCAGTTCAGTCGGTAGAACACTTGACCTGCATTGGATTGGTTCCAGGTTCCAGTCCACCTCAAGTCAGTATTTTTTTTTCTATGCGTTTCCTCTCAGCTCCCAAGATCCTACTGAAGATGCCAGCCTCCATCCAGCGTCGAGTCCGGCGCCAGAACATCCAGTTCATGCACAGCCGCATGCAGTACAGCATCGAGTATTTCCTCTTCATCCGCAAGCTGGTCACGTGCAACGCCACGCTCTTCAGCGTGCCCCAGGGACAGGAACAGCTGGTACGTACATTTTTCCGACCACCAAAACTTGCTCATTTTGAAGTCGAAAGTCTGTTGAGGCTGTACAAGATGTACAAGAACCGTCCACTATGACGTGATTCCATGGACTAGTGCATCAGCGACCGAGGGCGCTGCTAATGACACCATTTAGCGTGTGGAATAAAAAATCAAAATATACTTGCAGATTTAATGAGCTTTACTTCAATGCAGAAATCACCGCTAAGGGTGTAATGTAATTTCCGAACAGCAAAATGTTCCTCTGTTAATTAGTTCCAGCTGACAGCCTTTTTCTATTTTTGTAACTTTTGCTTTTGTTTTTCCTAAATTCAGAGATTCTTTCTTTGGTTTCAATTTCACAGGGTCCTGAGGCAGAAGAGCTTGCCATGATTAGTATTCAGCTCGCATCCAGATTCCTCTTCAGCGTAGGCTTTCACACCAAGAAGACACTACGGTAAGCTGATTCCAGCCCTCCCTTGACCCATCCACATGACCACACTAATGACCCCCCACCAGTTACCCTAGTGATCCTGTCTATGATCCCATCTATGACCCACCCACAACCCACCCCCAGCCTCACTACTGCATCAACCTACACCTGCCAATTTCCCCACCCTCCCAAGCCTACCCACCTTCCTCCGCCCTCCCAAGAAGCACCTCCACCTACATCCACCCTAAGCTCCGCCCGGCCTCTGCCCAACCAGGCCTTAGAATGACCACTTTTTGTTATCGTCACAGGGGGCCAGCCACCGAGTGGTACGACGCACTCTATGTTCTACTACGGAGCAGCAAAAACGTACGCCGGTGGTTTGCCCAGAACGTCCTCTTCGCCCACACCTCGCGGTTCTCCGAGTACCTTCTAGAATGCCCCAGCTCTGAGGTAAGAAGAGAAGTTTCTAGAAGTTTGTGTACCTGAGTCCTTTAAAACAATTTGTCTTTGCACTATGATTTTTGTAAATTCAGCTCTAACCCTTCTCTATCCTTTGAAATCTGTGGAAAGGTTGCGGAAGACTTTGCAGGTTTAAGGAAGGTGGAGCCCAGCCACTCTTATTACACATGACACATGATCCCCTCTTGAATATGCAAAGAACAGGCACTTGGTTTCCTCCACATTTGAGATTGTTGAGGATCCTGGAACTTTTCTGTAGAAATTGACCGGATACAAGGGTTGAAAGTTCATGTCGTGCTTTCTTTTGTGCTAGGTACGGAATGCCTTTGCCAAGATTATAGTAATTCTAGCTCACTTCTCACAGCAAGATGGACCTTTCAGCCCAGGTAAGAAATTTGGAACTCCTTTTTTGCGGGAGCCGACAGTAAAGACAGTGTATTCGTATAAACGCTTGCCCACCATTGGTTTGCACCAGGGGTGCTACGTCATTATCACATATCAACCAGCGCCTGTCTACCATAAACACGGTCTGCATCACTTATCCAGAGCAATTTTCTGTCTCTACAATCTCAGCTGGTCAAGCCTCGGACTCCACCAGTACCCTGAGTGACTACCTGCTCCATGCCGTCCTGTCTCTCCTCAAGAAGGAAGTGTCGGAGCACGGCAGACACCTGACCCAGTACTTCCATCTCTTCCAGATGTACGCCAACCTCGGCATCCCGGAGGTGAGGCGGCTCTTCCACCCGCACGTCTTTCTCCTAAACTCGTAGCAGCATTCTGGCCAGTGCATTTTTTTTTTTTTAGCCCCAGGCGTTCAATTCTCCCGGTTCATGCTTCAGGTGGTCAGATCTCCCTTCTGGGTTGATCTGGAACTAAAGTGAAAGCTTTGGTCGATAGCAAAGCTAGCACTTGTTGGGTTGGTGGGGACAATGTTATAAGACGACTAGGAAGAGTTTGTCAGTCACTAGGGAAGGCTTTCATACAAGGCGCATACTGGCATCGTATACAGTAAGCTGTCGGTGCATGTGTGGTTTAAGCGGTTATACGCACGTTGGTTTCTTTATCCTTTTCTTGTTGGCTGATTCTGCATCAGTTTGATATGTGTTTATACTTGCCCTTTTTACTGCTTTTCCGTCAATTTATTATAATCATGCATGATTGGATTGAAGATAGATGGATTGCTGAACACGGATCAGTCATTGAAGTTTGTCTCGACACTCACAAGCTTTAGACTAGAAGTTGCTGGAAGTGGGAAGTCTGTCCGCTGTCCACAGCTTCTGTCGCTAAATAACGGAATATTCCACAAATGCCTTGGATTCTCTGAGCTCTGGCTGCATTGAGTGCACAACTGCTCTAAACACAGAATTGGTGCTTTTGCCTTTTCCAGAGGACCCAGCTATTGAAGTTGAATGTCCCGGCTACTTTCATGCTCGTAGCGTTGGACGAGGGGCCGGGACCGGCCATCAAGTACCAGTACGCCGAGCTGGGCAAGCTCTATTCGGTCGTCTCCCAGCTGGTCCGGTGCTGCGACGTGTCGTCTCTCTGCCAGTCCTCAGTGGTGGTACGTTGGCATTGTTCGCTTTAATTGTTTTCTTCCAAAGCTCAGCCGTGCCTTCATCTCTGGCCCGATCTTGAGCATGACAATCAGTCCCAGACGTTGGCTGTTGCAACAAAATGAAAGTACTGTGGTCTCAAACGAGATAACTGGACGTTATTGTGGGAAGAAATGAAGCTGTGTTGAGCCAGAGCATCTAAAGTCAGGGGACACAATTTGTGAAAGCCAAAATCCAAGAAGAATCTCCATTTAAGAAAAATTCCTCCACAGCGCCATCTGCTGTTCATGCCCAAAGCCAATACAAATAGTCCGCTGTAATATTAATGAACTCAAGAGACCTCATTCCTCCAATGTCAGTTTTTTTTTCACCCACCCTAAGTGTTCTGATTTAAGTGGGAATAATGTGACAATCCCCCGTCGCCCATCTGTTCTTCCTAGGGTTGCGCACCGAGAGAGAACCCCCACGGCGACAACGTCTGCAGCAAGCCCATCATGGTCATCCAGCAGCAGGTGGCCGACCAGCTCTTCCTGAGAGGCGGCTACGTCAAGAAGCTCATCGAAGACTGCAACAATTCTGATGAGACCACCAAACTTCTCAAGGTACGGCCGTCTTGCCTTTCTCCACAGCGTGTGATTGCTGCCTTGTAGGAAAGTGGATCCACAATAGACGTGGGATTTGGAATTTTCACAGATTGAGTACCTGGATTCCCAAGTACCAGGGAATACACATGGTTTACAAGGTACCTGGATTTCAAGGGCTTTGGATTCCAAGGTACCTGGATACCCAGGTACCAGGATCCTAGGGCACCAAGGGGCCTACATTCAAAGGTACCTGACTTCAAGTTAGCCAATCAACCATAGTGATTAGTTGAGTTGTGAAAAGTCCTGAGAAGGCAGCACAAGTCCTGAAAAAGCTATTTTCACCACGTGTGTCAGACAGTCGACCAATGGAAATGATGCATTCTCTCATAAATATGTATGAAGTGGAATGATTTCCTCCTTCCTTCTGACAGTTCTGCAGCTGGGAGAACCCCAAGTTCTCCTCCATGGTCCTAGGCGAGCTCCTGTGGCAGGTGGCGTACTCCTACACCTACGAGCTCAGGCCCTACCTGGACCTACTCCTCCAGATGCTGCTCCTGGAAGATTCCTGGCAGAACCACCGCATCCTCAATGCTCTCAAAGGTGAGGCGATGACAGCAGGTTTGTGTATTTCGTGATTTTTTGCAGATTCTCGGGGGGGGGGGGATAAATACATACCAAGCAGCAGTGAAGGATGGTGACTTCTGTGTCGCTTGGTTGTTCATTGGTTACCCATACGCCCAGTCTCTCACTGGCCGAATCCATACAGAATTCAGTTGGATGTGCAGTTTCATTCAGCTTTTTAACTGAATGTTCTCAGAGTGGTGAATTTCAGCTGAATGTGCACAGAAGGGCAGTTTTCAACTGGATGTGCACATCATGACAGTTTTCTGCTGAATGTGCACAAATCAATTACAAATGCATGGATACAACCACAGTGAGACTCAAGCGTGGTTTAAGTGCCAAGTTCATCTAGATTTCCCCATTTCACTTACAGTTAAGATTCCCTCACGGTTCTACACAGCTTCCTCCACATACCTTTCTTTTTTAGGTATTCCAGATGATCGGGACGGCCTGTTTGACACGATCCAGCGCTCCAAGAACCATTACCAGAAGCGTGCCTACCAGTGCATCAAGTGCATGGTGGCGCTCTTCACCAACTGCGAAGCGGCGGCCCGTCTGCTGGCGTCACACGGCGACCTCAAGCGTAAGTGGAACTGGTCAGTGGAGTGGCTAGGCGACGAACTGGAAAGGGTAAGTCGACGGTCCCACTTTTACCATTGAACAAAATCGCACAAAGGAAACTGACCAGGTCTTGCTTTAAGTTAGTGCCAGGTTGACAGAGAAAAATTTACCATGCCGTCATTCAAACCAAGGACAAGAATCGAATCCTACTCCGGTCAGTTTCTGTGATTCATCATTAGTCACATATCGAGAGAAGTAATTTTTTTTCATCCCAAAACAGAGGCCATATTCAGCCAATGCCCAGTACACCTACAACAACTGGTCCCCGCCGGCCCAGTCCAACGAGACCTCCAACGGTTACTTCCTGGAACGCTCGCACAGCGCTCGCATCACCCTAGCCAAAGCCTGCGAACTCTGCCCAGATGATGTAAGTCCACGTCTTTACTTAGTACATCAGGATTTCAACATTTATTGACCCGATTTTTCCAGGCCAAAGTCTCCATTTATTGTCCATTTTTGTACAGTTAAGCTCTTATTGGTAAATAAAGATAAAATATTGGAGATAATGTTATTTACACTTCAGGAGCCAGAGGATTTAGATGCCATTGACGAGCAAGAAGGGTCCCCCCAGGACGACCCGCCGGTACCCAACTACCAGCAGCATCTACCACACCTGCAGCAGCCCAATAACCAGCAGATTGCTTCACAGGTGAGACCCAGAGATTTGAGGACCAAAAAAGACAAACAAAACCTAAAATAACTTGACGGAAGGTGGGCGGGGCCTAATCTGCCAGATAGGGGTTCAGAGTCAATTTGTGGATTGGCGTGGCTGGCGTTCATGGTGCGAGCAAAGTGGTCAGTGGTACCGTGAAATGAGTCTGGGTTGACACTAACCAGTTCAGTTTGTGCAGTTGGCAACTGTCCGATGAGCATTAGTGTCAGCTAGCATATCTTGGTACTTTGCAGTGCCGTCGTTTGTGGTCCGAGCGTAGCACATGAAGTCTCAGAGCAGTATCTTGCGAGTCTGGATTCAAACCCTCTCAGAGTAACTTGACATCCTTGTCCGTGGCCGAAATGCCTCGTAGCTGCTTCCTGCTGCCAAATCAGCGTCAAGCTGGTACCCTGTTACCCGACAAACCCACTTTGAAGAGACTTTTCTGATTCCTGTGTGCCCCAGGTACCGGAAGAGGAAGGTTCGCCCCAGGAAGATGCGCCCATCACCAACATCCAGCAGCAGAACAAACCACAGCCCCCGCCAAACAACCAACAGCACGTGACTGCGCAGGTGAGTTATTCTGCATGTTCAGAAGTGTATGTTTGGCGATGGCCAGTGGTCCCCACCAGCAGAATTGAGTGAATTCTCCAGAGGAAGCACATGGCCTGCAGTCAGGACGAGGTTTCCAGTTGGAGTCCCGCCCAAGAAAGCTCTTGGCATTTTTCTCACAGTCTCCCAAGAAGCAATGAGCGTGCATTATCAATGCCACAACACTGAGCAAAATTTCTCAACAAATCCTCCATTCCCCGGTGCAAAATTTGACTGCCAAGCCGAAGACGTTTTGGCCTGCCTTCGACAGCTTAGATCACCTCCAAGGATTGAAGTTATCAGAAATTAAAATGGGAGAGGTGGTTATGGGATCTTTGAATGTCCCACAAGGTGTTTTCTAGCAATATTCAGAGGACTGTAGTGAATACGACTCAAACTCAGTGAATACAGTGACTTTGTGAAGAAAAGAAAGTCGTTTTTACTCGGGTCAGAGTGGTAAGTATGATGATTTTTTTTCCCCGGTGGGAACTGTCGTTTATGTTTCTTATTGGCTTGATTCGTTGCACGCTACAGAACAGCCAACTTCAGCCACAAGTGCCCAACAACCAGCAGCCGCCACCCTTCACCCAGAACCACCAAGCCAACCTCCACCGGCACCCCAACGCCATCAACAACACCTTGCACAGCCCCCCGAACCCCCCGGCCCACAGGGGGGGAGGCCAGCAACAACAACAGCCACAACAACAGCCACAACAACAACAACAACAACAGCAACAACCCCCACCACCGGGGGAGGAGGAGCTCTCCCAGGAACCCACCCACGACCCCGGTGACGGCTACCCTAACAACAAGGACAAGGAAGGTCAGTGAGACCCTCCGAGAGCTCCCTGGGAAGACCCTGTGACGTGGCAGGTTTTGTCGACGGTCGCAGAAGTTCCCGATCTGGCAGAAAAATTGACTAATTAGCATTAAGCAGCAAAATCCAGTGCCCTAGACATTGCTTTCGTTTTCATCAGACCCCTGAACCAAGATCAAATCACTGTGTTTGATAGAGCAACTCCGGTAAAAAAACAACCAAAAACAAAACAAATGGCTCGTTGTAAACTTGAAGCCAGATGAAAAGTAAGACTACACCCAGCACGCAAATTCAAACAAGAAGTAACTGGTTTTTTTTGTAAGAAATGCCAAAAATTTTGAATGCAGAAACTTAAAATACAAAAAAAAAGCTGTGACGAGTGATTGTGAACAGTTTGTGGGTAGTGCAAATATATTTATATATCTGAAACCTAAACAAAACTATCTTTGTGAGAAACTTAAGTGCACTTTTTTTTTTCAATTTTCACTGAATGCCTGGGTTTTTAGTGTAATGCCCACTCCAGCGAATTATAGCAATGCTAAAATCAAGTTGTGGCAGTCAGAGCGGCCTAAATGTCGAAGACACTCAAAAACAGGAAATTGATTTGTCATCGCAGAGTTTGAAACGCTACATTTGGCCAGTGAACACAGGTTCTCCAGTCCCTTCTTTCAAAGAACTTTGAAGAATATCGACACCTTTGGAATGTTGTACATAATTCAGATTAACGCTCTTCGTTTTCACCTTCCAGTTGGTCCATTTTTGCCTGTCTGGAGATTCTGATACAGCAAAGGTATTTTTTATGCCTGTTGGTGGAATACTTGAAATTAGATGAGCAGTCCTTTGCTCCTTATTTGTTTTATTCCAAAATAATTTCATTAATAAGGTGTTTATTTTTTGGCGGTGTCAAACATGGCATTAGTGAAGACATACTTGCCAGATTTGTAGAAGGTTGTTAACCATTTGGATGAAAAAAACATATTTTGTGTGCTCAGAATGTGATGACAGAATTATTCAGGATTTTTTTAAATGGAGCTTAGAATGCTACGGCACAGTGGCATTTTAGGTGTCGGACGCTTGCCAGGGTCCATTTATGAGCAAAAACTATGAGCAAAAACGGAGCATTATCTTTAACAGGGAAAACAGACGTCCAAATCCATTCGCTTTGTCAGGTGTTCTCAGTTTTTGTTTGGTTATGTTTTGTACTTAAGATGAATGACTTTGGCCATGGCAGACAAAGTCCTTATTCATGTTTCTTGTCCGTTGACTTTTGTCTTGTGTGCTCGAAATACTTGGTAATTTTCCAGTACTTTGCTGAAGGGCTCGCCTGGGATATAATTGTCATTTTGATATTCAATTTTTAAACACTGTTCCAGTGAAAAGAAAAGGCTTATTGAACGATATGAAACTTCTGCGCGGTAACTTCTGGGGCATATCACAGAAGTGAGTTTTCCCTTTTTTTCCCTTGAGTGGTAGAAGTTTCTGCAGGTGAAGTTCTATTCTGTAAAATTCTCGTCTGGACAATCCGAAGAATGTGCAGAATCTGTCACAAAATTGAGAAATTCTGGATGGTGAAATTCTTCAGACTGTAGAAGTTATTTGTGACTGGCAGTCTCTATACATTTGAGTTCTGATCTCGCTGTGTATTTCCACCGCATGGCTTCTATGTTGTTGCCATGGGTATTTGGGAGGAGGGGCGAGTTACTGCAGGCTGGTCTGTAGTGTTTTAGGGCCCTTGTCTGTCTGAGGAAACTTTAAAGATCCGCAGCTGCGCTCCTTTTGCCGGATGAGCGAGTTGGGCGTTTCAAAACAGCAGAATCGTTTGAGAAGAAAGCACGCGCGTAAGTCCACAGAGGGCCGCGTTGATAGGACAGATCGTGCAGGTGCATCCGAATGACCTGGGGACACGCTTCACTTTTGGCGGGTGCTGTTGGAAGACCAGACTGGCTCAGTCTGCACGCAGGCTGATGGGTAGAATACTTCTTGGGTTCATGTCGAAACTTTGGTCTGCATGGTAGTCTTCTTTGTAGGAGCTTTTTCGTACTTTCTCTGCCCTGCACACTTTCTTTCGTTACCGTATGTATTATAATCCTTCTTCAAGGTTTCAGAACACCTTTAGTCATTTAATACTATTGTTATGCTCATTGCTTATCATTGCTTACCCAGAACACAGGCATAGAGAAAGTTTGCTTGGTCTGCCAGAACTTTCTGTGTTAGAGTCACATTCAGATGAAATCCACTGTAACAGTAACAACTGTGGGTTAATTTTTACTCTGTCTAGAGAAAGTCTGTGGTCTGCAGTCCGGTGGCCTTGAAAATGTCGGGCTGCAAAAACCATTACCCTGCTGGTGGGATTTTCTCGTACCCATCTCCAGAAGAATCTTTATTTTCTGGTACATCATGAATTAGATTTGATCGATTGAGTTCAGTTATACAAAATGGTGAATATTGTATGATCTATGCAGGGTTGTGTTTGGTTATTATTTTCTTCAGAGATCATTTCCAATTTTTTTCCCTTTTCATTTTGTGCTGTGTTTATGTACATTGGGGAAAGTACATGAAGAGTTTTGCTCAATTTGGCATCTTAATGAAACTGTTGGTTGCCATGGCAACATTCAGTTGATCACACCAAAATTTTTTATATGCATTTATTTAAGAGAGATAAATACTTTGTTTTGAGCGAAGTTTGTTATCGTAACTAAAAAAAAAGAAGAAAAACCCCTTTGATTTGGGTTCTGTACATAAGTTTAAACAAAATGGAAATAACACAGCAAGTTAGTAATGTTGTATATGTGTCATTGTCATACAAGTGTAGCCAGAAACATGATGTAATCATTAAGACTAGCCGCGCCCTCAAGTCGCACCGAGCTTTCGTAGTTTAAAACCTAGTTAGCCAAAACTGTTACTGGCTGTGTAATTTATATAACAAGGAACACACAGGTTATGAAGTGCAAAAAAGGACCAGTGATTTCTGTGTATAAAAAAAACGCGAACTACTGGTTGTTATTTTATTGGAAGCCTTAATTGTTGAAGCTGGTGTTTTATAGCATATTCTTATGATTCTTAATAATAGTAACAGGAAAAAAACGCACGGATATTTAAAAAAAAATGTAATTCAGATCTATAAATTTCAGTTGGATAAAAAGGAACCGCAGTAGTGAACCTGTGATAAACGAAGACAAATACGAACAATGATCTATTGTTTTGAAAAATGTACATGTACAATGGAATAATAAACAGCTGTGGAGCACGCGATTTCCCTGCTCAATTTGTGGCCGTGCCTAGATTGTTTTTCAGCGTCGATCTTGAGGATTACCGAGCCATTTCTGGAACTTGTCCTGCATTTCTTGGGATGTTGTTTGGATTCGTAGTCGGTGTTCCGAGACTCGAATTTGGCTGGCAGTCACTCCTGTATTTCGCGCCCAAGAATAAGACGGAGTTCCATGGGTCGGAATAGAGTCGACTTGAAAAAAAAAGTCCTATGGGGCTTTCATTATCGGCCTCGGGTAAAGGTCGCGAACCTGAGCAAACAAAGTCGGGGGGTGGGGGCTTGGGGTATTTTCGTGTAGCTGGCATACATTTACCAATAATCATTCCCCGGTACTGACTACTTTGTTATGCTCAGCACTTTGTCACTTGGGAATAGTTGCAAGAGCAAAGCAACATTTTGAGTTGGCCTTGGAAGGCATCTGAGATCAAGAATGGCTGTTGATAAATATACCCATTTCTACGCCTGGACGATCTTGTCTCTGGCGGCTTTGGCGGTGTATTGGGCCGAGGACAGCGTAGCTGCCAAATTCATCGCTGGTGTCCTTGCCCTGGCCGGGCTGTACATCGGCAGCAAGCTCATGCCCAGGGGTCGCGTCCACCCCGAGGGTAAGGCAGTGTTTATCACGGGGTGCGACACGGGGTTCGGCAACGGTCTGGCGAGGCGGCTGGATGGCTGCGGCTTCACTGTGTACGCCGGCTGCTACACTCCAGGTGAGAGAATATACCAAAATTTGACAAATAACTGACTAAAAGGAGTCTGGTGGATGTAGCTAGCCTCTTCATTTACCGATTGCTGTTGGACCTACCGCATCAACTTCTGATTATTATATCGATTCACCGATTGATATGCAATCGATAGGTGGATTGGTTGATCGTCTGATCCTTCAACTGGTTGAGTGATGATCGGTTGATCACTGATTGACTGATTAACTAATCAGCTGATATGCGGCTTTTTTGACAATTGACACTATTATGATAACTGCGCCCAATCTCTGCTTCTCTCCAGATGGCCCAGGTGCCCAAAGGCTCGTCAGGGAGTCTTCGGGCAGGCTGACCATCGTCCCTTGTGACGTCACGTCCTGTGAATCTGTGGCAGCGGCGAGGGACACTGTCAAGGCTGGCCTACAGCGGCAAGACTCCGGTACGCCCATCACCCAAAGGCCTTGCATCGCTTTTGCCCTCTACTCACGAAGAGAATCTCTCATTTGACTTTTATCCCCCCACATTTAAGTTCCGTAAAATAGGAATAAGCTTTTCTGAGGGTTTGCCAGTTGTCAGAAATTCCATTTTGTTTCATAGCCTAAAGTACTAAAAAAAAAAAAAAAGATACATATGTCGTCCACTGTAGGAACTCCTATTCATCTGAACACAGTTACAATGCAAAGGCTTGATGCTAGCCCCACAAATAGGGTTGTAGAGGCTCGCTCTTACAATCTGTCTCTTATCTGTCGCCACAAGCGAGCCACTACAGCCCTATTTGTGGGGTTAGCTTGATGCATACCCAAAAATCCCTTCATTTAGGTAAGTTGTATCCTCAAATAACACACTGAAACGATGTATGTACATGAAACAGCCGTTGACGTCTGGAGGAGCTTACGCCTTGACAAGCATTTTTTTCAAGTCAGTGTACCTCATCCAACAGTGTTGCGGTGGAAAACAATGGTCGTGTGTCAAAACTAGCTGTTGTAAGAATGGCAGTAGTAAAAGAGCCGCCATAATTCTCGACTTTTGTCTTCATTTTGTCAGAGCTATTTGCGGTGGTCAACAATGCAGGTATATGGCGCTGGGGTCCAGTTGAGTGGACGCCCGTCAAGCAGTACAAGGAGGTAGCTGAGGTCAATGTGTACGGGATGATTCGAGTTACTCAGGCCTTTTTGCCACTCATCCGCAAAGCAAAGGGTAAGCAGTCGAGGGTACCGTGTGATCAGATCAAGAGCTTCCCTATCAAGCGTATCACTGATAATGAATGACACAGACTTAAACCCCATCGTGTCATAATAATTGTGGGATTTTGTGGTTTGCAGCCTAGCATGAGGCTTATGTAACCGCCAATTGGAGGCAGCTACAGGCATGAATCTCTGTGTGGCCAGGTGATATCACGATTTAGATGGCGCATCGTCGTGCTTTTATTCAGCCGTGAGCCATCCTCACGGTCGCCTAACTGTCCTTTGTTCATTACAGTGTCCACATACGAATTTCAGAGGACCAAAGACATTTTATGGGTCAAAACACTGCAAATGCAAGTGAGACCACCTCAAGATGTAAAGACAGTTTTGCTGATTTTTTTTGAATGAAACAGAAGCACATTTTTGCGATGCCGTGGATGGTTCACACGCACCCACGCAGTTACCGCATCCGACCTGCATTCTTCGGTCAAATTAGGGGTGTCTTCCAAGAAGATTGAAGCCCCAACTTTCTTTTGAAAACCTGACAGGTCGTTTTGTGAATGTCAGCAGCGTTAACGGACTGTGGACCGGGCCTTGTGTCTCCAGCTATCACATGACAAAATACGCTGTGGAATCCTTCACCGATGCACTGCGACGTGAGATGAACCCATGGGGTGTTAAGGTGCGTGGTAACATTTTTCATATCAGGAGCCCCGAAACTGAGGGCGCTATCTGCCTCAAGCAGGAGCACCTCCTCATTAGTTGAAAAGAGCCATATAGGTTGGGAGCGTTCGTTTTGTCGGTAGCGATGCGACCGTAACGCGTGCATTTTGTGGTCGTTCGTGAACCAGCGAAGTTCATTTTCGACCAAGGGAGCCTCCGTTTCTAAAAAAAAAAATTCAAAAATGCGCCCTCTCTTGGTCCAGCGCAAGATTCATAATTATTATAGGCTAAGGTTAAGTTCGAGCGACGACTGTAGTGACTATAGTTCGATTGACACCGCTCGAATTATGTATGGTTTGGATTATCTAGTCGACCCTTTATAGGCCTAGGTGTATGTTCGTGTCGCTGCTTATCAATAGCCGATTTTGTTTATCATTACAGAGGGAACCATTCACATGAATATAATAATTATTTATTGTACGAGATTTCAGCGACTATGTACGCAGCCAACAGTGAAATGTGAATAACGTCGGTGAGATTATTTTTAAATGACCGACTAGGGTCGTTCAAGTGTAACTGAATGGCGCATGCGCATTGTTAAAAAGCAATTTAATACTGGGCGAACTTACCCTAAGGTGTAAGCTGACTGGCGTTGTCGTGCGCTGACAGGTGTAATGTTAAAATCTTTTCCGATAGGCCTACCCGGTGGGATCTTTTGAAAAACGCATTTCGGGAGCACGGTATAAAAAAAAAACTCGGCCTAAATTCTTGTCTTCCAATCACCAGGTCGTTTTGATAGAACCTGGCGAATACGGGAAGTTGACCAACATCGCCTTGCATTCCCGTGAGTCGCTACTGGCCATCTCAAACCCGCTTTGGGACGGTGCGAGTGCCGACGTCCAAAGAGACTACGGGCGGGGCTACTTTGAAGGTTACGTGGCGCGACTGCACCAGGCGCGCGAGGATTGCTGGGACGACGTCACACCTGTCTTGGACGCCATGTTGGACGCGGTCGCCTCTCGCAGACCTAAGCATCGTTACATCATCGGGGAGCTCTCCACGTACTGCACGGTATACAAGTTCATCCTCTTGCCGTCGTGGTTGACAGACGGCACATTTTATAAGCAGGACACCTTGTACCCAAAACCGGCCGCTTGTAGGGAAAAACAAGACTAATCTTCATGGGATCTTTTAGACTTGGGTCCTCATTAATCAGTATTAATGATAGAATTCTATGATCCAGGCTTTATCATAAGGGTTGAGGGCTCTACTGCCACTTTGAGTGCAGTTCCTAAAAAAAAAATCTTGCGGTTTGACCAAAAATGAAAAATTCAAAACAACAATTAATGGCACACCGATTATTTTAAAGTTAGTTTATTCTGAAGACGAGTCTATTAGGACACAAGAGACTTTTAAATTCTTTTTCCTTGCTTGTTTTTCCCTTAAAGCCACAGCAATATTCCAGAACCCTCTGCCAAGTGTAAAGAATATTCGAAAATAATGGTGATCCCCATATAGAGAGTCTGTTGATTTACCTTTCTCACATAAGTCTGGCATTAATGCACGATCCTCAGGCTGCGCACCAAGGAAACATTGGACGTTCAATCAAACAGGAAAGATAAAGATCAAGTTTTGAGGAATGCTGCAATTTGAAATTTAACTTTTTGCACAAATTGCCGACAAAATTCACCCTGCAACTGTTCCTCACGAATCTATTTACATCAAAGCAAACGATATAATTGCATCTTAACCCAAGCCGAGAAAACCGTAGATTAAATTGAAGAGAACAAAACTTACTTATACAGTAAAATTATAAACCATATATTGATATTATGCCATCATCGGGCTTTATGTCAAAAAGTATAATTTTGTTTTAAATGCTTCAAATCTTTATTACAAGAAGTTTTTTCTGAGTTCAGAGTAAAGGGAAGCTGTTTTGAGGAAAACGTCCAGTACACCAACGCCAAGGCGCCGCTGCCAAGCATGCTAAATCTGAAAGGTATAGGTCGGGTGCTTTCACGGACTTTGTCAATTCTCAGTGTCGACTCAAAAGCTGCCGCTAGGATGTAGCTCTGCATGCCATTTTAAAGCCAAGTGTGAGTAGGTTGAATGAAGGCCCGACTATGTCTCAGTGGTATGAACGAGCCTTGGTGGCCTTCACTGCAATGCGTAAGATGCCAGCGAAATTCTAACACCTGCCAGACTTATCAGGTGGAGCACGTGTTCCATTGGTAAAGACAGCAGTGCTCGGACTTCCAGGTCAGGGTGGCACGCCCTCTCGTGTTTCTTGAGTGCCTCCTGGCTCTGCCATCTCTCCTTGCACAGCAGACATTTGTAAGGGTTTGCGAACATTCGTTTGGGGCTCAGGTTAGAGACACTTATGGCCGAAGATGCGCCTTCCTGCTTGTCCTCCGTCGTTGCTCCCCAAGTTATCTTGTGGTACAAGGTGTTCAGATGCGCCATGAACTCGTCCACCTGTTGATCACGGACGTAGGAGCGGACCGCTTGTCGGGTCTTGAGGACGGCACTGTCATTAGACTTAGTCTTGCAGTCTGGATTGTGTTTGCCGTGGATGCGCTGGTGGCGCTCCAGGTTGCTCTTATGGCTACTTGCGTAGCTGCAGATCCGGCAGGCGAATTCCTTGACGCCGTTGTGGACGCTCATGTGCCGCTTGAGCAGCGCCTTGCGGCAGAACACGCGGCCGCAATGTGGGCAGCCGTAGCCGGTGTCGTGCTGGTGGCGGACGTGCCTCCGCAGCTCCGACTTGCTGTTGAAGAGGCTGCCGCAGCACTCCAGCTGTTTGTCGCGGCTGTGCATGGCCTGCCGGTGCCGTTCCAGGTTGGTCCGGCGTTTGGTGACGTACGAGCACTCCCCGCACCGGTGCAGGACGGCCTCGACGCTTGTCTTGCCGGCGCGAGCGCGCCGTCTGACACGGTCCACGCGGAGGTCCTGAGCGAACTCCGGCCAACCGGGCTTGGTGTCTTCGACAGGGGGTGGGGTTATGACGTCGAGGGCGGGGAAGGAGGACATTGAATAATTGATTGGAGACTTACACGTGTCTGTTGGTAGAGAAACAAAGACACGAGAGTGCATGGTTTGTGTTAGTTTTTTTCCTGCATGCCCGCCGACTTTCCTGTCTGTCTTCTTGCCCGCTCGCCATTACAGATTAAAAATTTTCGGCCAAAATAATTTTCTGTATTTGCCAATTTTCGTTATTTATTTAACCGTGTAGTTTAATTCGTGCTTTCCTGCTTACTATGATCAAAAGCTGATCGGGGGAAATCGTCTTCCTCTTAAAAGGAGACAAACATTAGACAGAAACAAATAATCATTATAATGAGGAGAAAGGAGACGAGTTTGTTGGTATAGTTCCTTCCCTTTCCTTCATAAAGCGAGTAGGAGAGACCCCAAAATGTGTCAAAATCCCTTAGAAATTCCACAGAAGGATACATGACAGAATCCAGAGATCCCCCCCCCCGACCCCCCGAAAACAAGTTTTGCCCCTGAACATGTTGGTTCTGGATCTGACCTTGCCAGTGATTGGAGCAACCTGTTTGAAACGCAATGTTTTTCCTAAGAATCCCCTTTCACCAAAAAAGGTGTCTGTCAATATGTGGTATTGCAACCATCTACGCGGCAAGTTTACAATTTTACGTGTAGCCCCTTATGAATAAAAAATGAGAAGGCATAGCTTTTTTTTGGCTGACAGCGCACTGTACTCTGACAAGTGAGTCCTTTCAGAAAACGCTTAATTGAAAAGTGTCCACGGTCTTCCAGACAGTGAGTGCGTTGCTTACAGAATATTGTGCCAAAAGTTACATCTTTTGTGTCGCTGGAAAGCGCCGTTTTGTTGTCTGTTCCATAACAGAAGGTTGATTCTTAAAGCTTTGGTTGTTGTTTCTGGACAGAAAGCAAAACATGTTGTCGCGGAAACTATGAAAAAAAAACCCCGAAAGCTTTGTGACAATGATAGATGATAGGGGTCTGTCTGTTGTCTTCGACAGGTCGCAACAGGGTCGCGTGATGTCTGTGCTCACAAAGGTTTATGTGGATCATAAGCCAGCGTCGAGATATTCCTGTGTTTCAAACAGCGATTCTGAATCGGCTCTGTCAGAAATTAACACCTTGTCAGAATGTCCATGCTTTTAAGGGAGGCTGATCTTTGCGTTACGATTTTGCAGCGGTTAAGATCTGTGATGTCACTGATTCAAATGTCATGACAGTACTGTGGTCGTCCATTCATTAATGAACAACATAAATGCAATCTGGACAGCTCAGCTATAAAAACTGAGCCCAGATTATTTGAAACTCAAACTATTGGCCTTGCAGGTGAAACGTTACATTGGCTGCACAAAACTCAATATCCTGCAAACTTGGATATCAATCGGTGTCAAGATATCAACACCAAAGCGGCTGTTTTTGCTGCGCGCCAGTTGCTAAGTCGGTGGCCTTTTGTATAAAGGAACACTGAGTTGCAGCTTGCTACAATTGTATCGTTTGCCTAATATTCTTTCTTTTGGCCAGGTTCTCCATGAAAGCAGTATTTACAATATTTGTGCAGAAAATGAGAAGCAAGTGATTGGTCTTACCTGCATCAGTACGTGTTAAAGCTGTGTGACCAGCCATGATGCACGCGATGAGTTGATGTCACAGGGTGAGCGACAATGCAAGGGACGACTGCAGCTCCCGGATGCGTCTAAGCTTAAAACACCATGCACTGATTAAACGGGTCTGGCGGTCAATGGCACTTGCAGTATTTCCTCGACGTGACGCTGATTTGGTGCAGCAAAATTACAAAGAGCTGGGTTTTGCAGTACTTGGTGGTTTAAAGGAATATACGGAACTGTTGGGAGAGAGCCCCTCGAAAGGAGTAACTTACAGGGCTCGGGCCGGTTCGACACAAAGATCCTTTTATCACCAAGTGAAGGCCATTACGTCTCATTCATTGCGTGGTGGATAACAATAAATATACTAGAAAAGTCACTCTTACTCGGGTAATGGCCCAGGGCAGAAAAAGAAATGACACCACTTTTTGGATAGCGATAATTCTTGTAGAGAAATGGTGCACGGCCGAACAACTTTTAAGTCATGTTTCTGATCCCAGCTCCTATCAAACCTTCTGGAACTAATTTTCACTTTTATTCTTTAAATTTCTGCTTTCTGTGGTATCTTTTATTTGTCTTCTATTTTGTCTCTTTCGTCGGTTTCGAAATCCACACGCTTTTGAATCAGACATTAACCAAAATTGGAACAAACTGACTTAAAACTAACATTGAAAAACAATTTGCGACCAGTACAGGGTCTTTTCGAGGCCCTAGTACTTTCTGACATGCCGAACGTTCAGGGCCGATTTGTTGATTTTTTTTAACGACAAACAAATCCATCGGAGCGTGGCACAAAGTTGGCCTTTCAAAACAGCCATTTAAAATAGATCTGCATAAAAAGACAACGTGGCATTCTACACCGCTGTCAACACAGTTAATCTTCTTTCTCTTAAAAAACATGTACAGCCCGTCACAGTGAGTGAATCGACTCACGGATATCTTTTCCTTTTTTCAGAATAATTACTCTCGCTGTTGTTGCATGCATGCAACTTCGCTTAGCCCGAAAAATGGCAAAATCGGCTGGGGGGGGTCTTCAGGGGAGGGGGGCAACAGTTAAACGCGAGGAGACCCTCAAATCCGCATTATGCAAATTGACCCGTCGTTACGCCTCTGACCACGAGGTCATATGCCTCGTCTACCCCATGCGTACCTTGAAAAGCGTCAGGACATTCAGCTGAATGGGCAATTTAATGTGCAACTTATTACAGCTACCAGACTGAACCTCTTTTAGATGGGCGCTGTCCTACTGTATTTTCCATTTTCGTGTTTAGCTAGCTTTGTACAACACGCCTTGTTGTCGCTAGGTTGTCGCAAAAGTGGAACACTGTCTGTCATTTTTTTACTTGTTTGTTTGGGTTACAAGTCCCTTTTTTCACTTGATGAGGGAGACAGAACTTTATAACACGGGGGGGGCGCTATTTGTGTGACCCATCATTCCCAAACCAGGCAAGTAAAATCCATATCCCTGAAGTAGCGAAACTCTCCACTGTTGATGTTCATGGAAGTTCCACAAACTGTCATTATCAAGCTTTCTGAAGACACAGTTTAGACATTGGATCACTTTGAAGCCTAAGAAAAAAGTGAACGAGAGGAATACTTGTCAAAAATGTTATTTACCATCTTCAGCCTGATTGTGGAATGTTGGATCACATGTGCTGAGTTTTGCAATTTGCATATTAATGTTTACACTACGTCAGTCGTATTAAAGTTCTCTGACAGCGTTATGAGGAAATAGGACACTTTTGTGGCCTCATAAAAGCTTGTGTTTTCTTGCAAAAAACTTTTGGTTACAAATGCACCGAAATGCCGAAAGTTCGCCCCCACAAACTCAGCTCTACCAATCAAAAGGAGTTACGACTGTGAGAACAACCCTTTTTTGTGTTCGCGAGAGGCGCTCATCCGAGGACGGACTAGGGCTAAAAAGAATTCCAACACAATTCTGCTTCACCTCGGGCTACCGCGTGACGGATTGGCCCCTCAGATTGGCGAGTGCAGGGTATCATTGAAACGCTGTGCTTTCATTACCTGTTGGAGCAGATTCTTTTTTCAATAACAGGTCCTGTCTGTTCCTGCTATCAATGCAGGCTTGTTGACTGTTTGCCACAACTCAACCATGTCCTTAAATTCCTGTGCGCAGTCTCTCGCGGCATCCACCGATGACCCTTGATATTATTGTGTGTATAGGTGGGTGCGCTTGTTCACGGTGTGGAAATATTCGCAAAAAAAACAACAACGTCACAACCACACGCGGAGCCTACCAGGAAGGTGTCAACATCATGCTTATTGGTAATTTGACTGTTATAATTTTTAGGCATAGATGGCTTATACGGGTCTTTTCTTTTTCCTCGATTCAACCGAAGGGTGGAACTGGAGGAGGGCCTTGAGAGACCATGCCCCCCCCAAAAAGCCAATAAGTAAATAAATAATTACATAATCTAGAAAGGCAATTTATTTGTTCTTTTCGTGTCTCTTCCTTACAAAAGCGTGTAAAGACCCCCAAATGTGGCCTCACCCCTCAGAAATTTGAAGGTCACACGAGGTTACATGAAAAACAAGCAAACAAACAAAGATCTGCCCCTCCCCCAAAAGAGATAAAGCCCCCCACTCCCTGATAAATCTAGTTGTAGGGCAGTTTGTAAAAGTTGGTAGCTCACACGACCCTCCGCCCACCCCCCCTTTTTGTGAAGCTCAAGTATTCGGTAGTCAACGCATGTTTATTTAGAGGGCGCTACGCATAAATCGCAGTGTTTTGCGAGGGCGCTAGACATAAACATGCGGATGTGTTGTAAGGATATGAAGGACGCACTTCACTTGAAACTAATGAATTGATACTGAGTGATCGTGTGCATGTAAGTTCCTTCCGTATAAAGATCACTTCATTCTGAGCTTTGTTTAGCCAAAAAAAAAAAAATTATACCAGTTGATTTTGACAGTTACGAGGACGTGGAAGCGTGGGTAGGCATACTCCGTATAAAATGTGAGCGTTCCCAAAACTATGAGTCTATTATTATTAAGTAAAGTGAACCTTCTCGACGTTCGCATTGCATCATGCCAGCAGTAGGGGTTTGGATGACAAGCAAGCAATCCATTTTATGCACAACCCGATGGAAGAAGTGTAGGCCTACCCGTAAACGTTAATCTGCATCCATTTCATTACATTTTCCAATTCAAGCCATCCTCTTCTCACAGAGTGTTGCATTATAGATTTGGGGTGAAGGTATTCACAAAACTTCGAAGTTTAAAGCACGGCAGAAAAGAAAAGTTTTTGTCATCGACGTGCTTGTCTAAGATCGTGAATATTATTATTGCAGGCGGCACAAAATGTATGGAGCAGCCGTGTTACTGAGCCTGATGGCTACCGTGACAACGGGCAGCATTGATGCTAACAATCTGAATGTTGGTAGGACCTCTTCAATTTCTGTCGTGACATCACCGGGCCCGCCAACTTGCAAACTCCTCAACGTCGAGGAGGGTAAGCTTTGTGGCAAGCCACTCCGAGCCAAAGTTGAAGTTGAATAACCCCCGTCTGAGTTACAAGTCTTAAAAAAGGTGTACTTTAGCACCAAGATTACAAAAGGCACCTGATGTTGCCTTTACAGACTGATCTAGCAGGTGGAAAAAAGCCAGTGGACCTCTGTGTGTTCGACTCATTGGGTCGTCAGACTACCTATGCACCTCACGTCATGCCACACTGCTTGTACACCACAAATTTACTCTATGCACATTCCTGGTAGAAGAACAAGATTTTTTCTTCCCTAGTTTCGTGTCAAATTAATTTCAGTTTAATGTTTCCCAACACTTTTAGGACTAGTTGTGCTGAGCCCTGTTTAATCGTTATGGCTTCTTTCTTTTCTTTCTTTTTTTACCTGGAGGTCTACCTCTTGGCTTCAAATCTCCCCAAAAAGCCACAGTCGTCACCGTTGTCCATCAGCTTTATGTCACCTTAGACTGCCCGAGCCGAAACTTTTGTAGTATCAGGTGGCTGAAGGGCGATACTCCGGTACAAGTGAATAATGATATCCAACTTGACCAGTTCAACCAGACCTTGGAAATCCTCCGGGCACTCTACAGCCAGGCTGGCAACTACACCTGCATGGTGACGGACGGACGGCACACCATCAGTCGGACGTTCCAACTTCGAGTTATAGGTGCGTTCCGCAAACTTGGCTCGTAAGTAATAGCCCCAACCCTCCCAGATCTTACAAAATCCACCAGGAGGTCATGTTTTTGTAAAGGATTGGATAAGATTAAGTTTAGCTGCCATTGCTTTTCATTGGGACTGATTTTTTTCCCCTGAAAGTTGAAAAAACGAGGATATGCCCTTGAGTTCCTGCACAGTGTAGAATTTGGAAGGATTCCGGAGGGCTCTTCAGTGACGGAAATAAGGGGGAAAAATGATCAGCAAATGATGCTAATCAAATTGTGTTTTGATTAGCAATTTTAATAAATTAAATTGACTGGCAAAAACAAACGCAACAAAGCGTGTAATGAAAATTTTCATTTTCAAACCGTTGTACTGAATATGTTAATCAGGCTTGTAGATTGCTGCTCCTGCGTCAACCATGGCAAAAAATGCTAATCGTTTTCAGATTTGTCTCGTTTTTTTGTCAAAAATATATCGCATTTTGCGATGCAAATCCAGTTATTTCCATCACTGCTTTTAGTAATTGTGCACTGGAAGTAGGGCTAAACAGTATTTGCAAACAGGTCGTAGTGAACTGCGAACAGATCCAATTCTCCAGACCCGCTAAGCAGACATTTTTACTAACAAAGCTTCAGGCTAAGCACTTCTCTGCTGAAAACCAACCACAAGATGTGCACAATGTATGTCAGTTTGGTTGGTACCCTGTTTCTGCTAATCTAATACATTAAATGCTTAACAACATTATGACATTAGCAACTTCATGGAATTGTGCTCAGTTTTCTGAATTTTATCCTCTAGCCAGCGTTGTTCCTTTGTCGATCTAAATCTCCCCTGTTGCTCACGAACCCAACCTGGACCCAATTTCGCGACGCTGCGAAGGCTCCGTGTGCTTCATAGACACCATCAGCTGATATTTGAAAGCCACACTCAAACCACGTAACCCTGCAACCGTTTATCCATATTTCATCCACTTTCTATGTTCAACATGGCCTTAAATATTTTCCTGCAGAGACACCCTGGACCATGGAGCCTCTACCCTTATCTGCTGACACCTGCATAAATCAGACGGCAGGTGTTGGAAGTTCGGCAGAATTCTTTTGCTTCTTCTTTGCCGGCGATAATAGCAGGGACGTGGAGCTCACTTGGTACAAGCGGGTGGTGTCCGGAACATGGGTACCGGTCAGCTCCCTGTACACCAAGGAAACAGAATATGAGGAAGTGGTCGACTACACAGAGAAAAGAGAGTACAGGTGGGAGGTGGTTATTTTTACAATGGTCCAACAGTGGCATCGTTAGATAATGAAATCCACGCATCAGGCTGATTTTTTGTGAAATAAAACTGTCAAGTGGTTAATGGCATGTTAACTGCACAGATGAGCGAAGGAGGAAGTTTGCGTCACCAAAAGGCATCGCTACAGCTTTTATTGTATTTCCAGAGTCAGGCCTCCACTAGATTGCAGGAAAAGAGTCAATTGATTGGGCTGTCGTAAGCTTAGCACGGCATAGAGCCTTAATTGATTGCACAGCTGTATTGTGCACTATACCAAGTCAATGAAGGTAGCCTCTGATATGGAGTCTATGCATAGCAACATCTGTGCACGCCCAGCAAAAGTATACAGGCCAGTTAAATTTGTAGTTAGCTTACCTGGTGGGGTACGCAGCCTTGTCACTAGCTTAAGGCAAAGAGAGAGGCCACAGTCCAAATCATTGTCTTTTACAGTGGAAGTGGCCTGAAAGAGACGGCTGGAAAGCATCTGTACGTCAGGCAAGTGACGGAGGAGGCCTATGGCGATTATCGACTTGAGGGGAACAACAGCTACGGGGCCAGATACACACAGCCCTTGTCTCTCACAGGTACAGTTGAGTACTTGAAACGGTTGTGGGGCTAGTAGTTGCCATGGTAATGATGGTGATGATGATGATAACATTAGTGGTTGCCATGGTAACAATTGTAGTGTTGGTAATGGTAGTGATTGTTGCAGTTATGACCGTGACAGTATGGGGTTGTCCTGCTAACGATGGTGGTGGTTGCTGTGGTAATAACAGTGACAGTATAGTGGTTGCCATGGTTACAAAGGCGATGGTAATTGTACTGAATGCTGTGACATCCGGTTCATATTAAAGTGACTTTGTCACTAAGGCGGACGCGCCACGATTTGCAGGCTCCCACTGGACGATCACTGAACTTACATGTTAACTTTCGGTTCCATTTTCCATGTGCACAGCAATCAATGCATATAAGTCTATGTGCAGTGCATGTACAGTGGGCGTGGTTTCAACTGAAGTGATGTCCGGATAGACAGTGACATTGTAGTGGTTGCTATGGATCTGGTGATCCTGGTGATAGCAGTGATGATGAAAAGGATGACTGTTATTGTGGTTTTAAGAAAATGTGAAGATACAGTGCTGGTGAAAATGACGGCAATAATGCGTGTTACACAATTAAACCCGCACAAATTTTGTATAGTTACTACAACAAGGTAGTGTTCGTTGCTTACTTCCAACAGACTGTGTTGAGGAAAGTTTGTTCTCCCAAGCACTTTGAAAGGAGTCTGTGAAATCTACCCAACTCTTTTGAGGTCCATTTTTGTCATATTTATTTACTGTAAACGTAAAGTAGATCTTCAGATTGTATGGACTATATTGAGTAGACATCCAAACTCCCTAATCCCATGGATATCAAGGCTGAGCAGTAGGCCCTCCCAAATCTATGGTCTCTTTCAATACCCAGTGTATGCTTTTTTGGTGTGTCTTCCCTTCAGCCCCTCCGCCGGAACCCATGGCAGACTTGACGGCCGTCATAGCAGCGACCGTGGCCGTGGCTTGCCTGCTGGTTGCACTGGTGGCGATGGCCGTGACCTGGCATTTTGTCAAGCTGGACGTTAAGATCTGGAGGAAGAACCGCTTTGGGGCCTTAGAGGACGACGGTAAGTCGGCTACGAATCATGCACTTTGTCAGTCAAGAAGGGGTGCATTTGAAAGAAAAACGTTGGGGGAACCTTGTAATGTTTCCCACTTTAATTAAACCCTGTCACTTTTGACCTAATTTCACTTTGTTTCGCACTGACCCAAACTTAGCAATACGCGCTTGAACATGCAAATTTGAAATGTGCCTGCTTTTGCAGACGGGAAGACATACGATGCGTTTATCTGCTACGCTGACGAAGATCTACCATTTGCTCTGGACATCCGTGAGAGGCTCGAGCAGGCTGACTATAACGTCTGCGTCGGTGATATTGATTTCACACCAGCAACAAGTAAGGCCCAATTCGTTGTATTTACAAAAGAATTCTCCGATACCGCTCGGGGTGGTGTTAAGGCTGTAAAACCTTGATGATGGGATTTCACCAAACGGGTTCAACTTGGGTCATTCAAACTGGCAGGTACTCATATTGAGAATTTACACTTGTACTTTATAATGATTGTTTTCTACCAAGATCTCAGAAGGCATTCAGCTAAATAGTACCCGTTTGTGATTTTTGCATTTTTTGTCATTTGGGAGCAAAGAAATTGCTCTGATCCTCTGATCTGATTGCTCTGATGGTTCTTGAAATCCTCCCCATTTGAGGTTTGAGCTCTGTCAGAAAAATGTAACATTTTGAGAAAGTGCACAACATTTTTTAGTGTAATCCGGTAAGCCTGCAGTGCCTGTAACCTTTCTGTTGACAAAGTTACAAATTTTGCAACAATTTATTGGGTTTCTAGAAGTCTCAGGATTCATCCAAATCTGTTGTGTAGAGCTAGTTCTAGGTCTTCACTCTGTTGGAAATATGCAAAGACATGCAGACAGTAGACCAGGCCATAGTTCGGGACGCCCATTTTGGATACAGACTTTGTCACATTTTGGTGTGCTATTTCTGATCTTCATTGTTTGCCCACCATGCCAGTTGAGACGTAAAGAATGTGGTAGTTGATTTTCCCTTTAATTCAGAGGTCACTGATGTGAGATAACTGGATTTTGGCTTCCTTTTCTGTCAGCCCTGGTTGAGGAGATTATTCTGGCCCTAAACACCAGCCGGCGCTGCCTAATTGTCATCTCACCTGATTTCATTCGCGCCCGCCACAGCGCCATCCAGGTGGACGTCGCGGCCGACCAGTTGCTGCACCGGCAGATCAAGATCGTGCCCGTGGTCTACCGCGCCATCTCGGCCACCGACCGCGAGGAGATGCCGCTCCTCAGGCGCATCCTGACCAACGTGCGGGTGGTGCAGTGGGACGAGGAGGCGGCCGACCGGTCCACCAAACAGCTGCTGGTCCACATGCCGCCCCGCCGACCAGCCGTGACTCCACCCCAGAGGGAAGGGATTGAGGAGAGGAACCTCCTGCGGTTGTCGGACGGAAACGTCAATGGGCAGGCAGACGGAGGTGCACCCCCCCATCTTGACATCGCCGTGGGCTGTGAGATGAACCGATTTTTGAGGGACATCGCAGAGATGGAGACCAGACATCATCATGCAAACCAAGACCAGAAGGAAAATGCCTTGCCGTGTTGATGTTTATCGACCCGACAAATAAAGGAGTCCATCATTGCCAAGACCCCAGCTAGCTTTAAACATACTTATTCAAAGGTGCTCAATCTCACTTTTAATTCCCATTTTTGAGTGCTTTTTTGACTAAATCCCAATTAACCCTCCTATGCTGAAGTCACTCTTTGGGTCACTTGGTAAACACCTCAAAGAAGCACAACTGTATCGTGTTGTGCATTGCACCAACATGCAAGAGAGTGACCTTGAGCACTTGTGCATATTTGTGCTGTAAAACCAAAGGAGGGTTAAGGTCGACAACCAATTTTTTTTAGACCGTGAAAGAGGTCAAAGTTTCACATAAAAACCAGAAAAGTTTTGAAAATCAGCTGGTAGATTTACCAACTGTTCAAAAGCCACCCACCTGCCCGGTTCTCAATCATTGCAAACGGGTAAACAGGCAGAAGTGTTTAACAGGAGGGGGGTATGGCTCCCCCCACATAAAAAATATCCACCTTTTTGGACCTTCCCCAACAAGTTCAGCTCCCCCCCCCAAAAAATAACATTTGCTTCCTGGTTTCACATGGAATTGTGCACACTTTGACAAATGGGTTTAGTCTCGAAACATACCGTAGGATTAAGTATGTGCCGAACAAAGTCACATTGAATTTTGATAGTTTGTGCCTTCCATACCCCTGTCACACAGAGTCATTGCGATTGCCTTGTTCAGTGCAACAAGCTGTCGTTGACTAGGTCACTAGGGTTTACGCTCCAGGATGTCACCGTTTCAACAATGAAACTCCGGCTTGCCAAAATACTTGTACAATCCTTTTTTTTTTCCTTTAATGTGCAAGCTCTAAAGGTTCTTTGTGTAAGGGAACTTTTGGATTTGCATTTGGGTCTTCACGAAATTGTTCGATTGTACTTCAGTATCGGTTTGGATGTTTTTCTTCAGATAAAGGAACCATGTTTCATGTTTGTTTCGGTAACAACGTTTTAACACGACACTGAGCCGGTCTTCAAATGTCACTCCAAATGTTTACTGTCCAGTCCTCGGCTCCTTGTTGAAGAAGTCCAAAGTTCAAGTCAGGGCATATTTCTGCGGTCACAACTTTGTATTTGTTCCACACAAAGTAATCAAAACTCCCCCCCCCAAGGATAAATATCCATGTCAGTTCAAAAAAAGTTTGCTACACAAGGCAAGAATAAAAGAAAAATGGCTTCTTAGCTCCTTTATTTCATGTAAATGTGATGTATATATATGCAGAAAGTACATGGAGGACCATTTCAGTTTGCGACGATTGTGACAAGATGTGACGAACGCGTTCTGGTCAGCCAGTAGTGATAAAGAGAGATGAAGAAACTCAGTGAAAGAAAAAGGAAGTTAGATTTCTTAGTATGGTCTCTTAACCATGATACATGCACATACATGTATGTTATTAAAGGCCGCCATGGGAGATAAATATGGAGACACTTTCAGGTTCTCTTTTAAGATGCTTTGAATATTTTTGTATAATAAATTGAGCTATCTATGTGAATGACAGAGCCTTTGCAATTAAGATCTCTGTGTGTATTGTACTAAAGATATATGTAACTATATTTTTAATGATGTATATTTGTCTACTGTGTGAAATTGTTAAACTGCAAGTTACCGAGCCGTATGATTATTTAAATTTAAGTCACTCCTAGCACTTTGTTTTTAAAAAGACCCAACTGTAGTCATACAATTTTTATTAACTCTGTAAAGAAATAATACACATTACTGTTTTCAGAATTTGAGATATAATTGCCTCAAAAGGGAAAAAGGAGACTCCAAGGCAACCACTGAAGTCCATTCTCACTGAATGTACAAGATTATGCTTTGCATTTTTTTAAATTCTGAATGCACAATATCTGAACTTGCCATGTAAATGGAAACCTGTCGCATTTCAGAAACATTAGCTTTACTTCCAGCGATATCTCTGAGCTCCAGCCTCCTCGGGTTCATTTGGCATATTAAAGGGCTCCACGTTGCCACCTTTTTCTGTCACCTTACGAAAAAACAGAGCTTTGCTAAAATCTTTTAATCAGTGATAGGCTTACAATTGGTTGCAGGTGCAGAGACAAAAACATGCTGGGTGAAACGTAACTGCAGTTGGAGGATAAGTGCTGTGTAGCAGAAATCATTTCCACATTAATGTGCGAATTCCCTCCCTTTCTGCTATCATTAGTGATATAAAAATAACCTATCAAACGTCATTACAAACTTCGAATCTTGGGGCATGTCTCAAACCTTGCTTTTATTCTGTCGAAGCCTTAAAATCCGCTAACCATGCGGATCAACAGACTTCAAACCTTGTATTTCACGTTATGTTTTTTGATACTCCCCAGGCTGAATTTTGCAATTGTTGCGTATGAGGATTACAGTTAATTTAACATGTATTCAGTTGGAGCCTACTGCTGTCTTTGTAAGTGAAGCCGATGTTCCGTAAATAGCCACGAAGTGAGCTTTGATAGGATAACTTTGGACATGCCAACGTCAAGCGACATTGAAAAAGATTACGCCGCCATTGTTGCTTTGTGTGTGCCTCTCGCGTTTGTGTCTGTGCTTGTGTTACTCAGAAATTACCGGGGGAGTCCCTACCTATTGTTATTCGGTATAGTTTACCCATTTGAGGTCAACTCAACTGGGGCGTCTGTATGCGCAGATTGTGTCAATATAGTTTACGAGAAGTGGATTTATATGTTAACGCGATAACCTTGAACAGTGACTTGTTACATCTAAAAAATGGTTCATAAGCTTTGCAGTGGTACTCAGACTTGCTTCACTGCTTCACTGCACTTACGAATGACTGGACACCATGTTTTTTTTCTTAATTTTCCCAGCAAAGTCTTGTTCCTCGTTCTGAAATAAAAGCCCCCCATGGGGCATACGACGGTCATTTCTCGTTGATTAATCCCCTTTTCTCTCAAAGTACACGTGTAGAGGATTTGCATGTCATCTGGCAGGCCAGGGCTTTTGTTCAACATCGTATGCACAAAGTAGGTTCCCTTACGGAACAATAGAACTGTCTTGCAATATAGATGTTCGAATGATGGCAAATGACTCTGTTCACCCTCGATGAACTTAATTGCATTATCCCGCCGTACAGTGAGTTAGCCCCCCCCCGCAACCCAGCCTCAAACCAGGAGCCATTTTAGTCGGGAGTAGCAGCTAAGTTTACCCCCCGCCCCGCCCATTTTTACCGGCAGCACCCGGATTGTCACCATGCAGTGAGAGTATAATTATTTCACACGACGTAATAATTTCTCGCGTGTAACATTTAACTTTGCTAAATTGGACCTCGCGTCGTAAGCTGGAAAGTGTGCTTTTGATTTATGGAGCTAGGGTAATTTTTTTTTTCGGATCTTGCCTTGCATCGCACAAATTTGGTCCTTTTAACGCTTTGGAAGATTTCAGTTCAAATTCAAATACGACGGGGTCACGTTTTCAATCATGCTCGAAGTTATAAATTCAGTAGAGATCTACAGCTCAAAAGGTATACCTCAGACTTCCTGGTAAAACGGGGTAGGCAAAGACAGGCGTCTGAAAACATATTACTTGGACTGATCCAAGCAGGACATGATGTGTGAGTGAGCAAAATCGGGTCCTTGTGTTGTGCAGTGCTCAATTGTGTCTGACAACACAAATCTTAAATTTTAGATAGTCTATACACCATGATCGGCCTCCGCTGATAGTAAATCACTTAGCATTCTGCTTTTGTGCGCCAGAAAAGTTTCCATAGGAAAATTAGGGGAGTGAAAATGTTCTCCACCCCCTACTTTTCGGGGAAAATGGAACAGTCGGTTTAGCACGTGCGACACACGCAGTGCGCGCTAAGTGGGGTGGTATCAGCTCAGTGACTTTCGTCAAGGACTTTCCTGGAAGCAGTCTTGACTTGTTTGGTTGTTAAAAGTGCCTCCGGAAATACGAATGAAGGCAGGCATTTCTGGTGCTAAGCACAAACAGTGTCATCAGCGGTTGGTAGTATGAATTCAACAACAAATTTTTGTGGGTAAGATTTTGTGGCTTTTGCGTTGAAACATTGAAATTTGTTGACAGGCGGTGCAACTGCAAGGTGTTGGACTACTCACATTTGTACGTTGAGCCTCCTACTTGAATGGCTGTATGTGTTTTCTGTTAGTAGCGAACTTTTCCCCCATGTTCGCGAGCTTTAGCCAATATATGTCAGAATGTTAAAAAAGCTCTGCTTCAATTCGTTTGTGAATTGGTCATGTTTTATCGAAGACCAGCTTCAAGTTCAGGAGGAAGTTGGTTTTAGGAGGCGCCATTTCGTTTTACAGCATTTGTTCTCATTTCCTGTACAGGCAGTGTTTATATGCCAACGATCAGTTCCTTCAGAATGCAGGGGAGAGGTGCCACCGTGGCTGAAGAAAACAGGACGAAGAGCCACGGCAACTGTTTGCCATGGAAACCTGCACATCTGTTCTTCCTTCTGTTACTGAGCTGCTCTTTTGGGCGAGGTGGATGTATAAGCTGCCAATTGCATAACAACAATGGTACAGGTACAGTGCCTGAAAAAAGTGAAACACTGTTGGATATTGTTCTGTTTCATAAAATTTGGTTTGGATAATCTAGCGGTGCATTTTAAGTTCAGAAAGATCGTTGGCCATTGGACTTCTGGATTTAGTTGCTTGGATGCGGTATTGTAAACAGGATATTTCTGAACTGTGAATTAGCGCTGTGTATGAAGCAGGACAATGATTATTTCCCGGTTGTGATTGCGCTGAATGAATTAAATAGCCCAGGGAAGAATGACAATTTTAGTATTTTGCACTCAACTGTGGCTGCTTTGGATGAGTCCCAGTCTGCCACCAAACTGAACTTCAACAGTTTTTGTGAGTAAGCGATAATTCTTGGTAACTCTTGGCCTGCACTTAAAGCCAGTTTTTTATACATGTATTCATTGTCAGACCTTAGTTGATCTTGTGTAGTTTTTAGGGCAATCAAGGGACTCCAGGGCACTGTGCCTGTTGAGTCCTAGCCGGAGTGTCTTCAATTGTAACCTGTAAACTAGATGTGTAACCCGCCTGAAGGGCCGGATGGAATTAGTTTCAGCTTGGAGGTCAAAATTCAGTCCTTGATTTGAAGAATGGTTGAACTTTGTAGTTCAGTGCACAAAAGGCCTTTTAGTGTAGCGTTGACTGTACTTTGCATTTCAACCCGGAATTCATGGGGTGCAGTGCTGTTTGGTTATGTTCATTGTATAAAGTCTGATGCACACTGTTGGTGGTGGTTCTCCACAAATATGATAGCGACTGGACAAACTTGTATTTGAGCTTGTAATACTTTCAATAAAAATTTTTTCAGAATGTATTCATTTATTGTAATTTTTGGACCTTTTTTAAAATTTGGCACGGGGAAGTATAAAAGGTATATAAAACTGTTTGAAGGCCATGCCGTTCACCCAGTCGCAGAAGGTTAGAAATTCTTTTTAAACGACATACCAGCTTTGTGGAAAGCTCTCTAAAAAGACATCATCGATCACTCCTCATTGCTGCTCGATACACCGATTACTCGCACTAAGACTTATGGACATCGTTCCTTCATGCATTCATCACTATCGGTATGGAACTCTCTTCCTCACCATATCCGAATTATCAATAGCAAAAATGAATTTAAAGCAGTTCTGAAAACTTACTTGTTCCATTTATTGTTCTTAATGGTTGTGTCTTGTAAAGCGCACTTTGTTATTATTATTGTTATCAGTCATCAAAAAAGGGATCCAAATGAAGGTGTGGAACTTGTGCAGGCTGGAACCCCTACTTCCCTCAGTCACCACCCAAGGGGGCTGTTCCTAGCTCCCACCCCACCCTCAGGATTTGAAAATGATGAAAGTACGTTGGAATTACCCCCTTTCCACCATTGATGGTTTGTCAGTTTGCTGCCGACTTTGCCTCCCCGTCTTTGCCCCTCCCCTTGGAATAAGCTACAGACATTACCCCCTTCCTGGTAATGCCAATGTGTCCACCCCTCTCTCTCTCTCTCTGTCGTAGGTACGCACTTAGCTTTTATCACGGCAGGCACTGTTAAGCAACATGTCATCTCCAAGGGCTTTCAGAGCATCTCCTGTGCGGCTGTCAACTTCTGCCGCATACGATGGTACCGTCTCTCAGCAGACTCCCACACGATGGAACCCTACCCTTGGGACTTGGGCAATTTCACGATCGTGGCACCGGTGGATGCCAATCAGACCCTGCGCTTTCAGTCCGCTGACGACGCGGCAGAGGGATCCTACGTTTGTGTCGCCTCCAACGGAACACACCAGATCAACAGATCCACCCATCTGACAGTGGATGGTGAGTATTCTTCGTTTTCATATACAAATTAGGGAAGTCAGGCCGCAATGGCGAAGTGGCTCTTTCCTCGCCTTCCACCTCTGCGACCCAGGTTAATTTCGAATCCCACCTGGGTCAGCATGGGGATTTGGTTTTCTGTCCCTGCCTGATTCTTTGGGTTTCCTTCCCACCTCTAAATCTGAACATCATTGTCTTCTTAATGATCACTTCATCCTTTAATTAGCGCTGAATATGCTGTTGGATGAACAAATATAAATAAACAAATCAATGAAATTAAATTAAATATTTTCTCTGGAAAAGAACTGTTGTGATATTGTCACACGGCCAGTGTGAGCCTACAAGATAAGATATGATTGTAGAGCTATGTGTTATTCTGCCATCTGACATTTGTATGTTCCCTGGTCCTAACTTACAGAATTTCACTGATGTATTTCTACTTCAGTGGGTTTCTATTTTAATGGAAAGAAACTGACCCCAATGTAGGATTTTTCAAGGTTTGGGGTTGTTTAAAAGAAGAAAGTTTAATTTGGTTCAGGCAAGAAATCCAAACAAAGCAGAACTCTGTGCCAATCTTCCTTCCTGACTGTCAGGGTGAACACTTTTTTGTTACATATGATTAGCTTGACATGTACCAGCTGGAACCTCACAGGATTTCCTGTTTCCTTTACTGGTGTCTGTGATATGTTGTTGCTGGCAGGAAGAATCAAGCTGTATCGTATGTTTTATCGGAGTGTCTTATGTATTCACTTGAATTTAACCAAAGTGCTGTGCATGTAACCAAAATATATAGATTTACTGATCGCACCACAGTGCCTCGCATGCAAAAAGATTAGTCTTGGTTGACAAAAAAGGCGTTGTCTTCCGTGTTCAAAATGTCTGTCAGATCCTCCTGGGAATTAAAAAAAAGGTTATGCAGGGTACTTTCTTCAAGTTGAACAATTTCTTCAGTAAAAGCAACACTCGCTAAATGATCTGAGAGTCTCCCAAATTGTCTGACATTCTTTTTTTTTTTCTTTTTTGAGTTTACCAACTTCCGGGATACAGAAATGAAATAAAACAATTGATCATGATGGAGCCTTTTGAAACTCTTGAATATTACTGGCAAGTCAAACTCAAGTGAGAAGTTAAATGCATGAAGTAAGTCAAGTTAATTTTAAATTTATATTTTTCTTATATAACCACCCGTACTCAGCAATGGAGAGAGTCACATTGTGAAATGATGAAATGTTACTCAAAGAGTACAACTGTTCAAAACTCACTGTTGGCCAGATATATATTTTCCACTCATGAATTTCTCGCTCTTCTTCCCCAACATCAAATAAACAGAAAAATTGGCTTCCAAAAAAAAAAAAGACTTTTTATCCCCAAGGGATATCCACACCCACAGACAATTCCTCTCCTTTGTGCTCCAGTAAATAGAATCTGGATATTTTCAGGAATATTATGATAATACCACTGGGGTGTGTTCCTAGCTAGCTCTGTGATATAGTTGAGGTTCAATCAGGGGAATCTCCATCCAAAATGTGCAACGACTCAGTCACACCCCTGGCATAAGATAGGGCCATACCTGATAATCCCTTTGCCCATAGGATCTCATGCTGCAGTGACAAACTAGTATTTTTTTACCCCGCCTTTTTCCGTTCTGATGACAGTGTTTATTTCTTTGGTATCTCACAACACCCCAACACTGTTAACAGTACTTGATGGCTGTACATGTAGATGTACATGCACCTGTGGCTTTTTCAAGAGTCCCACCTGTACCCAGTGTCTTATCCAGCCCTCAGTGACGTGCCCCGAGGACAAGCAAAACTTATTCAGGGCAGGCAGCTTTTCCTAGTGCAGGATCGAGTTACAAACCCAGATGAATTATGGTCCAGTCTGGTCTAAGTATGACCATTTAATTCTGAAAAGGATATAATTGGGTTAGGTTGTGACAAATAAGTAAACATGTGTTGTTGTTTTTTGTGATAAATATTAATTTTCATTTCCACTCAAAAATTACCACGTTTTTCCTGCCCGTATAAAGGGGTGATTATCAACTCCATGCGTTGTTACAGATTGTTCATCAGAACCAAAATCTGCCGTTTACTTTAGAAATAAGTTCCTAATTTAGCCTGAACTTGAAGTTAAGGAATTGTGCCTGTAGGTAATGGTTAATAAGTGGAAAATGAACTGACACAAAATGAAACAAAACGAAAGTTTAACTTGTAATCTGCCACTTAACTTGAAAGTAGAGATGTGTCTGTTTAAATGGAGATATTGCTATCTTCTAAAGAAGATGATGCTATTTGGGGATGAAATGTTAAATAGGAATGCCATACATGTATTTTTTTCCGTGTGGGGCTTACTGCTCAGTTTCTGCATTTAGTACCCTGACGTTTGACTTTCCCTAACTCAATCCAGCTCCATTTTCTGCCATGGGAAACATCAATTCGTTTTATGCAGTGCCACGCGTGATGGAATATTTCCAGGCTGCTCACAGGAGTGAATGTTTAAAAGAGGTTCTCTGTCACAGCCGAAATGAACCCTTTTTCCCCCCCCCCCTGCATGGCAGTGAGGTATTGGACCGGCGACCCTCTGCAGCTTCAACACAAGCTCTGCCACAACCGCACGGCGGAGGTGGGCCAGAACGTGACCCTGTTCTGCCAGTTCTATGTGGGCCTGGAGGTGCGGCTAACGACCGTCTACTGGCGCCGGCCCAACACCTCCCTGCCGCAGGAGCAGTGGTCGGGCTGCGGCCAGGGCTGGGACTGGCTGGGGATCGGCGTGCTGCGGAAGGTCTCCCACTACACCACCTACCACATGAGGCTCATCCAACACATGAATGACTCGTAAGTCTAGCGTCCCCCGCTCCTTCCCAAGTGTGTTTGTCTTATAATAACCGTTTCTCACCGGAGGAGCCTTTGTATCTTTCTAATATCTTGCCTGATTTTCTGTAAATGATTTCGTTATCTCATCTTGCCGACTTGTTTTTGAAAATGTAGTGGCAGCGAGACACCCTGGATCGGCAGCAGGCTGGATATCGTCAATGTCAGCGAAGAGGCATATGGAATTTACTGCGTCATTGCCAACAATGGCGGCCATTGGTCACGAGACGTCCTGATGCTCAGCCCCCCAGGTGATTGGATAAGACTCTCATAATTGTCATGAATATTCCCTTCAGAATACCCTACTCAAACTTCATTTACCTATTGAGACCAATTCACTTACCCATTGGATCCAATTCAATTCACATACCAATTGGATCCAATTCAATAACCAATTCCAAAACTAATTGCTTTTGCTTGGCATCCAGTTGGGTTCAATTGGTTCGAATAGTAAATTTGAATCTTTTCTCAGTTGGACCATTTCAAACCAATTGTAACCAACTGAAGAACCAATGAAAAAACATTTCAATGCCAATTCCAATCCAATTGAGTCCCATTTGAAAAATCCATTTGATGGGGGAAACCAGCAGAAAGCATACCAATTGGAACCATTTGATTCCCATTTGACATTCCAATTGATTGGGTAAAATAAACAGCAAAGAAAAAAAATGCCAATTGAAACCAACTGCGTCCCATTTTGAAATCTCCAATTGATGGGGGAAAACAAATGGGACAGAAAACATACCAACTGAAACCAATTGAGCACCAATTGATTGCCAGTTGGAACCAATTCATTTCAATTAAATCCAATTCAAAAATCAATTGGTTTGAATAGGCCATTTTTAGTAGGGTACTACCACGAGGCAAATATGTTCCAAAATCATCGATTAAACAAACTGTATCAATTTCAGATGAAAAACCGCCGCCCGTTGTCCGGCACTACCAAGAGCTGCCCTGGGTAGTGGTGGGATCAGCTTTCCTCATGGTCAGCGTTTCTCTTCTGGTGTGGAAGATGGTGGCGCTGGAGGTGAAACTCTGGTACCATGGCCGCTATGGGGACGATGAGCAGAATGGTGCGTCCATGTGGCTTTTCCGTCAACAGAAATCAAATCGGTGAATTTCAGTAAAACCACGGTGGCATTTAGTTCACATGCCTCTGCAGGTGGACGTACAGTGGTCCGAAATGCTTTTGTGGGATCCATTTCCTATTTATTTTTGGTTTTTCAATTCTGGTTGGTAACTTTTGTTTGTGGGTACTGCTGTGTTGTTTTTTTTACTTTGACTTGGGCACCACTAAAGTTAGTCACACACACCGCGTTTAGGAGCAGATCAAACGTGGCTGCATCCGAATCTCTTGTCTAGAGCTAGGTCTAGGTCTTCGCTCCATTAGAAATGCGTGGAGATGCGTAGACAAGAGACCTAGCCGTAGCTCTGGAAGCCCGTTTCGGATACGGCCAGTGTTGTAGTCAAGACCAGTCACAAGACCAGACACAAGACCAGACACAAGACCAGTCACAAGACCAGACACAAGACCAGACACAAGACCAGACACAAGACCAGTCACAAGACCAGACTCAAGACCAGGCACAAGACCAGACACAAGACCAGTCACAAGACCAGTCACAAGACCAGTCACAAGACCAGTCACAAGACCAGTCACAAGACCAGTCACAAGACCAGACACAAGACCAGTCACAAGACCAGTCACAAGACCAGTCACAAGACCAGTCACAAGACCAGTCACAAGACCAGACACAAGACCAGTCACAAGACCAGTCACAAGACCAGTCACAAGACCAGACACAAGACCAGTCACAAGACCAGTCACAAGACCAGACTCAAGATCAGACTCAAGACCAGTCACAAGACCAGTCACAAGTAACAGGGTGAACAATGACAAAAGGAATGCTTTTGCTGCAGGTCATTTGAGTAGCTTGTGACTGGATTTCAGACTGGAGGTCTTGTGTTGGTCTTTTGCTAGTCTTATGTTGGTCTTGTGAAGAGGTCTCGACTACAACTCCATATATAAAGAGGAGGGGTTGATTTTCCTTTTTTGGCAGCTGGGAGGGAACCTCATTTTTATTTTAAACTCATGCGAGTACCTTTTGACGGTTTTGTTAATCCTCTTTTCAGACGGGAAGTTGTATGATGCCTACATATCCTACAGCTGGTCAGATGGCGATCGTAAGTTCGTCCTTCAAGTCGTCATGCCTTATCTTGAGCAGTACGGCTACAGGCTCTTCGTCCCCGAAATACACACAGTACCCTCCAATGGTGAGGCTCAGTTTTCTCCTGTCCGTTACTGGTCTTGTCATGAATTTACCGTCCACTTCAAAATTATCATGAAAGCTCTTTCTACTCTGTTCATAACCCAGGCCTTTCTAAAAATGTCAAATTATGAACGCCTTGTAGGGTCATTATGTTGGCCCCTTTTTGAGTGTTAATTGATAGACTATGGTGGCGCCACACTTTGTCTATATGTATGCTTTCCTATGGTTGTTAGTAGACCATGGGCCCCCGCTTTGCTCCATTAGGAAAGTGCCCATGTAAACAAAGCTTGATGCCATCAGTGCACTGAAAAATTGCCTGGGTTAAATTAAACGGAGCGAGGATGAAAACTGCAACTACCCCAATCGTTTGGGTTGTTTCAGCCCAATTTGGGTGATTGAAATTAATTTCTGGTTTGTTTTAACCAAGCAGTGGTTAACATCCACTCATTTTGTTGGTGAAAAATGAAACAGAAAGTGATTCTCATCCCCAAATTGGGTTAACACAGCCCATATTTGGGTAGCTGCAGTTTCACCCTTCCTTTGGTTAAATTTAAACCCAGGCAATTTTTCAGTGTCTATAGGCCTATTTCTTGAGTTAATTTCGTTGAGCTGAGCAAGAAAGTGTAGAGAACCAGTTGCTAGCAGTGTAAGCTGGTAACCTTGATTTTGCTAAGTGTTATACTATGCTGAGCAGCTCTGTTGATGTTGACTCCAGCCCTTCATAATTAATCAAGTAATGCCGTTATCAACAGGTGGACGGTTTTAATCTTTGTCCTTCCATCCATATGTAGTTCTTCTGGAGGAGCTCAGTAAAGCAATGGAGGCAAGTCGTCGCTGCGTCTTGGTCATCACGCCAAGCTACACCACCTCTGAGTATGGCAAGTACGAGTTGGAGCTTGCCACGGACATCATGTCCTCCAAATTGTCTGAGCGGGTCATCCCCATCTTCTTGGGTGTGTCTCCATTTGCTGACCCGTCACCGCTGTACGGCTCGGAACCCTCGCTGACCTCCTTGTCTTCTGATTCGTCATTCACCACGCCATCCTCCCTTTCCGGTTCCTCGCAGCCATCTTCACTGTCATCTGATTGCCAAACTGATGAGGCACATCCTTCCACCTCGGGGACACCGCAGGATGGGATCTCGTCTCTCACGTCATCCCACACATCAGCAAACTCTGGGGCCTCATCTTCCAAGCCGGTCAAGATTAACTTCAACTTCAGCCCGTTGCTTGGACAGCTCATCAAAGTCCTGAAGCCACTAAAGACTGACAGAATAGAACCTTACCGTCCCTGCAATCACTCAAGATTCCTGAAGAGGTTGAGACTGCGCTTGCCAAAGCCCCCTGCCCAGCGGGCCGAAGACATAAACCTGCGTCAAGATGTCATCATGGAGACAATGTCACAAACCAGCGACCTCGTGGACAATGAAGTACTGCCTGACATGCGAGAGGAAGATGTGGGTTTCAGAATGCAGACTCTCCCCAGGTTGTACCCAGTTGTACCCAATGACAACACACAGAATGACGGCATATACATGTAATTAAGTGAAGGTATGCACCCAGATTTACCCATGTAGTGCTGATCCCACTTCTGCCACCAACCTCTTGATTTCAGTAATCCATGACAGATTGAAGAACCATGCCAGTTATGACAAAAGAGGTACTTAGACTGACAAATAGCCTAAAATTTGCTGAGAGATAATCATCAGTGAAATTTTATTCAGCAACGTTTTGTTCATATTTTCATCTGGAGGGATGCCTCAGAGCTGTCATTTTTTAAAGGAAAATGCGGAACCCCACCATTTTCATGCTTTTTGGGAATTGTTATATTATTCTCTACCTTTCAGATTCCTGCAAAAATTCAAACGTAGGACCCTTCAGAAAGTTAAATACAGTTCTCAATAATCAGTCACTGTGCATAAAAGTCACTCCATTCCCGACCCTAAATGTTGGATCTAGAGCAGTTAAAGTGAACCATGAAATATTCAAACCAACTTTAAACTGAGATGTACAGGTTTTTTTCTTAATGAATTATGGAATGTATATTTCCTATCTTACACAGAATTAATTTGAACTTATGTATAAATACGTCACATTGTATATTTCTATGATTTATCATCATCGTGATTTTGGCCATTGCAAGTACCCAGCTGTCTATAAATACACTTGGTCAAGAAAAATGTAGAACATTATGTTGCGCGTATAAAATGTCTTGCATTTTAACTTAAAAACTCAAAATATACTCCAGAACGTAAAGTTGCAGTGTGTATGTTACATTTAACTCATTGCTCGTGAGATTAGCTAGAATTTTCCCATTGGTCAAGTTGCAGTAAGATGCATTGATTATGACAAAGTTAACAGCAAAAACATAATTTCTGTGTTACAATGTACTTTCTAATTCTGTTCTCAGTGATGGTTGATTGATATTAGCGTGTATTGGTTTCGGATTAGACATCTAGTCTACGCCAACAGTTTTCATTTGACACAAAACCCTTTAGTTAAGAGACGATTAAAGTCAAATGATATACTTAGTTTGCAGGTGCATGCAGTCATTCGGTTCAAATTAAACATTTAGAACAGTGTTTTAGCTCAAATAAAGTTTTGGTTTTAGTTCCTTATTGTGACGTGTCGATTCAGGCTTACCCATCAGTGTGGACAGTTTAAGTCATAATTTTTTGTTTTATATTTCATGCACACTGTTGTTTGTAATGTTTCAAAGTTAAATGAGTTTGGTCAAAATTAATTAAAACGAATACATTTGTAAATTGGTAGGCCTGTTATTATTAGTGTCCCTGCTTTGCTTGAAACATTGTGACTTCCAACTGGCTGGTTTCATATGTCAGTGGGAAAGAAGTTGAACCGAGAATTGCCCGACAAATTCATTGGGCGTACGGATATCGCTGTTGATTCGCCGGGACTTGTTTTCCAGCGCGTCTGATCGGACGGCCACGACAGGCATCATGACATCGTGGGCGTGACTCATTGAAGGCGATTAACCCGCTATTTTATTCCATCATGAGCAGAAATCATTGGCGGTGAGTGATTTGAATGTCATGGCTTTTGTAGTATGTTTTGAGTAGAATCATTCCTGAACCCCGAGGGAAAAAAGGTGTCCAAAAATACACGCCCTCTCTTTTCAATCGATCGCTGATACGGCCTGGTAAAACTGACCCGAAGGTGCGTAACAAGAGCACACGAAAAAACCTAACTCAAATGTGGGGGCGCTGTGGATGTACAGGTACGCAGGGATTTCTGTCACGCATCCGGCCATGCAACAGTAAAGAAAGAAACGGGGAAAAAAATCCTTTACTTAAAAAAGGAACATTCACTCTGAGTTTTTCTTTGCATCTAAGAAAATCAAATCAGGGTTTTTTAAGCAAAATATTGGCAAAAACCAATATATTTGATGTGATGTGCATCACACCGATTTTTTTCAGATATTCAAGCATACAAAAAAAAAAGAACGAAAATTCTGTAAGAAATCAATGAATCAAATTTCAGGGGATTCTTTAATTCATAAAATGTACAAAATAAAAGATACAACTTTCTTCATTAAATCCACATAAAAAAGGTGAAATATTATTCGTTCATCTTTGGTATAATATAAAAAGAAATTATGCAGTTTTTAGTTTGACCCTTTTCAGGCCTAAATGGCCAAATAAATTTTCTTGAAATATCCTCGAATAAAATCTGACTGACTGAAATTAAACCTGAGCTTTGAAATGTCGTTGAGGGCGTACAAAGGCATCAGCTTACTGGCAAAGACCGCCATCGATCCAAATTGTCTTGTTTCCCGGCTTAGCTTCCTTTGTGACATTGGCGTATAGACAAGAAAGTTGTCGAATGAGGCTACAAACATCGTGACTATTGTAACTGACCCATGAAATAACTATTTTTATGACAATTGACAGGTAGGAGAATAGACACTAGGATGTGAATTGCTTCTATAACCACAGGTTTCAATTCCTCTGTTTGGATTAGGCTAGGCCTTAGTTTAAAATAAGCTCCGTTTTTCCGACGTCAATTTGTCCGAACTCCTGTTTAGATATTAGCTACATCTCAAATAAAACCAGCAACTGGTATTAGAGCAGATCATGAGCTGATAATGTGAGCGCCAACGTGGCGACTAAAATTATTACCTTCCCGCCAGACCTCTGTGAACTGTTTTGAAAGGGACTTGTCGTTTCTAGGCTGGCAGTTACGTCATAGTTGGAAGCTGACCGGTTTAAAAACAAAGCAGTCGTCGATTGAATCACATGAACCAATGAAAGAAAAAAAACACTGTTGTATAATCAGCTCACCATTGTTGGGTCGATTCCTCTCCGTTCATCCCCCAAACCCCTGACTCATTCTTTCTTTTTTTTAACCATACCGTCTCCCCACTTCCACTCGCGAGTACTCGTGCACTCTCACCCACCCCTTGCTCGCCCCTCACTTTCCTATGCCTCCAATCCACGGTACCTGAGCCCTCTAACTCCCTCAGGACACTTCTCCTGTTTTTTATGCCCCGTCTTGATCTTTCCTAGCAGCGATTTCTTAGTACCTCGCATGCCATCGCCTTTCGGTCTAGGGTTGACGGCTACCGTCGCCTCGGCTTGGTAACCGTTGTTGAAGACGTACGCCATCCAAGATCCAAAGCTGTTTTCCTTTACGCCGGCGATTTCCAGGCTCAAGACAACGACACTGTCGTCCCTGATTAAGGTAAGGAAAGATTGAAAATCTTGTTCAAAAGTTTGGGTCTCCTTTTAAGTCAACTTTCGCAAGGAATTGTACACACAAAAGACAAAATTAGCGAGCTTGGAAGTAATTGCTAATGGTCTTGCATTCCTCTGAAAACGGTGAAAGTAAAACTATACTTAGAATTCTGTAAACTCTGATCTAGAAATAGATCATGGAATTCTGATCAGGCGATCAAGAGAAAGGAAACAGGCTATAGGCCTAGATCTGCTACTCTAAAATGCCAACTTTTTGTTTCGAATTGAAAAGAATAACCCCCGAAGAAAACGACGGAAAAGGAATAATGAAAGGAGTGTATTTATGACCAAACTCCACGGAATGCTTCCCACAGAAAATAACCCCAATTAGGTTAGAAATGACCCTCTTAAATAACTCATAAAATCGTCGTTTCTGACCAAGAAAACGTCTGAACCAACCCGGATTGAGATTCGTTACAAGTCGAACTCAGAAGGTATCTGCTTGTTTACCTGCTGCTCCGTTCTGTGCGGGCCTCGGTGTCCTCGATCCGCTCCAAGTTCCCGTTCTTATCCACCCTGAGCCAGCCTACGGAGCTAGACTCGACTTGGCCCTTCCCGACGAAGAACTCGCAAGAGAAGCGGACCGTGTCCCCAACCACAGCCGTCTGGTCGGCACATGAGCCCCCGGTGCTTTCTAACAAACAAGGCTTCCGGGGGAGAGACCCGTCTGCCAGTAGGGAAATATTTCAAAGATGAAATGAGAATTTCGCATGAGACAAAAGGAGAATGAAAACACAAGACAAAACAAAAAAACGTAAGCAAATGTGAACCGCACGACCATGCAAACAATAAGGCACTGAATTCCCCACAAAACAATTTCAAAGGCATTTTTCAAGAGCCCGTGGAAAATGCCCCATTTTGGTTGAACACTGGAAGGAGAAAAACCCAAATGAAAAGATTGCAACGACAAAAATCTTACTTAGGACAACAAGCTGGATAGTCCTACTGATGCTCTGCTCCCCGTTGGACAGGACGCAAGTATAATGTCCCTCATCATCGAAGTCTGTTTTCTTGAAGCGAAGGGACTGACCCTTCTCCTCGGGGCGGCGGTTTGCGATGTCTCCGTGCGGAATCCATGGAAACGGGATGCCGTTCTTGTACCATGTGATGCTACAGTGGTTGACGGCTTCGCAGTCGAGATTTTCAGCGTGGCCGGCATAGACGATCTCGGTCGCTGAAACCTCGTTCACAAAACTGAGTTTTCCATCTGAAATGGAAATGTGACGAATCAGTAAGCTGAGCCCAGTTGCAAAGTCAAGTAAGTATTCAATACGGGTGTTTCACAATAGTGCGCCTCCAAGAGTTTGCCACGCACTGGCCAATCATAAGACGCGAAATCTGTCGACCCAATGCGCGTTTGGAAAGGGTCGACAGATTTCGTGCATTGTGATTGGCCGACACGTTGCAAACACTTGGAGGCGCGCTATTGTGAAACACCCGCTTTGTTCTATCTTAGAGGTCGGAACCGCAGGGACAATAGTGACCACTAACCCGGACAGGTCAAACGTCGGCATTGGAAACCGGCTCATCATCACGTCGGCCAGCTGAGGTCCTGTAATCAACTGAAATCGTTACCCTTCTCAATTTCCTCTTATTTCCCTGTAAATAGCGACTTCGCGGGTAACATTTTGAGGAAACTGTGCAAGCAGTGTATCGAGGAGGATGACGTTTCTGACCATTCTGTGGCTTTCCAGGTTATAGGACATCAAAAAGTACTGGAAATGAATCATGCACTGTACAACAGTGAAGATTGAAATGGCTGGAGTAAATTATATATCATTTCTTCAGTTTTCCATAATTTGCAAAGTTAGTGAATAAAAGATTATTTTTTTAAACATAGAAATTCAGTTCTCTTGACGACATAACCTTAGACATGGTAAATTTCCACAGAGCTGAGTTGATTCTTCGCTCAGCAAAATCATATTTCTACGATCTTCAATTTTCATATCACTTAGTTTTGATCGTTGTTTTAGCTTGTTCACTTTCGGCACTTGACAATTATCTTTAAAAAAGCTGATCTCATCTGATGTAATCTAATCATTTTTTTTTTAATTCACTGGTAGAGAACATGCTCTTCTTCACCCAAAACGAGGTCAGGCTTTCGATTTTTTAACAACGAATTCGTTGAAAGTTGAAATCAAAGTTGTGTTTGATTTCTCTATCAACCTTTACAGAAAGCCCAACCCAGATACGTCTAACAGACTAAAATACAACTCGCGAATACCTTCTTTGAAAATGAAAACAGAACATTTTGTCCTCGAAGGTTTTTGGATAGATTTTCGTTTTTAACATGACGATGTATGCGCCCAACCGTCGAGAATTACTGTTTCGCACAAGCAATGTATACATCAGTAAAGATAACCACAAAAACAAAATGGAAAAAGTAGGTTTCAAAATCTGGAAAAAAGTAGGTTTACCTCCAACTGTTTGATCCACAGTGCACCCAATGCTGTCAGAAACGCAAATCGCCAGAACGAAAAGAACAAGGTCTCCGGTGAGGTTCATAATAGTTGAGCGTCTGAAGAAAAGTTTGCTGGAAGATTTTCACTTGGGGCTGTGTGACTCGAGCTCCAAAGCCGGTTTTTTTCCCACTGCACGGCACGAAGCGAGAACTCGATTCTGGCCTGCACCGGACAGTCCATCGGCCTTATATATCTTTCCTGGTCTGCTTCTCGGTGACAAGCTGTCCCGAAATTACCTCATCAAGTTTAAAGCGGAAACCACCTGCAAGTTGGAAACTAAAACAATACTAGCCACGCACGCGTGGGGTGTGCGCGCAGGTCATGTGACGAGGTTAATCCCGCATAGAAACAGATGAGTTGCACCACTTTCGTGTTTTGAGAGGGGTTAATTATAGAAAAGAGAAGGCTCTGTGAATAATATTTGCCGTCCTATAGCAACTGCTGGGTTTTCCCACTCGTAGAACATCTCACTTGCAGGAAACAAATCTATGTTAAGGGCTACTAGCCTGGCGAATGCGTAGCCAACAAACTGTTGTGTTGGTTTTCGAATAGGGTTACATACCGCGGGTTGGCCACGTTGTTAGGGAGTGTTCAGAAAATGGACCCGGCGCCCCGCCCACGCGTGCGCAGAATGGTGTATAAACTCAGACTGAAACTAAACCGGCCAACTACCATGGATCTTTCGTTGGATCTTTCATATTTCTTTAAAGAATTTCTTCGGAGCTTGTTGCAGTTGTTTTTTTTTTTGGGGGGGGGTCACTTTTGCTTTTTCCACACGTCCTTTTCATTTGTGGTGACTTTTATGCGTTCAGTTTGTATGCCCTGTTTTACAATGAAACGATAAAGCTAAATATTTGACGTATCAAAAAAGAGGAATAGAATTGAGCCCTTTTTTATATTAAAAAGCTGTAGACAAAAAAGAATAGATCTCAAAGGGAAAATACTCTGGATGAGTGTCAAACTCAAACTGATAACCCCAAAAATCTAAAATCTGAATACTGAACTTCGACCTACTAAAGCCTGCGCACTTTATGCACTACTCGGTTGCCGCGTGATGAAAGTCGGAAGTGGGACGTGTAGTGGGCAGCGTTGTCATTCGTCTGGTACTCCGTGCTACGTGCGAGGTTGTAATACCGCATACCAACAGGTTATGCAGCTACAACCTACACGTGAAGAGAACAAAGTTGATCCTGACGTTACCAGTGAAAATGACGCAGGTCCGTTCGGCCGTGCGCGAGGGGCACGTTCGTGCGTCATCGTCAGCGCAATCATTGTTTTCCCCTTCCTTTTATGGGACTAAAATGAACGACGATTTCCACTCCATCTCGAAAAACGTTTGCGGCTTTCTTGAAGAACGTTTCTACAACTTAATTTTTTTGGGGTCATTTTATTCCAACTTAGATTTCGAACAGTTTGGGCCAGTGTAACTTCCACGAAACTGGTAATAGAAAAGGGGGTGGAACGGCTCCGCCCCTCCAAATCTGGGGTGCGGTCAACCAGGCCGAACAATGGAACAGAACAATGGAAACATTTTGCATTTCAGGTTTTTAAGTTTAATAGGGCACTTTTTCCGCTAAGCGAGTCGGTTGTTTTTTGTTTTTGTGTTTTTTAATTATTTTTTATAAAGCGACTATATTGACTAGGAGTCTCAACTGAAATTCGAAAGCAAAATCCTGCAGATCATTTTGTCTGAAACCTCTACAATTTCTTTAGCACGTTCACTGCTACTTTCTCTCAATAAAAATGTAAGACCACTATACGCACGGCTGACAGGTCCAGGTTTCCTAAACTGATCCCTTGCAGGCTCGCGGCCGTGGACCACGAGCCCTTTTGCAGTAAAGGCTTATCGCCAGTTGTTTCGCAATTTTCGTCTCCTGACTTTCGAAACAGGATCCCATCCAGAACAAAAACAGAGAAAGAATTCAAACCGCAGTGCTGTCCTTTGCTTTCCAGAACTTTTCAAAGGACCTATTTTACAATGTGGTTTGAATAGGTTGCGAAAGTCTCCTTCGTTTTTTTAACAGCAGCCGGGGCAAATCGCATTGGGTGCGCAAATGGGCCAATTCGTAATTTCACCAAGGCAAGGTCATTCATCAGGAACCAAACGCGCGCGAGTCCGCGTAGGGCTCACGGGTGGATCTATATCAAGCGCGCCCGGATCCCGGCGAATGACCTCGGACGGGTGTTTCAGTTTTGGGCATGCGCGGTGGAATACCGAAACTGCCTTATTTGGTTTACGGCAGACGAAACTTTCTTTCGTAGCAAAACCAATCTTTAATTTTTCTGGAGAAAGGTGTCTCCGCGCATCCCTATCATGCGAACGGACACCTACCGTGGAATATCGATGAATGTGATAAAATTTGCCGCGTAATCACCATTGAACTAATGCGCGGGCTGAGCGATCACGCGAATAATGATGAAACAATTCGTTTTAGACCATGACCATGATCGAAAAATTCCAAACGAAAATGAAAGTAACCTTTGATGACAACGGAAACAACAGCAAACCTTTCCTACCCCCCAATTTTGCAAAATTTTGAAATGCTATGATGACTCGCCTAGGTCACCAAGTCTTGATGATGCGCTCATCAGGGAACATTGTGAATTACCCATGAACAGTCTAAATGAAAGGCAAAATAGAACTGCAGCCATAAATTTGAGAACAAATAAACCACAGTTTCCAGTTTCATCAAATCACCGGTGTAGAGAACCGGCGACGTGAACACGACGGTCCATTTGGTGGGTCAGTCGGTGTGGCCCCCCAGGGTACTATGCGACAGAAATGCTTTTCTCATTTTTTTATCCACGGGCTGTATTGTTTAATTTGAAATAAATATGAGCCTTGAACTTGACCAAGCGAGGATAAAATTTACTCAGCAACGGAGGCCCCTTTAGTCGGGTGTGAACTTCGCTGGTCCACGAACGACTAGGAAATGCACACGTTACGGTCGCATTGCTACCAACAAAATGAACACTCCCGACCAACATGGCCCTTTTGAACCGATGAGGGGGTGCTTCTGGAAAGGGCATACCCCTTGAAGTTAGGCTTTCAATTCTGAGACCGTATGCTCTTTTCGCAAGGTGTCGCTATCTCGTCCTTTCTTTGTTTATTTGTGCGTGTATTTTGTTTGTTTGATGCGTGCGTAAACTTTGCACACACAGGATGGCTCGCACATCTGTCGATAAACATTGTCTCCGTTACAGGTTTTTGCGACATTTGCAGGGGCGAAGTTGGCTCTCTGAAGTCGGTGGACTAAGTTTGCATGCATGGGGAGTTGGGACATGCCCAGAAAAAAAATGTGTACTTATTTTCCCTGTGTTTTATGGCATTTGCGACCAATGCAAGGACTCTGATTTTGAGTTCTTACATCCCAGATGAAACATTTCTTATAATCTTATAAGTCTTATTATTATAAGTCTTATTATTAAGACTTGAACATTCTGTGTGTAGCTTGGTGTAGGGGGCGTGGTCTCTCCGAACCCCCCTCAATCCATTGTACTGATTCCATCCTGTTTCGTCTAGACATGGAAGATTGATGAATTTGAGAGGGTGATTTTGTTGACCTGAGGACCGAGAACTTACACAGATTTTATTTCATTGGGGTCGTCCAAGTTTAACAAAATGGAAACAGTGCAAAAAATGTTCTAAAGACCTGCAATTTCAAAAATTGTACTGTTTGGGCAACATTTGGCCTTCAGTGGTATCGAGGAAAGGGCCGGACGGATTTTATTTATTTGTTTAAGTGGTTTGGGATGGGGAAAACATTTTCATATTAGGTTGTACACAAAGTCATGAACACGCGGTACAACACGGCGTCGTATAAAAGTGTTTGAGGAAGAGTTTATGTCTATTGTCAAACGACCGGATTTACCGGTCTGCATGATTAACAAAGTCAGTTTCGCCATATACAGGTAATTTTTTTTACCTGCATAGATAGGTGATGACTTTGGTGCGTGATCCGTGTTCCGAGTTCTCTAGGAATATTCCTCATTCTCAGGAATTCCGGTTGCTCGCTCGGTAATCCCGGATGGGGGACCGCTCCAAGCCGTTCGTTCGATAGAAACTACTGACAGCGCTTTCCGTCATCACTGTGACTCCGAGTACTTGAACTAAAAACCTTCCTCCGTGACCACCCGCACACCGAATTACCTTGGCAAATACAAATTATGCCGCTGTTTCCTCATTTTCATGCAAAGATGAATCACCAGTCCATTGTTTCAGATGTAGCTCTCATAAGGACGGATCTAGGATTCTTTCTTTGGGGGGGTGGTTTGGTGGGTGGGAAGTTTAATGTTTGTATAATGAGCACGGGTTGCTACATGATTTGTTGCCGTTTATAAAGTCGGTTTAATCCCTTTGCCTTGTCCTTAACCGTACACGCAAATGAACACCCCAAAAGGCCCAAAAGGACAACTCTATTTGGAATTATTTATTATATGGCTCCTTGGAAGAGTAGAAATTTCATTCTTTAGGAGTAGTTTTTATTAGGGATTCGCTCTTTTTAAGAGTGATTTTCTCACTCTGTTGCATTTAGTGGGGCAATTGGAGCAGACAGATATAGGAAATATTTGAATGTTCAACCTCTCCGTACTAGTTGCAAATATCGAGGCGTCATCAGTGACCCAAATCGTTTTGATCTTCAAACTCTGAGTCATTCTTTCAGTTGGGGTTCCGACTCGTGACATTATTTTTTCCATCTCTATAATTTGACATGGGATATCATTGAAGTTGACTTCAGACTAGTTTCATTTGTTTGGCAGGTAATTTGCGCATTGAAACACTCTTGGAAATTAAAGAATGTGTTTTAAACTTGAAAAGTCATACACCAGATGTTACAGGGATGGGGGGGGGACCTGGAAACCATAATTTATAGAAAGACCCGTCCCCCAGGTTCCCACACCCACATGACATACAAGTGACAACCTACTGTGTGTGAACTCCCATCGCATTGAGGTTGGGTGTAACCGTCACCGTCAATAAAATTTTATAGCGCCCTCATGTGTCTAAACAAATGTAAACGTGTGTAACGCGGATGCAGTATCCAGCTCGCCAAGCCTCACCGCACCACGCACGGTACGAGAGCGGGTAAAACGGGAACAAATTTCATGTGTAAGTTCATCTACCAAGCATCAGGAAATCAGCCAGTGTCATTTTTTGGTAGGATTTGTTTCAATGCAGTTTATTACCCTATAATACTGAAGGTGTCTGCTGAGAAATCCCCCTTTTCAAAGTAGACGTATCGATGACGGGTCACTGAAGGCCTGACGTTAGATTTCCGACACCCGGCATCATGACCGACTGACCTGATGCGTACGTGGCCTGCCGTGGGCTGGGTCAGCAAACCGTAACGAAAGGCGACGGAGGAAGCATTACACATAATTAGGCGTCGCTATGTTGGCAATACTTACTTTGGATATACGGACAACACCTTAGGCCTTGTGCACAAACCTAGTATGGGACTTGTCTGAAAAAACCTAAGCAGGTGAGGGCCTAGGCTAGGTGTTTTCTAAGTGGGCCTAAATGCTTTGGAATTTCCTTGGCCAAATTTAGGTACTGTTTAAATTTAGGACATGTTATACTCCCCTGCAACCGCTAAAAAAAGAGTGACAATAATGTCCCAAAATGGGGGGAAATATTGAAGCACTAGGCCCCCTAGCCTTTTTTTTCCAAGTGGATCTGGGGGCCTGTTTGTTTAACATGGGATCTGGATTGTGATCAGTGATCCGCCACCAAAACCCACCTAATGGATGGAGCGAACCAGCGATGGGGTCACTGATCCAGATCCATGTGAAACAAAGTGGCCTTGATCACGATCAGACACGATCTGACATAGACTGGTTCCTGTACATACATGTAGTCACCGCTACCTTTTTAAAAATCTCTCATCTTGCAGGGACAGAACGGAGGGTTTGGTCTAACGCCAACACCCAAGAACCTGGACAAAATGGCCACGCCCGACCAAGCCCCGCCCACAGGGGAGGGGGGAGAGGCCAAGGGCACTCCTAGTAAATCAGGCAAGGTAAGAAACGGCTTTGAGAAATCTTGAGAATTCTTTCCTGAATGGCAATTAAACACCAATATTTAGGCAGCAGTGAGTTAGGCAATTTTGAGTTAGTACAAAAAGTTTGTAAATGTGTGAAGTGATTATGCTGTTGCAATGTAAAAAGTGTTTTAAAACATGAAAAATGTGATGTAAAAGTATAACAATGACATGATTTCAAATTCTGTCTTAAAAGCAAATTTGATGGATCTTTTGAAGAGATAAGGTTATTTAAATATTTGTGGTTTGAGCTGAGAATATCAACCTGTTACCCCTGCCCACCATGCTTATAAATCTGCGCTGAATCAATCAGAGCTCGTAATGTTTAGAGTCTAGTGCTTTCACGTCTGTCAATTGCAGTGCAACCTGTGTGTGTGCGTATAAAATGGAAACGGCTATTAGTGAAGCCACCAGGAACAAGCTTTCTGGAGGGCAGTTAAGGCAGAACAGTTGTTGCCTCGCTCTTGCATTATGTGTTGCAGCGGTTCATTGGCTTTGCATAATTGCTTGGAAGCATGTTTACGTTCGCCGCCCAGTTCATTTCACCAAGTGCTGTTTGTCACCTTGGCCACAGTCCTTTCATGTTCGCTCAAACGCACGCATCATTTGTGTGGGAAATTCTCCCCTCAAGAACACAGCCAATGGAAACTGACTAGGCCCATTGGAGTTATTCTGAAATATTGGCGAAGGAATTGAGTGGAACAGGATTTGTACCCGAATATTCAGTGATGGGACGCAGCGATGCACAACTCAACAGGGTGTGCAGGCATGGCATAAATAGTGTGGACCTCCGCACAAAAGTCCACAGAATGTAGGGTATGATGGCATTGTGTGGACTGGCACACGTCCACACAATGTTTTCCCCACTCTGAAAAACAGTTTTAGAGGCATTTTGGGGTCAAGGTTATCTGTAGCAAAATGAAGAGGAACAGTCCCGGAAATCATAATCAGAAATCCAGCTCGAAGGAAATATCCTAGTTGGAGAAACAGGAGCATTTTCCTCATATTTTCTTAACCACAGGAGAACAAAAGGAATGTCCACACTTTGTATGTAGATCAAGTTGGAGTGTGTGGTTGTGTGCATGAGTGATAAAAATTATTTAAATGTAATTTTTGGACTGTTTTCTGGTTTGAAATCAAAAAGTCCCTTCCCAATAAATGTTTCATGCAAAGGAAATTCAACCTAATATTCATATTTTCTCTTTCCCTTAAAAGGAATTATCATATTTAAAAAAAACAAAGTCGGCTGTTGACACCTGTAGAACTTACCGTGTGTTTGGCTCTGAAAAAGAACACGTATATGTAGTACGAAAATATTCCTGTTCACATGTCCTATTTACCCAACCTTTAAATATTGATCGTAAACTGTTTAAGCTCATTTGCAAGTCACAAACAGATTCAGCAGCAAGTTTTATGGCGTATCTGTTAATTTTTAATTTCAGATGGATTTTTGAGCCAGGCAGGGAACATGTGTTCCTGCACAATTGATTAAAAAGTATTGAGTGGTGGCAGATGGTGTGTGGTGTTGTTTAGGAATTGGTCATATACTCTCTCTGTTTGGCCTTTTGGCTTAAATGCAAAGCCAGAGTTCATTCCTGTTCGCCACTTTGGAATTTATGGAGAAAGAGGATTCGCTGTGAGTTTATCAGGAAAAAAGACTGGATTTTTTAAATGAACAGAGCTGTAACGCCCACGATGGTACAGCTGCCACGTCCTTTATTTTACCACTTACTGTGAAAACCAATGAGACTTGACAGTAGGTGGCGAAATTACGTGACCTGGTGACTATAACGTCATAAACATTCTAGGCTCACTTGATAATTTTTATTTTGCCACAAGAAAAGGAAGGGCTATTTTGTTATCCAGCTGTCTCCATGTGTAGTGAAAATTTAGTAGTTGGTAAAAGTTTTGATCTAGTTTTTAAGTGATTTTTATAGATCAGCAAAGAATACTTGAAGTTTAAGTGTCGTAAAAGTCATTGTAACTGTTTTTTATCTCTCCCAACAAAGCTGGATACCTTGGCAAGGGAAGATCTGATCAAATATGTGAAGAAGCAAGCCATGCAGATGCAGAAACTTAAGGCACAGTGTGATAGTAAGCATGAACAACTTTGAATCCTGTTGAAAATTCCATTTGCAAAACTCAATGGCACACAGGTGTTCTTTGGTTTTTAACTTGTATTTTCAACAAGTCCAATTAAATGCCAAATGTGCCAAAAAAAGTTGTAATCACTATTTAAAAGGAAATTCAGAAAATGATATTTCATGATTTGCAAACTAAATAAACTTCTTATCCTCATGAGATTAAACAAAATGTAACAAATTATGTCTTGATTTTTGGAGAATTTCCAAACAATTTTTCTGAAGCTCTTTGAGCTAGCGCTGAGTAGAAAGTGACTATGCTAACAATGCCTGAGTTTCAATCTTACGGATACTTCTTGACCGTGGCACATCCTTATTTGACACGATTGAGGGCACTATTCTGTTATCTCCAGAACTCACAAAGGAGGCCAAGGAGAAGGTGGAGCCTGGCGAGAAGCGCGGCGCTGCCCATGCAACGGAGGAGCTGGAGGCAAGACTCAAGATGGCCGAGGCTGAGCTGGCCGAGATGAAGGAGGAACGGGAGGGAATGTTGACGGCTTACAACACTGTACAGCAACAGCAGGAGCAGACCGCCGAGACTCACAAGGTAACCCGTGCCTGCAGCTAGCCACGCCCTGGAACCACACCCTTGGACCACACCCAGAAACTCCTTGCTGTTAAACCTGTGGTTTTAAAGCCACACTTAACCACGCCTAACAGACACTCGAAATGATCACACCTTACAATCACTCCCAGATCAGATATCCGTGTGATCATCTTTGGTAATGACTCTAAAGGAGGCTTGGTGGCTTCCTGTAGCCAAAGTAGGAGGCTGCTGATGGATCCAGTGCGGTAGAATGGCACACCACGCCTTTGCCATATCCAGAAACCACACCCTCTTGGCAAACCCATTGGCCTTCTACATGTATCTCTTTCTCTTCCATTGAACTTTCAAATAGTTTTCACACAATGAAATTTTGTCGTCCACAGAATCTTGAGGACGCTCTGAACAAAGTTACAACAGAGAAAGGGGATTTATTAAAAGAAGTTGCCCATCTGAAGGAAGATTTAAGCAAGGCCTCCTCCAAAAACAAGGTAAAACCCATTTGGCACGACATTACGTCTTTAAATTTTCATCACAAATCGTTCTTCCTGATGACAGCTGTGGCCGTTGGGAGATTCCGGCAAACATTATATACAGAAGTTTTATTCTGACCGTTATTTTCTGGAATAATTTCTAGGAGCTGTCAGAGCAGCTGGAATGCATGCAGATGAAGCAAGAGACAATGGCATCCACGTTTCAGTGTCTGCAGGAAGAGCAAAGCACTCTGGGAAATGAAAACGAGGTCAGTTTCTCACGCTTGTTATAAGGACTGTATGGTTTTTCCTGGATGAATTTGATTTAAACTGCTCACCTTTTGTCGCTGAAGCTATTGCGTTTGATTTTTCCTTTGAGGCATACATTATTGTGAATCTTATTTTAAGGAAGATGTACATGTATGTTGCACCATGTTTAAGAACCCTTCTTTTGTTGAATTCATCAGAAAACAAATACCAGTTCGAAAAATTCTGACTTTGGATAAAGTCGTTTCTAATTGATTTATTCAGGGTTGCCCTTTTTTATGTAAAATTTCTGTTTTCTTGAAGGCTTTGCAAGAACAGATCAAAGTGTTAACTGCTGCAAGGGATCAGGTGATGGATTCTCTGCAGGCTTTCAAACAGCAGCAGCGGGAGACAGCCAGTGATGCCAGTCAGCTCCAGAGTGCCCTTGCCGAGATCACATCGGAGAGAGACGAGCTGGCTGCCCAGCTGGGAGCACTGCAGAGGTCCCAGGAAGGCTCTGCTACAGAGATTCAGGAGCTCAAGTCCAAACTGGAAGCTGCCAACGAAGAGATCAGTGTCTCGGAGAAGCAGGAGGCGGACAGGACGGTAGAAGCGGCACAGGCCAGGAGGGCTCTGGAAGAGGAGATCCAGAGGTTGCAATGCCTTCAGGAGGAGATCCTGGCCTCCAAAGACAGTCTTATCTCCACCAATGAGGAAGCCAAAAGAATCCTGAGAGAGGAGGTTGATTCGGCCAATAGAGAAAGACTTGAGACTCAGAAAGACCGAGACAATCTGGCAAATGAGGTGGCTAAGCTTAAAGAGGAACTTGCACGAAATGAAATAGATGTGGGCGATGCTGCAAAGAGACAGAGTGAGGTGGACAACCAGTTATTGAAAATGGAGGAGACATTAAAGGCAGCCGTCGCCGAGAAGGAGGAATCTAACAAAGGGATAGAGGAGCTCAAATCTGAAATTGGAAAGCTGAGATCTGAGCTAAAGTCAGCAAATGAAAATCTTAGCTTATCTAATCAGGACAGGGACAGCATCGAGGCCATGCTGACCGATCTCAAGGAGGAGCTGGAGAGTCTGAGACACAAACTGCAGGAGTCTGAAGATTCTAACGGTGAGCTGAAAATCCAAGTGGATCACTTGACCAGTGAGAAGGGTAGAGTAGTCCAGGAAAGCCAGGCTTTCAAAGATCAAGCTGAAAATTATGAGGCACAGCTCAAAGATCTAAGATTGGAATTAGAGAGCTTGAGACGAGAGAAGGACGAAGCCGTGGAAGATTTGGAAGAGAAAAAGAGGAGTGTTGGGGTTGCGACTGAAAATCAAGAGAAGATAAAGGGTCAACTTAACGAAGCCCTGGCTGAGAACAAGAAACTTCTCGAGGGCAGTAAAGAACTTGATAAACGTATAGGGCATCTGGCGGAAGAGAAGAGTCAGTTAGCTGTCAAAATAACTGACAAGGAATCAGAAAATGTGTCGCTGCTGAATGATGTGGCTACTTCGAAGAAAGAGAGGGACCAACTTGCCGCAAAGGTAGAAGAAGTGGAGGGAGAAATCTTGAAGCAAATGCAGAGGAGCAAAGACGTAGAACAGAAAATGCAGGAAAAACTCACGGAGGCTGAACAAGAAGCCAAGGCATTAAACCAACGGCTTATTGTAGCAGCTGAGAACAACAAGAAAGCATTAGAGGTAGTTGAAAGAGAAAGAGACAGAGCAAGAGACCAGCTGGAGGCGGTCAAACATGACCAGACGAGCTCTGCTGAAGAACTTCAGGAACAGCTTCAGAGCGTCCGCTCTGAACGAGACACATTAGTGGATGCCAAGCTCTCTTTGGATTTGGAGGTCCTAAGGTTAAACAAGGACCTGGTCACAGCTCAGGAGAGCCTGAAGGCCTCCCTGGAGGAACTGGAATCGAGATCAGAAGCCGGAAACAAAGTGGCACATCTGAAAGGAGAGTTGGAAGCCATGCAACAGACTCATGATGAACTTCAAACTGAGCTGATGGCCATCAGGGAGGCTCACCTGGAAGCTTTGAATCAATGCACACATGCTGAAACACAACTGAAAGCCTTGAAAACTGGACAAGAGAAGGGTTCTTTAAGAGAACAGGAGGAACTTCGGGAGCAGTTCCAAAAGGATCTCAAGAGACTGGAAGCAGAGAAGTGTGAAATTCTAGAGCAGCTTGAAACTTTGAGAAAGACCACTAAATCATCTGACAGTGCTCTCAAGCTTTCACTACAAAATCTCGACACTGAAAAAAGCAAGTTGACCATGCAACTGCAGGAACAGGAGGCAAGCTTCAAACTTCTAATGGAAGAGAAGTCAGCTACCATTCAAGATCTTGAAAGGGAAAAACTTAAAGCTTATGAACAACTGGAAAGCTTGCGAAAGACAGAAGCCTCACTATACCATCTTGAGGAAGCCCTAGAAAAAGTGAAACTTGAAAAAGAAGAACTTCAGGAAGAGTTGAAGGCCAAGGAATGTGAACATAACAACAAATTAGGACAACTCGAGGAACAGTTGGAAACTGGAGAAGCTAACCAAAATACAACTGAAGAAGATCTCGCTAGGATGGCCTCGGAGCTTCAGCATAAAGATTCGCTGATTCAACAAATCAGAGAAGAGATGAAGGTTGAACTGGAAGCTAAGCAGTCAGAATTAGACAGCATCTCAGTTGAGCTGGCAGCTGCCCAACAAGTCAAGGAAGACCTGATTTCAAAGACCGAGTCCGAATCTCAAGAGAAATCCCCGGAGCAAGGAGATGCGTCCAATTCCCAGCAGGCTTCAGAATCTAGGATTCAAGACCTTGAAGCTAAAATCAAATCTTTAGAGGCAGACAAAGTGGCTTTCAAAGCCAACTTTGAGAAACTGAAGAAAGCCAGTCAGACCAAAGTCCAACGTCTGAAGGATCAGGTGGAAGCCCTTCAAGAAAAGAAGAACAGCCTGGCAGAAACAGTCGATGCTTTGGCATCATCTGATGGAAGCAGAGCCAGCCAGATCGAAGAGTTGAGCAAGTGGAACGAGTCCCTGAGTGCAGAAAAGGCCGACTTGGAATGCGAGGCGAGAACAGCGAGGGAAGACTGCGAGAGGCTGGAGGAGACAAAGCGGGGGTTGGAGTCGGCCTTGAAGGACTTGGAAGCGGAGAGGACGTCCCTCTTCACCGACCTGCAGGCAGCGCTGGCTGAGCAGAGCTCCAGCACCGAGGGCCAGCAGGGATTGACTGAGAGGCTTCAGGAGACAGAAGCGTCTAGGCAGAAGCTGGTCAGCAAGTTGCAGGAGGTCCAGGTGGAGGTTGACCAGAAGGCAGTGGAAGTCAGCCATCTGAAGATGGACTTGGAGAAGGCTTTGGCAGAGAATGAGAAACTAAAGGAGGCGGGAATAAAAGAAACCATCTCAGAGAGGACATCCAGAGCAAGAGAGGTGAGGGACAGTGGTTTATTTAGAAACCCTATTTAAAAATTGGCGATTCCTAAGGATCTGAGCACAAATTTTAAAAATTACTCAAATCCCTCTGGAAATCTGTGGTAATGGAATTTAAACTTGGCAGGAAATTTAACGTTTTATGATCTGTCTTCGTTGTTTTCAGCACCATGATAATTTATTGGAAGTTGGGCATTGTGTAATAAAATGGAACCCCGGTTAAGTTTTCACAGAGTGAAGAACAGAACAGATGTCGTTGACCTGCCCGTGGAGCAGAACTGCCAAGGGAGACTTCAAGAACCTCCTTAGTCTGTTGAAAGTACCAATCTAAGAACCCTTTCTGTTGAATCTGTTTTTCTTTTATGTTCTAAATTCTCAGGACAGTCCAAGAGAAAGAGAAACTCACCAAGGTGCCTCTCCAGCAGGTGGCTCACTGCAGCAACAGTTAGGTGAGAAAATGGACACATTACATAACGCTACAACTTCAAACATTTGACCTTAAATAACATTTGCTGGAAAACATTTTGGACTTCAACATAATTTGTAGATGTTACAGTCAGTCATGCATATGTATGTAAGCAAGAGGATGATTTCTATTGAAATAAGTGTTTTATACCGTCGTCTCCCCCGTGTTTGAGTTTTCGGAATAATTCTTCGTAAAAGAAGATGCACTCACAGCATGAGCGAAGAGCAAGTGCGGAAGTTGAGATCCCTGTTGAAAGTGAAGAAAGACAAACGTGAAGTTCTGTTTCGTCTCTGCCCGAGGAGACCATTATAGCCGGCAGGTGTCGTTTTTTTGATTTGTGCATGGCAGAAGGTGTCTTTTTTTTTTTGTTTTGCAGACGCCAAGGGGAAACAGCTCAAAGACAGTGAGGAGAAAGCGCAGAAGTTGAGATCTCTGGTGATGAAAGTGAAGAAGGATCTGGAACAGGCAAAGAAACAGGTAGTCGGAGAAATCCATCCCAACACAGCAGTGCTTTGACCGAAAGGGCAGGTTGCGTTTGAGTTTGCTTGTGTCTGTCCCCAAAATAAATGGTTCCTCTCAAGGATAGCAATCTGCTAAGAATATCCACTGTTTATAGGAAATTTCAAAAACATGCAAAAAATTTCTCTTTCACAAAAAGGAAGACTTTAAAAGTAATTGAAGCCAAATGTATGTCGACTCGCGCAAAATACTAAAAAAACCTGTTATCTAAATTAACATCTCCCCAACGCAAAAACAAAAAAATACATCTTGAAAAATACTTAAAGAGCCATAAAACATGGTTAAGAAATACCCCAGATTGAAATCCATATAAACACACAGTTTGGAAATTCTGATCTCGTCATTGTATGTGCGTTCATTGTAGGTGAGTTCTCAGACTGAGGAGCTGAGCCGTGCAACAGCGGAGAAAGAGCAGCTGTCCAAGAAGTTGGAATCCCTGAACCAGCAGCTCAGCGGTAGCAGGCAACACATCGAGAACTACCAGGTAGGACCAGTGGTGTAAACGGAGATTGCTTTTTGCAAAGGGTAGGGGGGACACTTGGGGGTGGGCCGCCGTTGTCTGGAGGGGGGGCACTCCGTGGGTTCAGTCACTGTCAAAACACTGATAAAGGCAGATTATAGGCAGAGTTTGTCCTAGGGAGGGCACGTTGGAAGGACAGGTCTTAGGAGAGGGGCGTGTCCCCCCTTAATAGTTACGCGACAGGGTAGGACGCGGAATGGCCCAAGATTGCTTCCTAAACCGTTTATAATCCAAAATTTGGTTTTGTTGCATTTTGAAGAATACAGGATTATTCAGCCCATTCACTGTTACTTCTAAGACGAGGCTTGATATCCAGGGGTCTTCCATTTTCCAACAGTTTTTACGAGTGTGCAAGACACATGCTGGAACACCATGTACACTTTTTAAACCTATGACAAACATTGACATCCAGTGCAGAACTCTTTTTTTGGGGGGGGGGTTGGTGTACCTTTATACACTTTGGAAAGTGGAACGGGTCCAGACCAAACAATCTGATCTTTTTTCTCTCTACAGAGCTTACATGTGGAATATGAGAAGTTACAAGATTCTCTGGATGCTGAGAAAGAATTGTGAGTGTGCACACGCTAAAAATGCCCAAATCATTCCGAGGTATTTCAAAATTAGGGAGCATGCAGTTATGAATATTAGGCAGAGGGTTTTCAATATGTTCTGAAAACCGGTTGAAAACGTGAAATTAATCACAATAAAACTAGTGGTTGCAACAGAAGTCTGCAATTCAAAGGTTTGGGTTGTTGATTTTGAATTTTCTTGCCACTGACTGTAAAGGAGTTCTCAAAGTTCTTCTCTACTTTTGTGTTTGTGTCAGTGCGAAGCTTATAATTTTGTGACAAATTTTGACGTGCCTGTTTGCTGACTCTTCTAGGTGTCGTGAACTGCAGAAGAAGCTGAACGAAACTTCTGAAGATTTTAGGGTAAATTATTTTCTCTTTTGGAATATATTGGAAAAGATCAGTGTTCTAGCCATGGTGGGTGGCGCCAGGCGGCACCACCCGGTACGGTAAATTTCTGCCTGGCTCTTGGGTTCAAAATAGCTGTGCCACCCAGCAAGAATTTTCCAAAAAACTAACTGAAATATTGTTGAAAATGTACCAATTGGATCATATTTCAAGCCTACAAAGTCAGAGTTTTGCATTATTTTGTAATTTTAAACAAGGAAAGACCTTAGAACAGTATTTTTCATTTTATTTGTATCAAATCAGCCACTGATTGCAAAAACATTATTGTAAACGTGCCTTCACGATGACGTGGGGGAAATCCCTTTCGGGATTCCCCTAAAAACCCAACTATGGGCTGCGAGAGCTCCGCTCACTGGGCTCGCTACGCTTGGTAATCCAAAAATTTACCAGGCACTAAAATGGTCATAGCTAGAACACTGGAATTGATATATTTTTCAAAACTGTATCTTTGAAAAGGCACATCCTGGACAAAGAAAACTAAAGTGTTGATAAACTTACTTCACATAGCCGATGTACTTTGGTATTGAAACTAGAAATATCAAATTTTTTTCTTCAGAATCTGTCGACGGAGTGTGCACAGACCAAAGTAGCCAAGGAGGAGCTGGCGAGGTCATGTGACCATGCTGTCAAGGAGATCCACATGCTGGAACGGAGCGTGTCGGAACTGAAGGGCAAGCTATCGGCCACAGAGGATGAACGAAATAAGGAAAGGCAGGAGAAGGAACAGAAGATGAAGGAACTGGCCGAGGTAGGGCTATCATTCCCTTTATTTTGCAAGTTTATTCAAATTTGATGTGGAAATTAAATCTACCAAATTGTGTGTATTCGTCTGAATTTAGTCAATCTTGATCGGAAGAAAGATAAAAACTCGGGGGTAAAATAATAGTTGACCAAGACCCGTCATTCCCTCTTTAAGAAAACCCTAAGTGCATGGTAAGTACATGTACAACGCCCTATGTGGATGATGACGTGACTGCGCACCTTTGCATGGTCGTCTACTTTACTGAAAGAATACCATAGCAGTTGTGCCGTCAACAAGCAATTTTACCTGTGAAAAAAAAAATGTATATTTTACACAATCAATTTGGTTTGTATGTCTGTCCGACCTGCATTTCAACAACTTTGCCTGTTCAGGTGATCGAAGTAATGCATTTTCCTTTATTTTGTTTCAACAGTCCCTTGAGTTGATCAAAGAGTTTGAACACAATGCTGGAAAACAAAAGGAGGACTTTGACACGACTACAAGACAGCTGGAGGCCGCTCTCAAGGTGAGTCTTCGCCTTGTTCACTCACCCAGGAAAGTCACAGTTCCAGTGTGTCTAACCAGGGCGTAACCTGGGTCCAAGTGTAGATCGGGAACTTTGAGAGGGGTCATTTTCTCGGACGGTACTTTTGTGGGTTTCAAATGATAGTTTGAAATGGTACAAGGCTTTTTTTCTGTCCACCCAATTACGAACAAGGATCGATGTTGTTTGCTGCACAAGATAGGCACAGGCCTACAGCAAGAGCGTGTTTATGGACTACATAGAAACTTTTGTCCCAACTTCCTGTCCTTGTTACCCCCTCCACAACAGGAAGCCAGCCAGAGCAACCTGATGGACCTGGAGATTGCCGACTATGAGAAGACTGTCGCCAACCTCAACCAGACCATCCAGGACAAAGATGACTGCATCGCCGACTACCAAGCGGAAATTGAGAGACTCCAGAAACGTATTGAAGCCATGCAGAAGGAGATAGGTCTGTGGCCTGTTCACGGCGACATATTTTGAACTGAATGTGTGCAAATGCAAGACCAGTTTTTAACTGTACGGGCATAAATGAAAAACCAATTTCCAATGGTTTGTTGCAACTAGTTTCAACTGAATGTGCATAAATGTGCGACAGGTTTTCAACTGAATGTGCACAAATGTGGAATCAGTTTTCGACGGAATGTGCACAGAATGTGTGAAAGAATTTTTAACAGAATGTACATATTGCCTTGAGTCTTGGACGCTCGTAGGCAGTAGCACGTGCATCCGTGCAGCAAAACTTATTTTGTTGTGCTTGCTGGTCACATAGTCACGCACGGAGTCAGTACAAAACAGGAGTGCAAGGGAATGATTCACATTGAAGCCTTTGGCCATATTCTCCTAGATGCGTCCGATAACCAGCGCGCTCAGGCAGACGAGCGGGGGAATAAACTCAAGGCCATGCTGATGAAGACCAAGAAAGACCTAGCGGACTCCAAGAAGGCTGTAAGTCGCCACCTTCTCTCCTATCCCCCTACCTTAGCAGAGTAACCCCTCAAGGTATTTCTGACTCAAAGTAAGATCTGAAAAGGAAGGTTTGGTAATGAAGGGGTCTCCCTGTATTAAACAGGCCTTTCCCTCAACTAGATGTGCCATGAAAGAATTCCTTGGTTTGGTTGATTCTGTTAATAGGTTTTTTATATTTGACCAGTTGTAGGTTTCTAGGCCGGGATTTAAATTCTGTCTTATTTTTCCGACATATAGCAGAAACAACAAATATATTCCAGATATAATCACATGATAGATCAAACGTAAGAACCTGACTCATTTTGAAAATTTGTTGCAGTTGCTGTACGGAGTCTCAACCTTTAACCTCTAAACCTCACCTGTCTTCTGATTATACAGGAAGGTGACCAGCGGTCTACTGAGGCAGCTCTTCACGGTCAGTTGGAGCGACTGACCCAGCAGGCCGAGGCCCTCAAAGTGGACCTGTCAGTCATGGCAAGCGAGAAGCAAAAACTCCAGGACCAGGTGCGTCTCCAGAGAGAGCCAGAATTAATGCTGCTTTTCCATGTCATCAATTTCTTGAAGTGGCCAGTTGAAGTCGGGATCTCAAAACGTTTAGTTAGTACTTCATTAGTTAAAGACATGAGTTGCCAGACTTTATCCTTCAGTTTGTGTGCTAGATAAGGTTAGAGTGTTTATGGACATTAAAAACACAGTCTGATCGTCATCTATGTTAGGTTTGAAGTGTTCAGTTTAGTGTCTCGGCTTGAATTCACCACGAACACTCATTTTTCTGGCCAAAATATCAAAGACCCGATTCTTTAAATTCTGGTTGAATCCTCTGATGCAACACAATAGATGCATGTTCCAATTTTTTTAGATCTTTGCATGAACAGCATGCTTAAAACAGAGAGGTGTCAATATTTTGTCCAATTTTGTTGGTCTCAGCTACGTGCGGCGAGCGACGCCAACCTCCGGACTGTCCGAGGGTTGGAGCAGAAGAGCAGAACCCTACAGGAAGATCTTGAACTGGCAAGAAGCGAACTGGTCAGCACACAGGAGGAGTTTGAGAGTTACAAGGTAAGGAATCTTGCTCTAGAAAACAAGTGTCAATGTCGCGATCACAGTTTATCAGTCGAACAAACCACAAAGACGAGGAGTGTTCCGTTTTTCTGACAATTAGGAGGAAAATGCACTTATTACACTTTGATAATTCCTATTTGAAAGTGGCTCCAAGTTTGTTTCTTTGTCTAGTGGGTAAAAGTTTACCTTTGACCTACAGGTCAGAGTTCACAGCGTTCTGAAGCAGCAGAAGACCCGAGACAGCTCACACGTCGACATGGAAACGGAGATGCAGGAGAAGGACCACCTGGAGAAGTTGAACAGGCAACTCAAGACCAAGATACAGGAAACCAGGTTTGTAGGTTTGAGTTCTCCAAGGAAGATACCCTTCCGTGAAAATTTCAGAGTGGGATGTAACTTACAAGTTGGACTTGTTAACTTACAGGCAAGATCCATGGGGGAAAGTTACTAAGGTCTTGGCCATGGCTGACACCAAAACAAGTGTCCATTGGACGCAGCCATTAACTAGCGGCTTTTATAGGCACATGTATTGTCACCAGCCATGGCCAAGACCTTTTGATGGGGTGTTTATTTCATGGATCTTTTGGTTGTGCTTGCTAGGGATGAGCTGAGAGCTGTGACGACAGAGCTGGAACTCCTGCAAGACGAGCACGACCGGCTGCTACAGCGACACAGTGACATGGTGTTGGACAGCCAGAACAAGGAGTCGGCTTGGAGGGAAAAGTAAGACGCAGTAGATCACTGATCTCAGGCTCATGTATAAAATACTGGAGGGGTTCAAACCTCCGTTGTGTTTCTGACCTCCTCTCCAGGCTGTGAGACCCGAGAACCACTAGCCTGGTCTTGATCTAGGCAAAGTTGGCGACAAAACTGGTAGATTCCCCCCGCCCCATCATTCCAATTAAGGACACCTGCGTTTGCCTTTCAACCAGTAGCAATAACCCACATTACTTGATAGTCGGAAGTTAAGGTCAGATTTGCATTAATTATATGATGGCAATGGAGGGGTTGTTTGGCATTGGCTGTGCACGTGATTCATTGAGGGCGCTGTGCAGCTCACTGGAATGCCAAGTGAAGGCACTTCCTTAATACATGTATTAATACTACTAGCACGCAGGGGACTAGACATGCTTAATAAAACTCTCCTAGGCCAACATATATATTTTCAACAGAGTTGTCCTCTCAGTATAAATCAGTCGAGTGACCACTTGGACAAAGAGATTGGTTCCCCTGTTTTCACATTTCAGGATGGAGAAGCTCCGCATTGAGAGTCAGTCTAGTAACATCGAGCACCGGGAGGCAATCCGGGAGCTCACAGCCCAGAACGAGGTGCTCACCAACACTTTCAAGGTGAATGGGGGACATGTTTTCCAGCCGTAGTGAAGAAATGGGTCAACCGCCATCACTGTAGTCCGATGTTGTGACACACAAGCCGTCACAGACACCTTACCATTTCTGCCCCGAGTGGAGGTGCAAACTCGACCGCAAACGAGATTGTAAAAACTGCAGTCACTCTGATGCTGCAGGTTCCTGGGGGTTGTTAGTAATGCCGTTTGACCGAGTTGTTGATTTCTTGCCCGTGCAGACGCAGATGCGACAGCTGCAGGACGACCACCACCACAGCCTGCACTCGCTGCAGCACCAACTGGAGATGACGGAGAACCAGCTGTTTCGCCTGCAGAAGGAGCAGCAGCAGGCATACCAGCAGCAGCTGCAGCAGCCACAGCAACCGCTGCTGCAGCAGCGCGGGCAGGCGCCGGCCGCCAGGATAGCCGCCGACAGCAAGGAGAACTTGCCAGATCTGGGGCCCGCTAGACCCACGCTGGAGGAGAGAGAACAAGGCGAGGTGAGGTTGGGGGGGGGTCGGGGGTCAAGAGACAGAGGATAGAGGTCAAGGGGCTGAGATGTGTGTTGGGGGGGGGGAAATTGGTGAGGATCAGGGGTTAAGGGTCAGGGGTCAGGTTGGAGGTCAGCGGTTGGTGTTAGAGGATGCTGGTTTATATAGCACAGTTTTGGGATTATGAAGAAGGGAAAGCAATGTAGATTACATGAACATTTTTCTTTCTTTTTTTTTACATTTTTCTTTCTTTTTTTTTTTCACTGTGACAACGTCGTCTTCCGTTCTTGATCGGAGAATTTTAAATTTAATGTAGTTTGAAAATGTTGAGATTGCTGGTGCTCTGAATGCCCTTGGAGTCAATCTTGTCAAACTCTAATCCAGTTTTGTTTCCTGCTCCCCTCCCCCCCGACATTTCAGGGTATGGAATACACAGACGGTGAGCCTAGCGCCACCAAGCAGCGTCTGTCATCTACGACTAGCAACCCTCCCATGGTGCCCTTGGCCCAACTCCTCAGCGAGTCGTCGCTGGTGGAGTCGCCCCCCAGCGTTGTCAGCCTCGTTGGCTCAACGGCCGAGGAAGATCAGCTGAGGGCAGAGCTGACCACTGCCCGCAAGAAGTTGGACCACTTCAGCGAGGTGGGTGGGAGGGGGGAACCGCTGTTGCCTCGGGGGATTCGAGAGGCGTATGTACTCTTTGCCAGAACTCTCGAGGGGAAGAACTCTCTCAGGGAAGAACAAATAAAATAGGCAAGGACTGACTTGAGGTTTTACCTCCAGGTACCCATCAAAAACCCCATTAACTTTGTTAACGTTGAGGTAATTCTCAACTTACCTCTGGTTTATGTTTGCACACCTCTTGTATCTACTGATGAACCCCTTGAGGGTGATTTTCCACATGTTGTCAGCCATGTTGTTGCATGCGTGTTGTGTAGACTCTACTCAAGTAACTTTCATCAGAATGTGCACAAACCTCTTGGTCTTTTTTGTGGGCACCAGGACAACTCTTGCTAGCAAATGAAGTCCCCTACTCCCAGAGCCGATTTGTAAATTTTGAGTTCAGTAAATTGAATTTCATTTTTTAAATAAGCAACAACTGCCGTTTTACTTTTGCAGATCATGAGCGACAGCGAAGCGACCATCATGCGACTGACAGAGCAGGCCAAGGTCCTCAAGGAGGAGATCCGAAGGTTGGAGAGAAACCAGGAGAGAGAGAACGCCATCGCCAACATGGAATACCTCAAAAATGTCGTCCTGAAGGTAGGCCAGGCGTTCCCTAACGTCACAATTCTCTCTGCAGTTCCTGAGGTCAGTTAGGCCTCGTATTGGGTTCGGCAAACACGGTCATTGTGTAGGTAACATTCTACGTACTGTGGATTCCAGTCTCACCCACAGGGTTGACGTAAGAAGTGCCTTAGCATATTCTCACGCTTAAGTGCTTTTCGATTGTTCCTGATTTTTTCTCCTGACCGGCATGCTCTTCAGTTGCTCGGGTCTTATTTTACAGTTTTGTCACATTATTTAAGCCCCAGGATGGTGACTTTTTCTCACACCCTTTTCCTTACTATTGGTACGTTGTATAATAAGGCTGTCCCAGGGGTGGGGATTTTGTCTCTTCAGAATTGGTAATCCTCACACCTTAGGTGTGACAGGCTGTGGCTGGGGGTTGGGAAGGGGGAAAACTAATAGGTTTATCTTCAAACAAGGGTACCGGACGAATTGCTTGTGAACTGCCCGCCAGGCATTATTGAACAGACAGCATCGCTTGGATGAGTAACTGCTGAGCACATTGAAGCAAGTGTGACGCATGGTAGACACTCTCATCACATTGAGGGACACAGGCTTTGGATGACAAGTCGAGACGTAGGCCACGCACAGTGAATTACTGGACGCTCAAGCCCCCAGCAAACACACATCCGACAAGATGGAGATCATTTTATGTTAGCCAGTTGCAAGATGTGTATTAGATATACGCCATACTAGTGCTCAACTTAGTCTTAACGGAGTGACCAATTCGCCCCCCCTCCTTTCCAGTTCTTGATGCCAGCTCAGCCAGGGGAGAAACAACACTTGATCCCTGTCTTGACCACTATGCTCAAGCTGAGTGACAAGGAACGGCAGGACATCACGGCTGCCCTTGAAGGTCAGTACAGCTCATCAGACTTCTTGGCTTTCCTGCAATTCGCAGGAAAGCTATTGTTTTTGTCACAATTTTTTTTTTCCATTTTTCGGGTTCTTGTTCTTATTTTTCTCCCCAATCCCCTGTAAAATTTGTACAGGATCTTTTGGTTCATTTTGGGTAGCATTGAATCTTCAATCGTATTCAAATTTAAACCTGAAACACCATGTGAATCGCTTAAGGTTTTGTACCTTTTTACAGTTTCTGAAAAATTCCCCAAACATTTCTCCCTGATGTCAGTATTAATTGAACAAAATGAATTCTGCTCATTCGATTGTTTAGAGCCAATTTTAATGGATTGTTGTATTCCAATTTCGTTTCTATGCTAGGGGAAGAAATTGCAGTGGCTGGAAAAGAGTCTAACAAGTGGGGTTCCTACTTGCATCGCTGGTCTGGAGGCATTGTATAAACTGTTGCCACACTACAGAGCGGCTGGAGGAGAGGCCACTCAAAGTCCCAAACTCAAGCTTTTACTCTTTTTATTCTTGCCTTCAACTCAAGTGTGCAACAAACAAAGGCTAGTCTTGGTTCCAGTTGCAAGCACCATCAAAATTGAGGCAAGTGTGATCAAGACCCCTGGTTAACAGGTGGTTGATTAGCACTTACTTGTATCACAGAGCAAGCGTCTCCCATCCAACTCGAATCGGTGGTTATTGCAGCAATTCATGGTCTGGGCTCCATGTTCTGCATTGTGATGCATGCGGCTCCTGACAGCCAGCAGTGGGTACCAGCAGTATGTCATTTCAGTTCAGAATATCATATGCAGCAAGGTATGAGACAGAGAGAACCCCCCCTGCTTTGTGTTGGTCACTGTCTCGCAGGAATCTGGGGAATTCCTTTCAGACATCTTGGGGGGATGTGTTAAGTAACAATAGTCTGGAATGCGTATAGGGATTGGACATGTTGGGGGGGTACCCCTCGGTCTCATTTCTTGCTGGGTATAACTCGAATCGGTGGTTATTACAGCAATTCATGGTCTGGGCTCCATGTTCTGCATTGTGATGCATGCAGCTCCTGACAGCCAGCAGTGGGTACCAGCAGTATGTCATTTCAGTTCAAAATATGTGTTGAAAAAAAAATCAGTTAAAGGTACCCACTAAAAGCCAAACTAAATGATGCGAGTGTAAAATCAGAAAATGTTGTGTAAGTTGTATGATTTTTTTCCTCCACTTCTTTCGTTGAGCAGTCACGTTTTCATCAGATGGGTGAAGAACAGAGTGAGGAAAAGTAAAGGACATGGGAAGATTGTTCTATAGGCCACCGTCACAATGCTGCCATTTTTGTCTTGCCCCCTGTATACCAAATTATACAGGTAATACAACTTGACATTTTGACAAAGGAAAACAGACTACTTTTCCCTTCCAGCCTCAGTTTGGTTACATTGCTTTCTGTGGTAGAAACACAAGATGGCTGCCCCACGATAAAAGCTCTAGAGCCACTTGCGAGGTGACAGAGAGTTTTTTCCCCTGAGAATTTAATGTTTTTTTTTCTAACCCGTAATCATGTCAACTCTCCATCAAAAGTGTATTTTTTGCCAATTTTGCTGGAAAAGCATTTTTTGCCTGAATTTAGAGTTTTGATTATGTAGAAAAATTGAGATTGTCTTGTGAGGAGGTTCTGTCAAACATAAATTGATTTTATTTGATGTAAATGAAGGAGAACATTGATTCTAAAAAAGAATGACATCGGAAGACACACTTAGTGTACACCTGTATTTATTTTTGTAACAGTTCCTGCAAACTAATTTCAGAACACATGGGATCAAGGAAATTCATGGTCGGTGGTAACCCTCTAGCGATAAGTCTGTAATCAAGCATTGTACTAAACTTGAAGTAAAATAGTTAAATGTAATATTTTTTTATTTTTATGGTTTGAGCTGTTTCTAACCTTAGTTACTTTTATTAATTTTTTTGTGCGACAGTCGCAAAATGGGCATTGTACATCTTCTGAACGTTAAAAATAGATTCAAAATAACTTTAAAAAAAAAAGAAAACTTGTATACGGTAAACGAATACCTATCCAGGTTGTTTTCCAACTGTGTATGCGGTAAGGAACGTATATTTCAAGTTGTGCGCACTTTGTGTCATACAAGTGCCTTAACCATTTTTCTTGATACATCAAGTGTTCTGAATAAAATTTTAAAAGCAAATCTTGTGTGGGTTCTTGAAATACCTTTCCTGGGAGTAATGCACCATGGGGAATCGGAAAATCTTTCGAAAATATCTAGCCCGAAACCTGACAATTTCCGGCCAGAAATCGCATGCTGTGATATTTATTTCCAAGTATAAAACGATGGTTGATGTGGGAGATGAACTTCTAAGTGCTGGTGGTAACAGAAGACAAAGTGAAGAACTACCATTCCCAAGACGTCTTTAGCCAAGCTTTTAGATAAATATATGAGAAAACGTCTGTTGTTTGGGGACCCAAAGTGGCATAGCGGTAGAGATCCCGCCCTCGGAGGAGAAGGTCCCAGGTTCGAGTCCCGCTGGTGGCAGAGAAACCGGCAGTGGGTCCGAGTTCCGTGGAGCTCGTCTACCCAACAGGATAAAATAAAATAAAATGGAATTTTACTCTTTTTTACACCGATAACGGTTAAGTAAAAAGAAATAAAAGTCCCCGTTGTGACTACTGGGGGATTCGAACCCACAATCTGTCGGTTGAGCGTCGAGGTGCCTTCCAACTAGGCTATTACGCTCTTCTTACTAGAGAGTGCTCGGAAGTAATACATAAAGTATTATCTTTAAACTGATGCAAACGACAACAGCTTAAAGTCTAGCTATCAGCGTTTAAGTCAGCGCGCATGCTCTGTTGTACCAAAGGTCTGAAGCGCATGCGTGCTTGATCTTACGGGCAACGGGTTCTTTACTTTACGGGTTCTTTACTTTTCCATCTGAGAATTAAAGTTAAGTTTTAAACAAGTAACTGGCTTTTGGGAGTTAAAGTATTGTTTAACTATCAATATTTATGTCATGTTCTGAAGGAAAACTTTCTGTTCGCTTTCTCATGAGCTATTAGGAAACAGTTCAATGTCTGTGATAACTTTGTAAACATTTTGCCTAAGAATGGACAGGTCAGCGCGCTTACGCTTTTCTTGTATGAAAATTGTTAAAAGAAAAAAAAACGTGATGCTGGGGAGGTCATTGGTAAATGTTCATTGAAAATTGCAAGGGGAGGTACTCTGGACAAAATCCGGAGAGCTTTGCCAATTTCAAATGCATTTATGGAAAGTGGCACTTGGCAAGCTACGGCAATATTTTCTCGAACAGAAACCAACAGACAAACAAAAACTGCGCCAGGTATACACCTTGCAATGCAGTTAGCTTGAATACAGCCACTCTGAACAACGAATTTACCAGAAAGTTGTCGCGGCTGAACTCTCTCGTCACCGTGAAAACATTTCCGGATTGCGGATTCGCAAGCACGCCTTTCAAAGAAAAATATACAGATCAAACCAAGTTGGTTTGTTGGTGTGATGAACGCTGCGCTGTAGAACATGGACAGTTCTTCACTTTGAATAGCATTTTAGGAAAAATCTTTTTGTCACTGCATTGCATTTAAATGTTTTGGCGCATCACACACAAATACACCGAGGCCGTTTTCCAGTACTCAACTTCGTCTCCGTCTCAGGCTTCGTCTTTGAAACCAATCCCGGCGATTGTGGGCCTGAAGCGTTTAGATTAAATTGAAGTTCTGTAATGTTTGGCTCGTTTGCATCTTACTTGATGTTTTGTGACACTATCAGACTTATTATTGCGCTTACAACTTCAAAGTCAGGTAGTAAAAAGAAAAACAGTTCAGGCCTGAGACGGAGCCGAAGTCGAGTATTGGAAAACGGCCCAATAACGATCCTGTCAATATGACCCCGCACAGAAGCACCGGCAGCATAAAATGAGATAACATTGAAGACTCTCCTGGTGGTAGTGAAGGCAAACAGAGAAACTGTTCCTATGGTGGTTTTGTAATGTTTTCGAAACCACAAAAAAAATCCACTGAAGTTCTGTCCTTTTCATATAGTTACTTTACGACCGTAAACTTGTCTAAACAAGAAGTTGTGTTATTTTACCAGAAGTTTCTACGCAAATCCACGAAACCGTTTTTTTTTCTCAAGGAAGTACTTCAACTAGAATTTTGTCCAGGAAATTTTAACGCATGCCTGACTTTACATACAACACGTGAAGTACAGTCATTCTTACCAACATTAATTTACTTTCCACCCATGGTAACCAAAGATAGAAAAAACTTTTCAAGGCTGAGCGATCACACCAGGGAAAATACCCCTGGAAGGCCCAGCGACGCCCTCGAAGGGACGGTCTCAATATCAACCGGTGCGCCATTGTGGAAATTCCCCCAATAGTTTTACTCACGATTTCGGTTGACAACTCACAGTGAATGGACGCTTTGGTGCATGATCCCACAAAACGCTCCACGCACAAAGAGCAGGAACTGAAAAAGAAAGTAACATTTCCCACAAAGTGTGCTAGGAAAGCGTACGGGAAGTGTTCCTTTCTTTCTCAGGTATCTAACAAATGCGATTATTAGCAAATATCCCCGAACAAAACCATCTGCATGCCGGAAAACCGACAGTGTACGGTAGCAAGGGGGCGCAGCGTATTAAAAGCAGAGTACAACGGTCCGGAGAATTCAAAATCAAACACTGCCTCATTCATGAAGCGAAATAAGGGCTAAATAAAAATGCAAAATCGAGAACGTGAAAATAAACCAACGTCGCCAAATCTGAATGGTAAAAACAGGTACATGTGTAACGGTGTTGAACAGTGTTAAAATAATCCCAAACATCGACAATTTTCTTACAAAACAGCGTCCACAGAGTGTCATATTTGTAATTCACCTAAACAGGATGAACGTTTCATTTTGCAGCAGGCAGACAAATTCTGGCTCACGTAAACTATGTTTGATTCCGTAACAAGTTGAGGCCTGAATTAGTGTCTTTCCCTTTGAAATATTTGAACGCATTTTAAAGTGCAACAAGTTCTCAGATCATTGCTTTACGGGGAAGAAAGGAGGAAACTTAGTAGATCAAACAGCATGGCAGACTAAAGGACAGTGATTAAATCTAGACTTATTTTCAGGTTGGTGTATAACTAAGGGCCACAGCTAGACAGACGCGGGACTGTATTTGGAGTCCAAATTTCACCTAAAGCAGCTCATCGAAAGTTGCCTATATCTGCCGGTAAAACAGTTTGTCACGCAAACGTACAGCCTATAGACGACACCATGAAGTCCTCAGCTCAACAGCTTTTTGCCTTTATGAGTCATGTTTGCCGTCCAAACAATTTTTTTACCACAGTTATTATAATTTGTGAATATTGGGATTCTCTTCCGTATTGATTGATTGATTGATTGATTGATTGATTGATTGATTGATTGATTGATTGAGAGAGAGAGAGAGAGAGAGAGAGAGAGAGAGAGAGAGAGAGAGAGAGAGAGAGAGAGAGAGAGAGAGAGAGAGAGAGAGAGAGAGAGAGAGAGAGAGAGAGAAGAGAGAGAGAGAGAGAGAGAGAGAGAGAGAGAGAGAGAGAGAGAGAGAGAGAGAGAGAGAGAGAGAGAGCGCGCGCGCGCGCGCGCAGACTGAACATTCTATCACGGTGGTCTAAAAGTGGCCGCCTGCTTTCCCTCCGTCCGCTACCTAAATTCCACTACCCATAAAACTCTGGACAGTTCCAACTGCTCCGCCAGTTTGCTCCAACTGGAAAAAAAGAGTTGTCCATGGCTCCTCTTTTAGAGTGATTTTCACCCTTTTGGAGTGTTTTCCACTCTTTTTGAGAAGAGCTATGTAGGACTCACTCTTTTTGCGAGTGAGGTTTTCACTCTTTTGCCTCTAGAGAGGAGCAGATCATGAAACCGTGCCAAGGAGGAATTCCCAGTGGACGTGGCGATTAATCCACACGCCTCATACAAATCCGAGCCAGTTGCAATGGCGACTGGTCAAAGCCCGGTACAACATCCGAAAACAAGCAGAATGACTGTGACAAAAATGCCTGTTTCGTGTGTACGGGAGTCGTATCGGACTTGATGGGTTCTTCATCATCGTATCGAGAGAAAAGTAACTTAAGACTTAGATGTTAAATGTTCCAGAGATTAAGGATGTGGCCTAATTTCACACGTCACACCACCACGGTGTTTCCGGCGGGTTTCCTGGATGGCACCTATTAAATAATAGCTCCCCTCATCCGTTCCCAGGCCAACAAAGCCGGGTGTGACGACCTTTCAGTGTATATCATGTCGTGTGATGGGTTAAGGGGGACGGGGAGAGCGCAAGCGTCAGCTCATGTCATCGCTCACAACATAGCAGCCCAAGTCGATCCAGTAGACCCCAAATGCCTGTCACGAGCAGGCTGAAATATGACACGCATCCTTTGGTTAAGTGGCCAATCGGCAAAAGGGCTTTTTTTTTTTCATTCGAGTGCAAAGCGCGCGACCGTGAACGTATTTAGCGCGTAAGTCAGAAAACACCATTATCTCCATTATAAAGACACGCAGATCAATGTCAAACACAGGCACCGCGTTGGACAGGCCGACTTCGCGAGAGCTTATTGCTATGCCGTTCCCCAATGACCTGCAATGCGCATGATTTAGGGCATGCGCTGTGGAATCTTTCCAAATAATGATGTACGCTATTAGGATGCAATGCCCCTATGCAATGAGAACCCTCCGCCAGGCCGAGGCGCTTAAGTACCCCGACAGATTCTTTCGAAAAGAGGGGTCTGTGTGCATGGGTCAAGAAACATGGGATTGTGTAAGTATGGCCCAGGATCGTCTTTGTACTGTAGATTCAGTGGAACCCATCTCAGGGCAAAGCAGACAAAAATGTGATTGAAAATTTGCCAGAGGAGCCTAAAAAGGTGAGGGATGTCATTTGAAAAATGGCTGCTGAGATTGAGAAGACTTGAGAACATTCACTTTTTTGGGGGGGGGGGTGAGTTCGTTTTGGGCGGATAATTAAAAAGTCATTGGTTAACCTGCTAAAAATTGAAAATCAAATGAAATCTGAAGGACCAAACAACACATTTTTTTTTAGTTTGAGAGGCCTCAGGGACTTCAGTTGCCTGCCACGAGGCTCCAAACTTGGTTGATTTTACACTATTTTGAGTGGAGCTTGAATTGGTTCAGTGCACCCTTAAGCACGTGACACAAAATATTCAAAGATACTGCTTACGCAAGTGCGCCTACTTTGTAGGCAGAATGAGAAACGCTTTCATTGACGATGTTTATGTACACAGCATTTCCCTAAACCCCCTAAACATTTTGCAAGGTTTTAATAAGATTTTGAATACAAGACAAGTCTAAAGCGGTACGGTAGCTCAATGGAATAGGAATTTGTCCATTGTGGCACTTGTAATTTTTTCTTTTTGTGACGCTAAATCAAACCCTATTTAAAAAAAAACTATTTTCACTTTTTTTCCGGAGCCCTTGATATTTTTCTGTCGACAAAATGCGTGTGCCCAGGTGTTGGTCATAGGCTATTACAAAAAATGTCCGCTGGTCTCAAAACGGATGTCCTCTTTTGGGGTGCACCACAAATAACAGAAAGGTGTCGCACACATCGCACACCACCACTCAGCCAAGCTTCGTGACCAACTACACTTTCACAATTTCCTTCCACTAGCGTGCTTGCCCTTTGTTTAGTTCTCGACACTTCCAGAGACCCCCCGCCACCCATTTTGAAAGGTCATCGTAAAACAAACAGCGGATGATCAATTCCGGGACTTGCTACTCTAGCAATGCTAGGTGTAAGTCCGAGAAGATGTCGTGCCAGTTGGTACGCCGCTCTTCAAGAATTTTTCCCCGTGTCAATTTTGCCGAAAGTATCCACACGACTTTAAATAGTTGCACCTGTCTAATTCATCATCGATCGCAGGGTAAATCGAGAATTGAACAAAATTTCCTTTGCTGAGCTGTGTTTACGACACATTTTATTGCATTATATTGAACATGTTTTGTAAATTTTATCAACCATTCATTGACACTGAAACGTAATGTGAAATGTTCCAGGTGTTTGAAAAACGGGTTTGGGCTTGTAAGGGAAACAAATCAATAAGGAAATTACTCTTTAAGTTTCGAGGTTAAAAGCACAAGCCGTAAACTTGAAGAAGCGACTGTGAACTATACTCCCTGTGACTTTATACACTTAAGGAAGATTAAAAAGTTGAATCTTGAAATCTTCGCTTGCTTTTATTTAAGGAAGAAAGTCATCCTTTTGATACATGTATAGTCATCTGTGGCCAGACATGCAGTCATCCGCCCCCCTCCCGGAGATGAAAAAAATCTCATTTCATGTCAAGTTTGCCTCAAAAATATTCCGAGTCCAACGGCACACACGTTTAAATGGTCTTGGAAATCCATCCAAACTCTTTCCGTGTATCTTCATCATTCCAATAATTGATTATTCCCTGAATCCCATCCCCTGAGCACTAACCAAACCCCGTCCCTCATCGAGAACCGAAACCCGGCTCTTGGGTTTATAATGTTGAGAGCGTTCACTTCCTCTTTCGTTCAGAACAAAAATCTACCAGACCCGTGCCACCGCATCCGCGTTTAACTCAGCCGTCGAGAGTATTTACACAAAAGATGCAAGCAAACATTTAAGTTTTCAAAATCGCTACAAAACTGCGCAATGAGCCACTTTTCCATGTTGATTATTTTCCCAAACATCAATTAAAGAAAAAGCAGGCTCGTTAACGGTAATTGCATGAGTCTTAATGACCTGTTTTTTTCCAGTGGGTGTGTTCTGAAGTTCGTTTTGAAGTTCAGAATTTTTTTTTAGATACGTATTCAACAGAACACAAACTTGTATTTTCCCGACCTTTTTTTATGGAGGTCGGCCTATTGTCACTGCTGTCTATAGCATTTACTAATCTACAACATTAGACGCAGAATACATGTACATTGTACATGTACTTCCGTTGCGTGCAGTGCATCGGCAATGGACCTGGAAGACGAAATGGAAGGAAGACTACTTCATGGAAAAGAAGACTGAGTCACTTCCGTAATTGATCGTACAACTGCAGGTTCAATAGGAAGCGCTTACTACATTGTTCTCACACGCTTCCACGAACACCTTCGGTTTCAACTATCACTGGAATCCTGGGCAACATCCGTTCACATAGTTACCTTTGACCTTGGGGAAGCTAAGAGAAACATAGATGACTGCTCAATGCAATACTTGCCCGCTTTCTGCAAACTCTCGTATTTTCATTACTAAGTCTTAGGCCCTAGGCTGAGATGTTTTCTTTTTGCGATGATCCACCATGCATGGAAATCTGTAGGAGTGTAGGCCAAGGCTTTTGGTTAAATTCTGATTTCGATCGATACATGTAGTTTAATTCAGCCATGGTTTTCAACAAAGCCGGGCCGGAAATGGAAGAACATCCTTTAAATAAGAGCAAAAACATTATTTGGCGGAGGTTTTCAATAGCCCGTTTTCAACAAACATGATGACATCACTCAGGATTTGGGGAAATCCCGTTTGGCTTTATTTGCGCTCTCATTACGTCATGGCTGCGGCATGCCAGATTAGACCGCCGAGCTGATACAATGCCATGCGTGACGGGGTGACCGAGCTCGCGGTAATGTAAAGAACTGGCTTTCCGCTTTGACGGTGTTTCCGGGTTCCCCATGGTCAATCCTCTCTATAAAGGCAATCTATTCGTTGCCTCAACTCAGAGTTTACACAAAACCAACCATAAAAAGACCCACAGAACACTAATCTGGTTGTTATATGCTCTAGAGCTGAGCAGAACAATCGTTTCGGTGTAACAAAAATAAGCTCCGAGCTTTTATTCACTAGAGGCTCAATTGCACTCGAGAGGAAACTGCAGTTTCACAAATCAGTTGAAAAAAAAATGACTGAGATCGTGTCACAAGCCGAATTAATGTGGGCAACTCCCCGCGAACCGACTAGTATGACAGAATGGGACCAGCCGCCTGTCAAACGACCCTTGTCCCCCGACGGGACTAGACGCTGCAGCTACAAGAGCCAGAAGTCCGTGTCGGATGTTCTCGGTCCGGAGATGGCCCACGTACAGCTGGCAAACGACAGGGAAGCCCGGGAAAGCCCTGCCGAGACCGATGCGCTTCCTCTTCGAGGGGAGGCGAGGCGTCTGAACCCTGACCTCCTGGCTGAGGCCGCTGCATTGATGGACGAAGGCGTTGAAGAGACTGTCTCTGGTGGGACCCGCGTCAAAGACCTCATCCAGAGATTCGAGCCGGCGGGCCAAGAAGAGATACCAAAGAAAGGGTGCTGTAATGGTCACGCTGAAGTGGAGGAGAGGATATCCTCCAGCAACGCAGAGGGAGAAGAATCCTTCCTGCCGGGTGATATCATCTCCAAGACCCTGCATAAAGTCAAGGAGGTGGCCAAGACCATCGGCAACACGGTGGTAGAAGGGGTGAAATACGGAGTCCGAGAAGTGACACATGACATCAAAGAGGTGGCTCATCGATTCCGTCTACCACTGGTAAGTATTTTCATACTCTTTAAATAAATTCTGAAAAAGAGAACGAAGTTTGCTGTGGATGAGCTTGTGGGGTGGGCGGGGTTCATGAGAAGACAACCAACAGTCTCCAATGTCAATTCAACGCGATGTACTGAACCACGCATCTTTGGCACATGTACATGTACATGTACAGGTTCGCGTACAACGCAGTGTTAATGCAACACCACAGTTGGTTTTCTGCAGGCTAATATGGTTTGAGGTGAAATGACCCTGCGACCATGCAGCAGAGGCTAAACGGAAAAGCAGCTGGTCAGTAAGCAGGATGTGGTATATCCGACCGCAGCTCGATGGCCTGACCACAGGCCACGTAGATTTGAGGGTCTGGTATGGTCTGATTTCGGACTAGGGTCAGAGGAAGTTGCAAGGCCGGATCGGTTGGAATCAGATTGGACTTGGATTCATTGGTATATGGTACGCTCGTGTGCAAAAAGGGGCTCACCAACGAGCCATCAGTGCAGCGAGGCGGCATGAGATTTGAAGAAGTTGCTGGGGCGCAATAAGTGGAAATGGAGTTGTAGGCGAAACTAACCGAGGCCTTGTAAGGAAAGGTGTCGATATATTACGTAAAGCACGGGTAGACATACACAAGAAAAAAACACATAAAAGAAAATCTCTCGCCCAAGGCCGAGTAAGCATGGAGGAAGTTGCCAATGCATGCTACGTGGCGATCTTATAACAGGTGCCAGACAGTCTGGACAGACACCGACACGTGGTGTAATTAAATGAAAGCTATTTTGCGCGACGTTCAAGCGAGCTCTTTCTTTTTGTCAACGTACCTACGGCAAGAAAGAAACTGAATCGATTTTGGTTGAGAGTTCCTCCGATATGCGTCAGCATTAAGCACAATGTGACACAAAACGAAAGTAAATGCTGTAAGGGGAATCCTTCGAGAACCAACGAAGAAACAGATATCCTCGTGGGAAATGCAAAGAGCGACGAATTCCATACACACAATGCAGGCATTCAAAACCAACAAAGTAAGAGCGCACAAGGTCACAGTTTCATAAGGGTACATGTACCACCATGGAGCCATTAAACTCTACTGTATACGCGTAAAAGCAAAACTCCCGAAAGCGATTTGTGAATACTTATACATGTACTTTCAATCACAACACTTGGTTTCATCATGATTTCATGGACCGTGTGAAACAGCTTCATGCCCATGCAGAGTCTTGAAAGTTAAGATTTACTGAAAACAGTAGGCAAGTCTCCTCGTCAACGAGTTTCCTGATCTTCTAGATTACTTAAATTTAATTGATGGGGAGCTGCGCACGGGCTAAACAAAGTGTACCGTCTGGATTCTCTATGTATTGAGTTTTTCCTTGCTAAAGCACATTGCCGCCTCTGAATTTTCTCAACGCTTTACACGACATCCTCCCTTTTTTCTTTATTTTTCCCGTGACACTGTAACCGAACAATAAATTACGGTCAATGTGCCGAGGCCCAGATTCTCTCTGCGGGCCTTTCCGAGATAGGCAGTAGGCCAAAAAGCTTTGTGCCATTGCGCAACTAAAAGGCTGCAAGCAGTCGTGTCTGTAGTGTGCATGTAGGTCAAAGTTGGGTCTGGCACGCTGACAACACACATGTGGCCTAGACATAACCGTGGCTCCAGAAGCCTGTTTCAGATACGACTTAAAATTAAATGAAATTTCCATCAGCTGCCTAAGTTCGCCAAAGCGATTCTATCCTGCGGCAGAATTGGTGGAGTTCCAAATCAGCACGCAGCTTTGTTGCTCGTTTATCAACCCGTGCGTTCACTGAATTACTTGACCCATGCATGGCAGTGTCAATACAGTTTTTCCAGGGAAAATCTGCCCGAGTTTGGCCAACACGAAGGCGGTGTTCACGCTCGGTATCGATCTACTCTCACCAACGATAACGACTGCCATAAAAGTTTATGGTTAAATGCCCAATGCGAACTTCCATGTTTCATAAGCTCGTCTGATTATGGCAACCACAAAACTGTTGGTTTCTTATCCTCGCTCGTATTAACAAAACGTATAAACTATCATTTTCCTCGAGAACCTGATAGTCGGTTGAACCTATCGGCCTGCCCACACTTTATATCGAAATTGTTGGTGGATTTAAACTTTCTTTATGCTATTCACGGAGTGACACTCTGCACGTGGCTCCTTCCGTTTCCGTCCTCGGGTGAGGTGTATAAAACTGAAAGCAGGAAATTAACATCGGCATTTATTTCAAGGCTGTGCCAGAGCTCATTGACATACAAAACAGCTAGTGAAGCTTACCAAGTTGAGACAAAGTCGTTGGCAGGCTAGGCATGAGTGACGGTAATATGCATGCAAACGGTGCCGAAAGCCCCAGTACGCCCGCCGCCTCGAGCACGCTTCAGCAGTCGAGGAAAAGACCGTCATCTCCAAGTCCCCGCCAGGAGGACGGCAGGGCGTACAAGAGCCAGCGGTCGGTCTCGGACGAGATTGGACCTGGGATGCGGCAGTTTTGCCGACTGAAAAGTAACCCCAAGCTTGAGGAATCCAACCAAGGAGAGCACCTCACATTCACTGAAGAGGGAGAGGATTTTGCGGGAAATTGGAAAGAGACTAACGACACCCTCGATGAGGAGGCCATCGACGTTGGGGCGGGTGGGGAGGATGGTGGAGAGGGGAACGGGGCACCAACTAGCCCCGGGCAAAAATTGGCAGAGATTCAATGGGGCTTGGGCAGCTGTGAGTGCCCTTTCACCTTTGAGCACCAGCAGCCACTGGAAGGTGGTCAGGATGTTGTAGACGGGCTGTTCACAGAGCTGTTTGACGCAGGGAAGAAGCAATTCAGCAAGATTATTGGGAAATTAATGGACCATTTCCGCTTGATCTTGCCGAAGGTACACAGGGTTCTTAACAAAAATAGGAGTAATAGAGCTAAAAAATCAGAATGCCATTTGAAATGGACGCCAAAACTGCGCGTAATATCCAACAAGAACTGTTTTCCTTCTTAAAGAGCCGATAAGAAATGTCCTGTCACGCTCCTCCACACACTCTCAGCAACAGATTTGGGTTCTAAGTTCCTGATTATTTCCCACTCTCAAATTCCTTTGCGCAGAGTTCTCTGGAGGAGCATCCGCATAACAACATCCACGTGCGCATCCAGCCAACTCGATTGGTGGAATGATTGGCCTTGGCATGAATATTCAAAAGGCAGAGAAAGGCCACGTAGTGCACACTGTCATCCCAGATGGTCTGGCCGCGCAGTCAAAACTCAGGTAAGTTATATCCTTTCAGAATACAGCTCACCACCATGAAAAGGCAATAAATCAAATCGATAACAAATCGATCGATCGATCAATCAACAAAATTGACAAAATTAATCAACGAATCACTGATCAGTCAATAAAATGATAAAATATACATGTACAGTCAATGACTCAATTGATCAATACACCATTCAATAAATTGAATGAAATATCAACCAGGGAATCAATTGGGGATTCAACCAATCAAACTGACCAATCAATATGTAAATTAACCGGATGACTGATAAATGGCTTGTGTCAGTCGTTTCAGTTTGTCAGCCATCTTGTCACTTATGTCAGGTTTAAAAAATCAGTTGAGCAAGATCCCACTTGAAACAAGTTCCGCTTTGCACTTTGTCCTTTCCCACAGTCCAGCAGTAAACAGAAAGCAGGAAATGATCCTCCTGAAAAAATACAACAGAAATTAAAAAAAAGAAAGGAAATCGGACTTCCTTTCCTCACTGTGTAGTAGTTCCTACAGACTTTTCTTTATCAAGGTGAACTACTGATGTACATCTTTTGTTTGTTTTTCAGAGAAAAGGATGTTATTGTCAGTGTCAATGGAAATGATGTGAAGAGCTGGGAATTTGAAAGGTTGCAGCAATTCTTTGGGTCTCTGGCTGAAGTGGAAATCAAAATTGTAAGTTGCAGACTTACAACCTGCAGGCCTACTTACAGAAACCTCAAATTTATTTGACAGTGTGTGAAATTTCTTTTCCCAGATGCAAAGAGAGATAATGCCAGTGGCAAATTGCCAAACCATACCACCCAGCCATTCCTATTAGGGAATGAGCGAGAGCAAAGCAACAACAAAGAAAGAAAAAACACAGAAATCTACAACCTCGGCAAGCTGAGCAAACCCCAACCTACCAACCAAATACACCCCATCCCCTAACCTCCCCCCAAACCAATCAACTAATAGCATCCGACAACTAACAGCCAGCCATCCAACCAACCAGGTCAACTTGCTTGGCAAATAA